>NC_081852.1:63383499-63683499 GCF_963259705.1 Myotis daubentonii | reverse complement strand
ATGTGGGGACACAGCCCCCCTCTGAGGACGTGGGGGACACAGCCCCCCTCTGTGGATGTGGGGACACAGCCCCCCTCTGAGGATGTGGGGGACACAGCCCCCTCTGTGGATGTGGGGACACAGCCCCCCTCTGTGGATGTGGGGACACAGCCCCCCTCTGTGGATGTGGGGACACAGCCCCCCTCTGTGGATGTGGGGGACACAGCCCCCCTCTGTGGATGTGGGGACACAGCCCCCCTCTGTGGATGTGGGGGACACAGCCCCCCTCTGTGGATGTGGGGACACAGCCCCCCTCTGTGGATGTGGGGACACAGCCCCCCTCTGTGGATGTGGGGACACAGCCCCCCTCTGTGGATGTGGGGACACAGCCCCCTCTGCAGAGTGCGTAGCTTCCTCCCTCCCCCTGGGTTCTGAGGAGAGAAGGGACCAAAGCTGCCCAGGGGATTCCTGAGAACACAGAGGGTCAGGTCAGGGGAGGCTTCACCCTCAGCCAGGCCAGGAGAGGAGGGCAGCCAGGAGAGAAACAGGAGATGGCAGCGGGGGGCTCAGCGAGGGGAGCAGGGGCGTCAGGGGCTCAGCGAGGGGAGCGAGGGGTGTCAGGGGGCTCAGTGGCCGAGCCCTCAGCCCTCAGCCCTCCGCACGCCCCTCACTGAGGCCCCGGGATCTTGGGTGTAAGTGCTTCACCTCTGGGTGGGGAGGAGCCTCAGTTTCTCTGTCTGTGAAGTGGGGCAGCGTCGGCTGAGCCTCACCGAAGGGCGTGTGTGACCTGATGTCAGGGACAGGCCGAGTGCATGTCCAGCCGAGAGCGTGGCTTTCGTGTTACGTCCACACACGCTGTCTGTCTGCACTCGGGCTGGGTGTGGGGTGGTGGCTGGGTGTGCGGTGTCGGCTTGGGGAAGGTGGGCCCTCCCAGGCCCGGCGCTTTCCGCAGGAGGAACGGAGCGGCGCTGGCGGGCGTCCTGTGGGTCCCCGCAGGCCCAGCTCGCTGTCTCGGGAGGGACGGGGGGGTGGGGGGGGGAGTGGAGGGCACGGCCGCTGCCCCGGCCTCGGGTCAGAGCGGCTCCTCCAGAGGCACCTGCAAACCTGCGGGAAAGCCATCCACCCAGCGCCACCCACTTCCTCCGCTGAAGTGGTCAGCCAGGTGTCTTCTGGGGAATGCACGCGCACACGCACACACACACATGCACACGCACACACATGCACACACACACAAACTCATGCACTCTAGGCACCATACATGCAGGTACATGTGTACATACACAAACAGACATGCAGAAGCTCATTCATGCACACACTCATGCACACGCAGGCACCATACATGCATGCACATGCACACACACACTCACACACGCTGGCTCTGGGGCCTGTGAGTAACAGGAAGAAGGAAATGTGAATGAACCCTTTCTCACTCAAGGAACTCACCTGAGGGGCGGCCCCAGCCTGGCTTCCTCCTCCGGCCGCGCACAAGGGGCCCATTCTGGCCGCGGCTGTTGGGCTCGGCTGACCCCACGCACTTTTGTTCCCCTGGTTTGGCGAGAGCTGCGGCTCGTCACTGCCCTGCATCCTCAGAGCCCCTTCCTTTGTCCCAGTTTCCTTGGATTTGAGTATTTGTTGTTGTTTCAACACCACTCGTCACGGCCACGGCAGGGCTGGCAGGGCTGCGGGTGAGCGAAGCGGTGGGTCTGACGGCTTCCCGAGCCCCATGTGGCCCCGCTCTCCCGGGGGGGGGGGGGCGCTGGGGCAGCTTCCTGATCCCTGGGCACACCTGCCACCTGAGCGCACGGGGCACAGCCGGCTCTCAGCCGGGGGGCGACCTGTGACCCCTTTTTAATTTATTTTGTAAAATATATTTTTATTGATTTCAGAGAGGAAGGGAGAGGGGGAGAGAGAGAAACATCCATGATGAGAGAGAATCATGGATCGGCTGCCTCTTGCACACCCCACACTGGGGATCGAGCCCGCAGCCCGGGCCAGTGCCCTGACCGGGAATCGAACAGTGACCTCTGGTTCGTAGGTTGATGCTCGACCACTGAGCCATGCTGTCTTTAGTTTCACTAAAGAAATGGTGGCAGCCTGTGTGAGGCCCCTTCTCCCTTTGCTCTTTGTTAACAGTTACATGTACGAGGGACATCTATATATATACAAGCCTAAGCGACTGTTACAACCAGAGGACCGGCCGGTAGCCATGACGTGCACTGACCACCAGGGGGCAGATGCTCAATGCAGGAGCTCCCACAGCCAACCTCCCCTCAGCCAGCCCTGATCAGCCCTGATTGCCCGCCAGGCCCAGGGACCCCACCTGTGCACGAATTCGTGCACTGGGCCTCTAGGTGATTAATAAACCACACAGTCTTCACGTGCGCAGCTCGACGACGCATGCTCTGTAGACCGCACCGTGTGCCCACCACCCACAGCCACGGCCCTGTGTGACCATAGGGCTGGCCCTGCACTGCCCGCCCCCCCTGGTAACCACCGCAGTCTCAGTTTATGTCCCACATGTGAGTGAAACCACATGGCTCCGGACTCTTTCTGTCTGACTTGTTTCGCTTGATGTTCGTTCTAAGGTCACCCACGTTTCACAAACGGCACTGTTTCCCCTTTCCTCACGGCTGAGAGCTAAGTGTTCCCAGCGTGCGTGTGCCCCCTCTGCATCCACCCCATCGAAGGACGTGTCGGCTGTCTCCTGTCCTGCCGCATGGAGGAGGCCGCAGTGAGCGTGGGGGTGCATATCTCTGCTAATAAGCTTTCTTTCTTTTCTTTTTTTTAAAATATATTTTATTGATTCTTTACAGAGAGGAAGGGAGAGGGATAGAGAGCCAGAAACATCGATGAGAGAGAAACATCGACCAGCTGCCTCCTGCACACTCCCCACTGGGGATGTGCCAGCAACCAAGGTACATGCCCTTGACCGGAATCGAACCCGGGACCCCTGAGTCTGCAGGCCGTCGCTCTATCCACTGAGCCACACCGGTAAGGGCATGCGAATAAGCTTTCAAACGCCTCGGGGAGAAGCCCAGCTCAGCGTCCTGCTCTTCGCGGCGGTTTTCGTTCGTTAGCGGCGCTCTGGCCCCGCTCTTCCCCTGGCCGTGCTGTTGAAGATGCTCTGGCCAGTGGGCAGGGAGAAGGGGGCCGCCTTGGAGGGGGCTGCTCTGCTGGGGGTCCCCAGGGGCCCCCCTCTCCCCACAAGAGGAAGACCTGTCTGTATGGGGTCTGTGACCCACAGAGAGCTCCCGGGACAGGTGGGCCCCGGCGGCGAAGGGCTCACCTGGTGGCAGGTGGCCCAGTGTATTCTTCCTGGTCCGAGACCTTCCTGATGCGGGGACACCACCCCCTCCCCCCGGGACACGCCCGGCAGCTTTGACTGACAGCTGGGCTCCCTCCACTTCCTTCTCTGCTTCTGCTGAACAAAAGCTCCCAACCCCTTGTTGTCTTAGGGCTTCGCTGCTAACCACAGGGAGCGAGGACGGGTCAGCCCGGGAGGTGTGTGACGGTGAAATCTCGCCCGCTCTCAGGACGACGTTCCCAGTCCGAGCTGGGCTATCCACGGCTGCTCAGGGTTACCTGGCGGGACCCTCGTGCCTCGTGCGCACTCAGGCCTTGTTCCCCGTCCGGTCTCCCCACTCTTGGGTGCGGGTGACTCCTGTAGGGGTTGCTGTCTCAGGGAAACTGCCTGCTGTCGGATTTGGGTGCTTTTCTGCAGGTTCCCAGGGCAAGTGGCGTTAATACCTCCAAGGGGGATGGGAGAGATCTGTAATACTATCAACAATAAAAAATACTTTAAAAATTAAATAAATACAATAGCTACAAAAAACACCCAATAATTTTCCTCCATAAAAAAAATATGAATAAATAGCCCAGCCAGTGTGACTCAGTGGTTGAGCGTCGACCTGTGAACCAGGAGGTCAGGGTTCGATTCCCGGTCAGGGCACAGGCCCGGGTTGTGGGCTCGATCCCCAGTGTGGGGTGTGCAGGAGGTGGCTGATCCATGATTCTCTGTCATCATTGATGTTTCTCTCTCTCCCTCTCCCTTCCTCTCTGAAATCAATATATTTAAAAGTGTTTACAAAAAACCCAGGAGAGGGGCTGTGCACAAGGCAGGGGGAGGTCAGGGCTGGTTTTGTGGGTTTGCGAGGTCCATCCCAGCCCCGTGAGACCGCCAAGAGCAGGATCCGAAACCCCGTGAGATGTCAGGTGGCCCGGCCGGAGCCCCAGTACTCGGCCCTGTGCCATGGTAATAGTGTGAGATCCAGACGCCAGAGTGGCTGCTCTCCTGGTCACGGCCTCGGCCTCCTTGGAATTGCCCCAGCTCCTCCTGCCCCGTCTGCGTGAACGCTGCCCTCGCTCTCCCAGGCGAGGGGCCAGTGTGTGGCCCTGCCAGGCCCGCCCGGCCCAGAGAGGGGCCTTCCCTTTGGCACCGGGGCTGTTTGCCCAGCAGCCCACATCCTGCTGGGGCCGCCTTCCCAGGAGCTCACCGAGTCCTCAGGGGCGAAGATGGGGCCCCGTGGGCCGCGCGCCAGGAGGAAGTTGGAAGCGGGTCCCTCAGGTCCGCGCGGCGGCAGGTGGGAGCAGCCGATGATCCGAGCGGCATCGATCGCACACGCCCACGTCGTCCCACAGCTCAGCCGGACCGTTACGCTTCCCCCTGTTGATTTATGGCATCAATAGGAAGGTCATGCCCGGGACACGCCTCCTGGCGGCTGGAACCCATAAATATCGAGGCTCCGTGTCCCCCGGAGCAGAGCCGGCACCATGGGGCTCCCCAGGGTCACCCTGGTAACGTGTCTGCTGCTGGGCCGCGTCCTCCACGCAGGTACTGTCTCCTCTGCGGCTGCTCAGCTCACGGGCAAACCCCACTCGCGCGGATTCGGGAAGGAAGCGCTTTTCTGGTTGTTTCCGCCTGAGAAAGGCCAGGGTCGTGGTTAGACGAGGCCGGGGGCCGCGGGTCAGAAAGGCTCCTGCAGCGAGGAAGGGGCGCCAGGCCTCCGCGTGGCCGTGGGGTGAGCCCAGACAGTGGGCGAGAAGCCGGCCCTGCACGGCCCTCAGCGGCGCTCGGCCGGCGGCTCTGGCTCGGTCACTCCTGTCGCCCAGGGCGCCGGCCAGGCAGCGGGGATGTGCGTGCACCGCATGGGGCCACCAGCTGGCCGGCTGGGGACACCCTCCTTTCCTTCTTTTTTAAATAGAATAATTTTATTGATTTCAGAGAGAAAGGGAGGGAGGGAGGGAGAGAAACATCAATGATGAGAGAGAATCATGGATCGGCTGCCTCCTGCACTCCCCTCTCTGGGGATTGAGCCCGCAACCCAGGCATGTGCCCTGACCGGGAATCGAACCCTGACATCCTGGTTCCTAGGTGGATGCTCAACCCCTGAGCCATGCCAGCCAGACAGGATACGTGCAGTTTTAAATGTTTCCTTTTAACTTAAAACATACAAACATGCTTGGACTCACCACTGCGCGGCTGGGGCTCCTGCCTCACGGGTCCCCCCTGTCGGGCTGCCCAGCGGCCTCTGAGCTCCGTGGACACGGACCCTCTCTTCTTGCACCTCCAGGTGGTGCCTCGGCCGCAGGGGTCAGACCCCCACGCCCAGTGAGTTAATCACGCGACGGGCCCAGCCAACCATCAGGGTGCAGCCCCTCACTGCTCCGGGGGGCCTGACGGAAAGCCTGCATTTAGGGGTTCTCACTCGGCCTTTTTTCTTTGTATTTTCAGCAACACCAGTAACAGCAGACATGACGACGGTGACCTCGTCTAGGGAGACGTCTGTGCCAACCGGTAACCCTAGACCCCGGGGCGGGGCTGCAGTGGGGACCGGGGCCACCCCAGGACGCGGGCTTGGGCCGGCAGCGGGTTCTGCTGTTTCAGATGTAGGACGGGAAGGACGGCCCTGCTGGGTCCCAGTCCCTTCTTCTAACACGTCTCCATGCCAGTCTCTGCCCAGCCACCCTTTTCCCTGAGACCTCTGCCCCCTCGCCCTGGGCTGCCCACGGGCGTCCAGTCAGCGGGAAGGGGCAGGGGGCAGAGCATGCCTGGCTCCCTGGGTGTGATCACCCCTTTTCTCTGCTTTCCTCGGTTTCTTCACGGGTCTCCCGGGAACGGAGGACACCTCTGCCTCGGCTGGTAACGTCTCTGTTTCCTCCTCTGGTTGTTGTCCCCAGGCACCCGCCTGTGCAGGACAGGCCATCATTGGACCAAATCGTTCAAAGGTCACGGAAATATATACCAGGGGGCAGAACAGGGAAACGGTTCAGAGTGGCCGCCTGCGTCCCAGTCCCGCCCGGGCCCTCACCCGCCAGCTGGTCTCGGTCCCCTTCCCCAGCCTCCGTTTCCCCAGGGGCTGTTTTGAGGATGAACTGAGCGAATGCCCATAAAGCTCTCTCACGCGGTCTGAGGTTTCGTGTTAGGAAATGCTCAGAATCGCCTCCACGATGACACCTTAAAAATCAGCGTCCTCGACGTCTGCCTCCCTCCCCCTCCCTTCCTCTCTGAAATCAATAAAAATTTATTAACAAACAAAAAAAAATCAGTGCTCCGGCCCGGCCGGCGAGGCTCAGGGGCTGAGCGTCAACCTAGGAACTAGGAGGCCTGGGTTCAATTCCCAGTCAGGGCACAGGACCGGGGTGCAGGCTCGATCCCCACTGGGGGGCGTGCAGGAGGCAGCCGATGGATGATGTTTCTCTCTCATCATTGATGTCTCTCTCTCTCTCTTCGTCTCCCTTCCTCTCTCTGAAATCAATCTTTAAAAGTAGTTTAACATTTTTTTTACACATTCACTTACGTAGCGGCCCCCCGAGCGGCGGTCCCCCAGCGGACTCTGCTCACATTCCACACTGCAGGGCGGACTCGCTGCCGCGGGGAACCCTGGCCCCAGTGCGACCGCCCACTGGCCCAGCCCCGGCTCTGAGCACACAGCGCCCCCCCGGGACGTGAACTGCAGCGTGAGGGCGCCTGGCGGAGAGACCCACTTACCCTGCCTAAACGAAGGGAACATCCCACACCCAACCCGTTTGTTGTCATCTAGAGCAGCGGTTCTCAACCTGCGGGTCGCGACCCCTTTGGGGGTCGAACGACCCTTTCACAGGGGTCGCCTAAGACCATCGGAAAACAATCTATAATGACATATTGTTTTCGTGATTCATCACTCTGCTTTGATTATGGTCAATTTGTAACCATGAGATTGGGGGTCAGCACAACATGAGGAGCTGTGTTAAGGGGTCGCGGCGTCAGGAAGGTTGAGAACCGCTGATCTAGAATCACAAAACCTGAGCCAGGATGCTGGAGGCAACCAGACCCACGGTGGACCCGCTGCGCCCCCTGGCGGATTGCACGGGGAAGCGCAGCCACGGCCTGGGGCTGTGGATCCTTTGCAAAGGGAACCCTCCCTGCTAAGGTGCCTTCGCTCTCTCTCCAGGGCCCTGGGCCACGCAGACGGAAGGCTATGAAGGCTATGACTACGGTGAGGCCTTTCCTATGGCTTTTATGGTGTTCCCAGGGGTGGTCCCCTGGCTGGGCCGGCCAGTTCTGCGCTGCAGCCGTTGGTGGTGGAGGCTGGGTGGCCACTAACACCTTGTGTGGAGCCCCCGGGCTGGGGAGGCGGGTGTGGGGTCCTCTTTCTGGGGAGCTCCCAGAGCCCAAGGGCAGGTCCTTGGTGGGCTGAGAGCGGGCTGAGACGGAGAAGCTGCTGGGACAGCAGGGGAGGCAGGTCCCCAGAGGGGAGAGGAGGCAGTGAGCGAGGCGGGCGGTGCAGAGAGGGGAGAAGAGGGGGCGGGAGGCCAGTCCCAGCAAAGACCGTGGCTTTCTTTTCTTTTAAGAAATGTTTTCATTTCTTTTTTTAAAATACATTTTTATTGATGTCAGAGAGGAAGGGAAAAGGAGAGAGAGAGAGAGAAGCGTCAATGATGAGAGAGAATCATGGATTGGGCGCCTACTGCCCGCTCCCCACTGGGGATCGAGCCCACAACCTGGGCCTGTGCCCTGACCGTGAATCGAACCCTGACCTCCTGGTTCCTAGGTCGACACTCAACCACTGAGCCACACTAGCCGGGCAGGGACGATGGCTTTCCCCTGTCCATGCAGGCTTGCCGCTGAGGCTGGTGAACGGCGCGGACCGGTGCCAGGGCCGGGTGGAGCTCCTGTACCAGGGCGCCTGGGGCACCGTGTGTGACGACAGCTGGGACGCCCGGGACGCGGACGTGGTGTGCAGGCAGCTGGACTGCGGCCACTCGGTGTGGGCGCCCGGCGGGGCCCACTTCGGCCAGGGCTCGGGGAACGTCCTGCTGGGCACCGTGGACTGCGCGGGCTGGGAGCCCTCCCTGTCCAGCTGCCCCCACGGCGGCTGGTACCACCACGAGTGCGGACACAGGGAAGACGCTGGCGTCGTGTGCTCAGGTGGGGCCCCCTTCGCCTGGCCAGGCACCCTGACCGCGCTGTGGACAGCGCCCCCTGCTGGCCCTAACGCCCGGCCCACGCACGCTGCTCCCAGTCACACCTCCTTCCGTGTTTGAGGGCAGGAATCAGGGTCCCTTTTCTTTCCTCATTTAAAAATATATATTTTTATTGATTTCAGAGAGGAAGGGAGAGAGAAACATCCATGATGAGAGAGAATCATGGACCGGCTGCCTCCTGCACGCCCCCCACTGGGGATCGAGCCCACAACCCGGGTCTGTGCCCTGACCAGGAATCTAACCCGGGACCCATTAGTCCACAGGCCAGCGCTCTATCCACTGAGCCACACCGGCTAGTGCAGAGGGTGCATGTTCAGAAACGGCCCCTCCTCCTGGGGGTGGGGGGCTACCCTCTCGGGAATATTGGGGGGTAGACACGTGCCACCTGCGGGTGTCTGAGCCGCAGGCCTGGACACTTGGTATCGAGTCCCGTGCTGTGAATGAGGGCGGGAGTCGGTGGGCTCTGTGGAAGGAAGCGCAGGAGGGGAGGGTGGTGACGGGCCAAGGGCCCCTGTGGCATCCGGGCATCCATCGAGGGGCGGAGGGCGAGTTCCCGCCCCCACCTGCCTCAGAGCCCGGGCAGGAGGGCCACTCTCCAGGAGGCCCCAGCACTGACCTGTTCCCTCTGCTCTGCAGCTTCTCTGCTTTCCACGGCGGTGACCCTGGCAGCATCCACGGAAGGTACGCTTGTCACGTGGGATTTCTGTGCCCCACCCCCCCGCACCCTGACCGGGGACAGGTGCAGAAGTGAGAGATGGGGTGCTCAGCGCCCAGGGCCTCTGAGCTCCAGGGTGGGGCTAGATGACCCACATTAAGGGGGTCCAGTCACCCAGGCCAAGGGCCCCCCCCGTGGCCCCCCCAAGCCACGCTGGCCCCTGGCCAGGCTCAGGCGCTGGGATTTGGGCTGCGGGGCCCAGCGAGGCAGGTGCACACCTCTGAGCAGCATCCTGGCCTGTGCCCTCCCTGAGCCCCCATCAGGGCACCTCGGACCATCTCGGCACGGAAGGCCTTTGGTCCTCCCTCCCGTGGGGCCGAGTCCCATGCCCCCCTGGGGTTCCCCCTCCAGCGACAGAGCTGGGGTGCAGGCCACACAGACCGGGTGCCGGCAGCCTGGGCTTTGGGAAGGAAAGTCATCTCCCTTTCTCCCTGGGAAACACTGGCCCCGAGACAGGAGAAGGACGGCCTCCAGGCCAAGGCCCCGGCCAGGACCCAGCAGGGACCAGGGGACCCGGGCATTTCTCTTTCTCGGGTGCCGGGTTCCCGTCCCCGAGGCCCACGGCGTCAGGCCTGGCTGGACCTTCCCTGTCCAGTCCCGCTGGTTAGGGACAGAGATGTCGCTGGAGCCGAGGTGGAGCCTGGCTTCATCCTCTGTGAACGTGTCTCCACCCGGACTCTCAGTGCCGCGGCGGGAGGAGGAGGACCCCTGGCCCTCGGAGCGGTTCCCCGGAGACCCTGCCCCGTGTTAGGAACATCGTGGGCCTGACGAAGCCCGAGACGCCAACGTCCAGCCAGGCCGGCGAGGGAGGGCTCAGGTGCGGGGCCCTCTGCCTCTGACCGGCCTGCAGACAGGACTTCCCCAGACCTGCCAGGCCCTCCCAAGGGGAGAGGGGGTGGGGGTCGCACCTCTAGATCCAAAGGGCCCCCATGCTGAAGCCCAGGAGAGACTCAGAGGACACGGGGCTCTGGGTGCAGTGGTTTGAGCAGCTGCCAGGCCATCCTCTCTCCACGCCCAGCACCAGGCCGGCTCTTGCTGGGGCCGTGGGCAAGCCCAGGGCCCCTTGAGGCAACTCGACCACCACAGGCTTCCAGCCAGCCTCACACTGACCAGGGAAACACTGGCAGCGTTTCCAGGGAAGTGAAAGCCAAACCAGTCCGCCCTTCAGCCCCCCCACCCCTGGCCCCCACACACTATGCCACACAGGGCACTAAAGATGCTGGCCAGTGCAGTGAGACGGGAGGACTCAGGGAGAAGTGCCGCGCTGTGAACATTATTTCTGAATCCATTTCCTGGCGCCGGCGGGGGCCCGTGTGGAAGGCCCAGTGCAGGCTCGGGAGGTGGATATGGAGACACCTCTTCCCCTGCAGAGCCTTTAAAACACATGTTTATTGATGTCAGAGAGAAAGGGAGGGAGAGAGAGAGAAACACCCACGATGAGAGAGAATCATGGACCGGCTGCCTCCTGCAAGCCCTCCACTGGGGATGGAGCCCCCAACCTGGGCCTGTGCCTTGACCGGAATGGAGCCCAGGACCCTTCAGTCCACAGGCCAGCGCTCTATCCACTGAACCACACTGGCTAGTGCAGAGGGTGCAGGTTCAGAAACGGCCCCTCCTCCTGGGGGCGAGGCCTCCCTCTCAGGAATATCTCGAGGGGCTGAGGGTGCATGTTGAGAAATGGCCCCTCCTCCTGGGGGTGGGGGGCTACCCTCTCGGGGATATTGGGGGGTAGACACGTGCCGTCTGCAGGTGTCTGAGCCGCAGGCCTGGACACTTGGTATCGAGTCTCGTGCTGTGAATGAGGGCGGGCTCTGTGGTGGATTCTGTGGAAGGAAGCGCAGGAGGGGAGGGTGGTGACGGGCCAAGGGCCACTGTGGCATCCGGGCATCGATCGAGGGGCAGAGGGCGAGTTCCGCCTCACAGGGAAGGGGTGTAGCCTCGCTGCCCAGGTGGCATAGGGTCTCCCGCCCCGACCTGCCTCAGAGCCCGGGCAGGAGGGCCACCCTCCAGGAGGCCCCAGCACTGACCTGTTCCCTCTGCTCTGCAGCTTCTCTGCTTTCCACAGCGGAGACCCTGGCAGCATCCACGGAAGGTACGCTTGTCACGTGGGATTTCTGTGCCCCACCCCCCCGCACCCTGACCGGGGAGAGGTGCAGGAGTGAGAGATTGGTTGCTCAGCGCCCAGGGCCCCTGAGCAAGGCCTCGGGCTGCAGGGGTGTCCCCGTCCCGGAGCTCCAAGGTGGGGCTAGATGACCCACATTAAGGGGGTCCAGCCACCCAGGCCCAGGGCCCACCCCCGTGGCCCCCCAAGCCACGCTGGCCCCTGGCCAGGCTCAGGCGCTGGGATTCGGGCTGCGGGGCCCAGCGAGGCAGGTGCACACCTCTGAGCAGCATCCTGGCCTGTGCCCTCCCTGAGCCCCCATCAGGGCACCTCGGACCATCTCGGCACGGAAGGCCCTTGGTCCTCCCTCCCGTGGGGCCGAGTCCCGTGCCCCCCTGGGGTTCCCCCTCCAGCGACAGAGCTGGGGTGCAGGCCACACAGACCGGGTGCCGGCAGCCTGGGCTTTGGGAAGGAAAGTCATCTCCCTTTCTCCCTGGGAAACACTGGCCCCGAGACAGGAGAAGGACGGCCTCCAGGCCAAGGCCCCGGCCAGGACCCAGCAGGGACCAGGGGACCCGGGCATTTCTCTTTCTCGGGTCCCGGGTTCCCGTCCCCGAGGCCCACGGCGTCAGGCCTGGCTGGACCTTCCCTGTCCAGTCCCGCTGGTTAGGGACAGAGATGTCGCTGGAGCCGAGGTGGAGCCTGGCTTCATCCTCTGTGAACGTGTCTCCACCCGGACTCTCAGTGCTGCGGCGGGAGGAGGAGGACCCCTTGCAGAGTGGGAGGGAGCAGGGGGCTGTGGGAGATGGCAGGTGGCCAATGAGTGGAAAGAGCCAATAGGGGCCTTGGGGATGGGGTATCATGACCCCATGGAAAAGTCTAGAAATGGGTATAAACTCTCAATATCAGAATGGGTCAAGGCTGAAACATCAGTGTGCACAAAGGGTCAGAGGGCGTGGCTCTGGAAGGACTGCGAGGTGCAGGGCAGCACTGCTGTGTCCCCTCTGAGGCCATGTGCACGGCGTCAGCTCCGTGTGTAGAAGCTGAGGGTCACCAACCCAGGATCTGGGCCGGGCACCTGAGATCTTAGTCTGACTGTCCCTTTCTTCCCCAGCTCCTCAGGCCTCCACATCCTGGCCAGGTAAGTCCCAGCCACTACTCCTGAAACTCCCTCTCTCCTGTATACCTGTGCCGGTCGGCCCTCTCCAGCTGACCCCTGGCTCTTTGAACCCCATCTGGACCACACTTTGGCCCTCTGTCTCCTTATCTATTATGGGAATGGGGATGCCAAAGGCTCTGTCTGTCCATCCTCCTTGTGAGTTCTTAGCAGATACTTGGCGGCCGTCCCGGGGGAGAGGGGCCGATGGTCAGAGAAGTGCCGCCCCTTCCATGAAGGTGGCCACGTGGCTCCAGGCTGAGGAGGGCTTTGTGGGAGAGTGGACACTGAAGCCCACTGGCTTTCTGATGACAGGACAGCAGGCTTCCAGGTTCTCTCCTCCTCTCACACCTGCCGCACCCTGAGGGCCAGCATGGTCATACCCACATCCCAAGGGGGCAGAGACAGTGCCCGGGGATGGCAGTGAACATGTGCTGAGGGTCCTCTGGCTACCAGGACCTGTGATTGCCTCCAGGTTCAGACACTAGGCCCTGACTCTTTCTACCCAAGCTTCAGAGTCAGGCCAAAGCCTCAAGCCACCAGTGAGTGCCTGGCTCATGGGGGAGAGATGGGAAAGGTCTTCTGATGGGGAGGAACATGGCGGTCAGAGACGTGGAGGGATGCGGCTGGTCTCTCCCAGGCCTTCGACAGCAATGACCCATCCGAGCGGGAGGCTAGTGGACAGGCAGGGAGCACGTGCAGGAGGCACATGGGAAAGTCATGCTGAGCGACCCGCCCTTTTAGAACGACTCCTTTCCTCAGGCCTCACCACAAACATTCTCTTTGTTGTCCCTTCCAGACGCATGGACACCTCCTTCCACAGCTCCAACCACAACTGCCTCTACTCAAACAACAACAGGTACAGGACCCATCACCCTCCCAGGGCCCTTCTCTGTCTCTGAATCACGCCTGGGATGGAACTTGAGAGGAAGAGGCTCCATGTGGCCATACCCATCCTAGCCCTGTAGGGGGTTGGGCCAGAGGAGGGTCTCTGACCAGGTCTTTGTCTGACATGGTTGGCTGATGACTTGTCTCCAGGGGGCTTCTGGGAGGAGGCTCAGCCAGGACCCTCCCCTTTGCTCAGTATCAGCCCTAGAGGCCACCTGGCACCTGCTGAGACCCCTGTGCTGGCTCAGCCTCAGGGTGGGTGAGTCTCTGTCCTCTCATGTCTGAAAGAGGTCCCATCTCCTCTGAGGGCTTTGCCTCAAGTCAGGAGGACCACGGAGAATAAATAGGTGGCCAAGGAGGCCATGGCCTTGGCCTGTCCCCGGAGCCATGGACCTCCACCCTGTGTGGCCCTGGTGGATACGGGAGGCAGTCCTCACCTCATGGGCAATCCTGGGGCTCCCTACCTAGGAGCACACTTAGACCTGGCAGGACAGGCCGCCACGATCCCTCCCTGTGATGGAGATGAACCCCTGGGCATGTCCAAAGATGACCGTCTGCCCTTGGGCGTGGCCATGAGGGAGGCCCTGTATCTAGATCTAGAACCTGCCATGGGCCTGGAGCTCAGGACAGACATGGAGGAGGTGTCCTTGTGCCGTCCTCTAGGTTTCGGCACCGATGCTGGTTTGGCCCTGAGGCTGGTGAACGGCGGTGACCGGTGTCAGGGCCGCGTGGAGGTCCTCTACCGAGGCTCCTGGGGCACCGTGTGTGACGACGGGTGGGACACCAACGACGCCAACGTGGTGTGCAGGCAGCTGGGCTGTGGCTGGGCCAGGTCGGCCCCAGGAAGTGCCCGGTTCGGACAGGGCTCAGGCCCGATCGTGCTTGATGATGTAGCCTGCTCAGGGTACGAGTCCTACCTGTGGAGCTGCCCACACAGGGGCTGGAACTCACACAACTGTGGGCACGGAGAGGACGCCGGCGTCATCTGCTCAGGTGCGTCGCTACCATCCCTGGGGGCCCTTCTGTGCTGATGCTGCTGAGAACACTCCCATTCCCCACGCCAGGGCCTTTCCTGAGGCTCATACTGTCCCCCAGTAACTGGAGTGGCTCACGGCATCAGGCACCCACGTGCTAGGTCACCTGCTCAGGCTATACGTCCGCTTGGTGGGTCCATGCGCCCAGCATTCTGAAGGCAGTGCCTGGAACTGGCTCAAGGTGTCTGAGCCCCGTGTTCATGTACAAGAGGCAGCCTCCTGAGCACAGACAGGAGCCTGGCCTTGTGCCCCCGCAGCCAGCTCACTGCCACCTGCAGGGTGTCTGGGCTTCCACCAGAGCAGCTGGTCCCAGGGTGTGGGGGTTGGTGAGCTCCTCCCTCTGTGAGGATGGTGTCACCTGGAAGCTCCCAGACAGTGACCCAGAGGGAACACCCTGAGAGCACAGAGGTCCTTGTGAAGGACAGAGAGAGTGGAAGGGAGCAGGGGGAGGTGGGAGATGGCAGGTGGGCAATGAATGGAAGGAGCCAATGGGAGCCTTGAGGAAGGGGCATTATGACCGCGTGGAAAAGTCTTGAAATGGGTTTTAACTCTCTTTAGCAGAATGGTTCTAGGCTGAGAAATCAGTGTGCATATTGAATGACCCCATTTGGTGGGGTCATTACCCGTTCAGGCTCTGGGGTCAACACCAGGACCCTGATGGCCTGTCCCAGGCATGACACTGGCTTCCATTGTCTGGACAGGAGTCCTCAGGTTCAGGGAGGCTGGCGATCGCAGGGGACAGGGAGAGTCGCTTTGGAAGGACTGTGAGGTTCAGGGCAGCACTGCTCTGTCCCCCCCTCCTACACCCCCTCCCCAAGGCCATGTGCACAGTGTCAGCTCTGTGTGTAGAAGCTGAAGGTCACCAACCCGGGATCTGGGCCGGGCACCTGGGAGCTTGGTCTGACTGTTCCTTTCTTCCCACAGCTGCTCAGGCCTCCACATCCTGGCCAGGTGAGTCCCAGCCACCTCTCCTGTGATGTCCCTCTCTCCTGCCTACCTCTGCCTGTCAGCCCTCTCTAGCTGACCCATGGCTCTTTGAACCCCATCTGGATCACACTTTTGCCCTCTGTCTCTTTAACTATTAGGGGAACGGGGATGCCAAAGGCTCTGTCTGTCCATCCTCCTTGTGAGTTCTCATCAGATACTTGGCAGCTGTCCCGGGGGAGAGCGGCCGATGGTCAGAGAAGTGCCTCCCCTTCCATGAAGGTGGCCACGTGGCTCCAGGCTGAGGAGGGCTTTGTGGGATAGTGGACACTGATGCCCATTGGCTTTCTGATGACAGGACAGCAGGCTTCCGGGTTCTCTCCTCCTCTCACACCTGCCGCACCATGAGGGCCAGCATGGTCACACCCACATCCCAAGGGGGCAGAGACAGTGCCCAGGGATGGCAGTGAACATGTGCTGAGGGTCCGCTGGGTACCAGGACCTGTGATTGCCTCCAGGTTCAGTCACCAAGCCCTGACTCTTTCTATCCAACCTTCAGAGTCAGGCCAACACCTCAAGCCACCAGTGAGTGCCTGCCTCCTGGGGGAGAGATGGGAAAGGTCTTCTGATGGGGAGGCACATGGCAGTCAGAGACGTGGAGAGATGCGGCTGGTCTCTCCCAGGCCTTCGAACCCGATGACCCAGCAGAGCAGGAGGCTAGTGGACAGGCAGGGAGCACGTGCAAGAGGCACATGGGAAAGTCATGCTGAGCGACCCGCCCTTTTGGAACGACTCCGTTCCTAAGGCCTCACCACAAACATTCTCTTTGTTGTCCCTTCCAGACGCATGGACACCTCCTTCCACAGCTCCAACCACAACTGCCTCTACTCAAACAACAACAGGTACAGGACCCATCACCCTCCCAGGGCTTCTCTCTGTCTCTGAATCACGCCTGGGATGGAACTTGAGAGGAAGAGGCTCCATGTGGCCATACCCATCCTTGCCCTGTAGGGGGTTGGGCCAGAGGAGGGTCTCTGACCAGGTCCTTGTCTGACATGGTTGGCTGAGGACTTGTCTCCAGGGAGCTTCTGGGAGGAGGCTCAGCCAGGACCCTCCCCTTTGCTCAGTATCAGCCCTAGAGGCCACCTGGCACCTGCTGAGACCCCTGTGCTGGCTCAGCCTCAGGGTGGGTGAGTCTCTGTCCTCTCATGTCTGAAAGAGGTCCCATCTCCTCTGAGGGCTTTGCCTCAAGTCAGGCAGGACCACGGAGAATAAATAGGTGGCCAAGGAGGCCATGGCCTTGGCCTGTCCCCGGAGTCATGGACCTCCACCCTGGGTGGCCCTGGTGGATGCGGGGAGCAGTCCTCACTTCATGGGCAAATACTGGGGCTCCCTACCTAGAACACCCTTAGACCTGGCAGGACAGGACTTCCTGATCCTTTCCCTGTGATGGAGATGAACCCCTGGGCATGTCCAAAGATGACTGTCTGCCCTTTGGCGTGGCCTTGAGGGAAGCCCTGAGTCTAGAACCTGCCTGGGCCTGGAGCTCAGCACAGACATGGAGGAGGTGTCCTTGTGCCGTCCTCTAGGTTTCGGCACCGATGCTGGTTTGGCCCTGAGGCTGGTGAACGGCGGTGACCGGTGTCAGGGCCGCGTGGAGGTCCTCTACCGAGGCTCCTGGGGCACCGTGTGTGACGACGGGTGGGACACCAACGACGCCAACGTGGTGTGCAGGCAGCTGGGCTGTGGCTGGGCCAGGTCGGCCCCAGGAAGTGCCCGGTTCGGACAGGGCTCAGGCCCGATCGTGCTTGATGATGTAGCCTGCTCAGGGTACGAGTCCTACCTGTGGAGCTGCCCACACAGGGGCTGGAACTCACACAACTGTGGGCACGGAGAGGACGCCGGCGTCATCTGCTCAGGTGCGTCGCTACCATCCCTGGGGGCCCTTCTGTGCTGATGCTGCTGAGAACACGCCCATTCCCCACGCCAGGGCCTTTCCTGAGGCTCATACTGTCCCCCAGTAACTGGAGTGGCTCACGGCATCAGGCACCCACGTGCTAGGTCACCTGCTCAGACTACACATCAACTTGGTGGGTCCACGCACCCAGCATCCTGAAGGCAGTGCCAGGAACTGGCTCAAATGGGCCTGAGCTCCGTGTTCATGCACAAGAGCCAGCCTCCTGAGCACAGAGAGGAGCCTGGCCTTGTGCCCCCGCAGCCAGCTCACTGCCACCTGCAGGGTGTCTGGGGCTTCCACCAGGGCAGCTGGTCCCTGGGTGTGGGGGTTGGTAAGCACCTACCTTCTGTGAGGACGGTGTCACCTTTGGACTCCATGATAGTGACGCAGAGAGGACAACCTGAGAGCACTGAGGTCCTTTGTGAAGGACAGAGAGAGAGGGAGGGAGCAGGGGAAGGTGGGAGATGGCAGGTGGCCAATGAATGGAAGGAACCAATGGGAGCCTTGGGGATGGGGCATTATGACCGCATGGAAAAGTCTAGAAATGGGTGTAAACTCTCTTTAGCAGAATGGGTCTAGGCTGAGAAATGAGTCTGCATATTCATTGACCCCATTTGGTGGGGTCATTACCCGTTCAGGCTCTGGGGTCAACACCAGGACCCTGATGCCCTGTCCCAGGCATGACACTGGCTTCCATACTCTGCACAGGAGTCCTTAGGCTCAGGGAGGCAGGCAATGGCAGGAGACAGAGGATATGGGTTTGGAAGAACTATGAGGTGCGGGGCAGCACTGCTGTGTCCCCTCTGAGGCCATGTGCACGGCGTCGGCTCTGTGTGTACAAGCTGAGGGTCACCAACCCGGGATCTGGGCCAGGCACCTGGGAGCTTGGTCTGACTGTCCCTTTCTTCCCACAGCTACTCAGGCCTCCACATACTGGCCAGGTGAGTCCCAGCCATCTCTCTGGGATGTCCCTCTCTCCTCTTGCCCTTCTGCCTGTTGGCCCTCTCAGGCTGATTCATGGCTCTTTGGACCCCATCTGGACCACCCTTTTGACCTCTGTCTCCTTATCTATTGGGGTGGAAGGTATTCCAAAGACTCCGTCTGTATTACCTGCTTGTGAGTTCTCATCAGATACTTGGCAGCGGTCCCGGGGGAGAGCGGCCGATGGTCAGAGAAGTGCCTCCCCTTCCATGAAGGTGGCCCCGTGGCTTGAGGCTGAGGAGGGCTTTGTGGGAGAGTGGACACTGATGCCCACTGGCTTTCGGATGACGGGACAGCAGGATTCCGGGTTCTCTCCTCCTCTCACACCTGCCGCACCCTGAGGGCCAGCATGGTCATACCCGCATCCCAAGGGGGCAGAGACAGTGCCCGGGGATGGCAGTAAACATGTGATGACGGTCTGCTGGGTAACAGACCTGTGATTTCATCCAGGTTCAGACACCAGGCCCTGACTCTTTCTATCCAAGCTTCAGAGTCAGGCCAAAGCCTCAAGCCACCAGTGAGTGCCTGGCTCAAGGGGGAGAGATGGGAAAGGTCTTCTGATGGGGAGGAACATGGCGGTCAGAGACGGGGAGGATGCGGCTGGTCTATCCCAGAATTTGACCCCGATGACCCAGCCGCGGAGGAGGCTTGTGGACAGGCAGGGAGCACGTGCAGGAGGCACATGGGAAAGTCACGCTGACCGACCCACCCTTTTGGGAAGGACTCCGTTCCTAAGGCCTCACCACCCCCTTTCTCTTTGTTGTCCCTTCCAGATGCATGGACAACTCCTTCCACAACTGCCCCTCCTCAAACCACAACAGGTACAGGACCCGTCACCCTCCCAGGGCCCCTGTCTGCCTCTGAATCACGTCCGGGATGGAACGTGAGAGGAAGAGCTCCCCGTAGGCCATCCTCATTCTTGTCCCCCTGGACAGGCAGAGGAGGGTCTCTGACCAGGTCCTTGTCTGACATGGTTGGCTGAGGACTTGTCTCCAGGGGGCTTCTGGGAGTGGGCTCATCCAGGACCCTCCCCGTTGCTCAGGGTCAGCCCTAGAGGCCACCTGGCACCTGCTGAGACCCCTGTGCTGGCTCAGCCTCAGGGTGGGTGAGTCTCTGTCCTCTCATGTCTGACAGAGGTCCCATCCCCTCCGAGGGCTTTGCCTCAAGTCAGGCAGGACCACGGAGAATAAATAGGTGGCCAAGGAGGCCATGGCCTTGGCCTGTCCCCGGAGCCATGGACCTCCACCCTGTGTGGCCCTGGTGGATATGGGGGGTAGTCCTCACCCCATGGGCAATCGTGGGGATTCCTACCTAGGAGCACCCTTAGAATTGGCAGGACAGGATGTCCCGGCTCGTTTCTCTGTAATGTAGGTGAATCCCTGGTCTGTCCAATGCTGACTGCCTGCCCTGGGGTGTGGCTATGAGGGTCCCCTGAGTCAAGAACCTGCCTCAGGGCTGGAGCTCAGGACAGACATGGAGGAGGTGTCCTTGTGCCGTCCTCTAGGTTTCGGCACCGATGCTGGTTTGGCCCTGAGGCTGGTGAACGGCGGTGACCGGTGTCAGGGCCGCGTGGAGGTCCTCTACCGAGGCTCCTGGGGCACCGTGTGTGACGACGGGTGGGACACCAACGACGCCAACGTGGTGTGCAGGCAGCTGGGCTGTGGCTGGGCCAGGTCGGCCACAGGAAGTGCCCGGTTCGGACAGGGCTCAGGCCTGATCCTGCTGGACGACGTGGGCTGCTCGGGGCACGAGTCCTTCCTGTGGAGCTGCCCGCACAGCGGCTGGAACGTGCACAACTGCAACCACGGAGAGGACGCCGGCGTCATCTGCTCAGGTGCGTCGCTACCATCCCTGGTGGCCCTTCTGGGCTAATGCTGCTGAGAACACGCCCACTCCCCACGCCAGGGCCCCCCTGAGCCTCGTACTGTCCCCCAGGCACTGCAGTGACTCAGGGCCACAGGCTCTCAAGTGCTAGGTCACCTGCTCAGAATGCACGTCAAATTGGTGGGTCCATGCACCCAGCATCCTGAAGGCAGTGCCAGGAACAGTCTCAAAGGGGCCTGAGCTCCGTGTTCATGCACAAGAGGAAGCTTCCTGAGCACAGAGAGGAGCCTGGCCTTGTGCCCCCGGAGCCAGCTCACTGCCACCTGCAGGGTGTCTGGGGCTTCCTTCCAGGGCAGCTGGTGTGGGGGTTGGTGAGCACATCCCTGTGTGAGGACGGTGTCACCTGGGGGTCCAAGATAGTGATGCAGAAGGGACAACCTGAGAGCACAGAGTTCCTTTGTGAAGGACAGAGAGAGTGGGAGGGATCAGGGGGAGGTGGGAGATGGCAGGTGGCCAATGAATGGAAGGAGCCAATGGGAGCCTTGGGGATGGTGTATTATGACCGCATGGAAAAGTCTAGAAATGGGTGTAAACTCCCTTTAGCAAAATAGGTCTAGGCTGAAACATCAGTGTGCATATTGATTGACCCCATTTGGTGGGGTCATTACCCGTTCTTGCTGGGGTCAACACCAGGACCCTGATGGCCTGTCCCAGGCATGACACTGGCTTCCATACACTGGACAGGAGTCCTCAGGCTCAGGGAGGCAGGCGATGGCTGGGGACAGAGGGCGTGGCTTTGGAAGAACTGTGAGATTCGGAGCAGCACTGCTGTGTCCCCCCGAGGCCATGTGCACGGCGTCAGCTCCGTGTGCAGAAGCTGAGGGTCATCAACCCGGGATCTGGGCCGGGTACCTGGGAGCTTGGTGTCTGACTGTCCTTTGTTTCCCACAGCTGCTCAGGCCACCACATCCTGGCCAGGTGAGTCCCGCCACCTCTCCTGGGATGTCCCTCTCTCCTGCCCACCTCTGCCGTTCAACCCTCTCCAACTGACCCATGGCTCTTTGAACCCCATCTGGACAACACTTTTGCCTTCTGTCTCTTTAACTATTCAGAGAAGGGGGATTCCAAAGACTTCGTCTGTACTTCCTCCTTCTGAGTTCTCATCAGATACTTGGGGGCCATCCCAGGGGAGAGGGGCCGATGGTCAAGAAGTGCCTCCCCTTCCATGAAGGTGGCCCCGTGACTCCAGGCTGAGGAGGGCTTTGTGGGTTAGTGGACACTGATGCCCATTGGCTTTCTGATGACGGGACAGCAGGCTTCCGGGTTCTCTGCTCCTCTCACACCTGCCGCACCCTGAGGGCCAGCATGGTCACACCCACATCCCAAGGGGGCAGAGACAGTGCCCGGGGATGGCAGTGAACATGTGATGAGGGTCCTCTGGGTACCAGGACCTGTGATTGCCTCCAGGTTCAGTCACCAGGCCCTGACTCTTTCTACTCAAGCTTCAGAGTCAGGCCAACACCTCAAGCCACCAGTGAGTGCCTGGCTCAAGGGGGAGAGATGGGAAAGGTCTTCTGATAGGGAGGAACATGGCGGTCAGAGACGGGGAGGATGCGGCTGGTCTCTCCCAGGCCTTCGAACCTGATGACCCATCCGAGCGGGAGGCTAGTGGACAGGCAGGGAGCACGTGCAGGAGGAACATGGGAAAGTCACGCTGACCGACCCGCCCTTTTGGGAAGGACTCCTTTCCTGAGGACTCACCAAGGCCTTACTCTTTGTTGTCCCTTCCAGACGTGTGGACAACTCCATCCACAACTGCCCCTCCTCAAACAACAACAGGTACAGGACCCTTCACCCTCCCAGGGCCCCTCTCTGCCTCTGAATCACGCCTGGATGGAACGTGACAGCAAGAGCCTCCTCATGGGCCATCCTTATCTTTGTCCCTTTGGACAGGCAGAGGAGGGTCTCTGACTAGGTCCTTGTCTGACATGGTTGGCTTTGACTTGTCTCCAGTGGGCTTCTGGGAAGAGCTCTTCTAGGACCCTACCCCATTGATCAGTGTCAGCCTTCTAGGCCTCCTGGGACCTGCTGAGACCCCAATGCTGGCTGAGACTCAGGGTGTGAGTCTCTGTCCTCTCATGTCAGGCAGACGTGGTCCCATCACCTCTGAGGGCGTTGCCTCAAGTCAGGCAGGACCGAGGAGAAGGAATAAGTAGCCAAGGAGGCCATGGATTTGGCCTGTCCCTGGGCCATGGACCTCCACCATGCGTGGCCCTGGTGGATGCAGGGGGCCGTCCAGCTCACTTCATGGGCTATCCTGGGGCTCCCTACCTAGGAGCACACTTATACCTGGATGGACAGAATGTCCCCGATCCTTTCCCTGTGATTGAGATTAACCCCTGTGGTGTCCAAAGCTGACCACCTGCCCTAGGGGTGGCCATGAGGGAGGCCCTGAGTCTAGAACCTGCCTCGGGCATGGAGCTCAGCACAGACATGGAGGAGGTGTCCTTGTGCTGTCCTTAGATTTCGGGACCGATTCAGCTCTGGCCCTGAGGCTGGTGAATGGCGGTGACCGGTGTCAGGGCCGCGTGGAGGTCCTCTACCGAGGCTCCTGGGGCACCGTGTGTGATGACAGTTGGGATACCAACGACGCCAACGTGGTGTGCAGGCAGCTGGGCTGTGGCTGGGCCAGGTCGGCCCCAGGAAGTGCCCGGTTCGGACAGGGCTCAGGCCCGATCGTGCTGGACAACGTGGGCTGCTCGGGGCATGAGTCCTTCCTGTGGAGCTGCCCGCATAATGGCTGGAACTTACACAACTGTGGGCACCACGAAGACGCCGGTGTCATCTGCTCAGGTGGGTTTCTGCCTTGCTGGTGGCTCTTCTTGGCTGATGCTTCTAAGAACACGCCCACTCCCCACAGCAGGGCCCCCCTGAGCCTTGTACTGTCCCCCAGGCACAGGAGTGACTCAGGGCAGCAGGCACCCAGGTGCTAGGTTACCTGCTCAGGCTAAACGTCCGCTTGGTGGGTCCACGCGCCCAGTATCCTGAAGGCAGTGCCAGGAAATGGCTCGAAGGGGCCTCAGCTCCGTGTTCATGCACAAGAGGCAGCGTCCTGAGCACAGAGAGGAGCCTGGCCTTGTGCCCCCGGAGCCAGCTCACTGCCACCTGCGGGGTGTCTGGGGCTTCCACCAGGGCAGCTGGTCCCTGGGTGTGGGGGTTGGTGAGCTCCTCCCCTCTGTGAGGACGGTGTCACCTGGGGGCTCCCAGATAGTGACACAGAGGGGACAACCTGAGAGCAAAGAGGTCCTTTGTGAAGGACAGAGAGAGTGGGAGGGAGCAGGGGAGGTGGGAGATGGCAGGTGGCCAATGAATGGAAGGAGCCAATGGGAGCCTTGGGGATGGGGCATTATGACCACATGGAAAAGTCTAGAAATGGGTGTAAACTCCCTTTAGCAAAATAGGTCTAGGCTGAAACATCAGTGTGCATATTGATTGACCCCATTTGGTGGGGTCATTACCCGTTCTTGCTGGGGTCAACACCAGGACCCTGATGGCCTGTCCCAGGCATGACACTGGCTTCCATACACTGGACAGGAGTCCTCAGGCTCAGGGAGGCAGGCGATGGCTGGGGACAGAGGGAGTGGCTTTGAAGGACTGCAAGGTTCGGGGCAGCACTCCTGTGTCCCCCCCACCCAAGGCCATGTGCACAGCGTCTGTTCCGTGTATAGAAGCTGAGGGTCATCAACCTGGGATCTGGGCCGGGCACCTGGGAGCTTGGTGTCTGACTGTCCTTTGTTTCCCACAGCTGCTCAGGCCACCACATCCTGGCCAGGTGAGTCCCGCCACCTCTCCTGGGATGTCCCTCTCTCCTGCCCACCTCTGCCGTTCGGCCCTCTCCAACTGACCCATGGCTCTTTGAACCCCATCTGGACAACACTTTTGCCCTCTGTCTCTTTAACTATGGGGGTTGGGGGATTCCAAAGACTCTGTCTGTCCATCCTCCTTCTGAGTTCTCATCAGATACTTGGCGGCCGTCCCGGGGGAGAGCGGCCGATGGTCAGAGAAGTGCCTCCCCTTCCATGAAGGTGGCCCCGTGACTCCAGGCTGAGGAGGGCTTTGTGGGAGAGTGGACACTGATGACCACTGGCTTTCTGAAGTTGGGACAGCAGGCTTCTGGGTTCTCTCCTCCTCTCACACCTGCCGCACCCTGAGGGCCAGCATGGTCATACCCACATCCCAAGGGGGCAGAGACAGTGCCCGGGGATGGCAGTGAACATGTGATGCGGGTCCTCTGGGTACCAGGACCTGTGATTGCCTCCAGGTTCAGTCACTAGTCCCTGACTCTTTCTACCCAAGCTTCAGAGTCAGGCCAAAGACTCAAGCCACCACTGAGTGCCTGGCTCAAGGGGGAGAGATGGGAAGGTCTTCTGATAGGGAGGAACATGGCGGTCAGAGACGGGGAGGATGCGGCTGGTCTCTCCCAGGCCTTCGACCCCGATGACCCAGCCGAGCGGGAGGCTAGTGGACAGGCAGGGAGCACGTGCAGGAGGCACATGGGAAAGTCACGCTGAGCGACCCACCCTTTTGGGAAGGACTCCTTTCCTGAGGCCTCACCAAGGCTGTTCTCTCTGTTGTCTCTTCCAGACGTGTGGACAACTCCATCCACAACTGCCCCTCCTCAAACAACAACAGGTACAGGACCCTTCACCCTCCCAGGGCCCCTCTCTGCCTCTGAATCACGCCTGGATGGAACGTGACAGCAAGAGCCTCCCCATGAGCCATCCTTATCTTTGTCCCTCTGGACAGGCAGAGGAGGGTCTCTGACCAGGTCCTTGTCTGACATGGTTGGCTTTGACTTGTCTCCAGTGGGCTTCTGGGAGTGGGCTCATCCAGGACCCTACCCCATTGATCAGTGTCAGCCCTCTAGGCCTCCTGGGACCTGCTGAGACCCCAATGCTGGCTGAGACTCAGGATGTGAGTCTCTGTCCTCTCATGTCTGACAGAGGTCCCATCACCTCTGTGGGCTTTGCCTCAAGTCAGGCAGAACCATGGAGAAGAAATAAGTGGCCAAAGAGGCCATGGTCTTGACCTGTCCCTGGAGCCATGTACCTCCACCCTGGATGGCCCTGGTGGATGCGGCGGCAGTCCTGCTCACCCTGTGGGCAATCCTGGGGCTCCCTACCTAGGAGCATACTTTGCCAGTTGGCCCTCTCCAGCTGACCCCTGGCTTTTTGAACCCCATCTGGACCACACTTTTGCCCTCTGTCTCCTTTACTAAAGGGAGGATTCCAAGGTCTCTATCTGTCCATCCTCCTTCTGAGTTCTCATCAGATACTTGGCGGCCATCCCGGGGGAGAGTGGCCGATGGTCAGAGAAGTGCCTCCCCTTCCATTAAGGTGGCCCCGTGGCTCCAGGCTGAGGGGGGCTTTGTGGGTTAGTGGACACTGATGCCCACTGGCTTTATGATGGGGGGACAGCAGGTTTCTGGGTTCTCTCCTCCTCTCACTCCTGTTGCACCCTGAGGGCCAACATGGTCATACCCCCATCCCAAGGGGGCAGAGACAGTGCCCGGGGATGGCAGTGAACATGTGATGAGGGTCCTCTGGGTACCAGGACCTGTGCTTGCCTCCAGGTTCAGTCACCGGGCCATGACTCTTTCTATCCAAGCTTCAGAGTCAGGCCAACATGTCAAGCCACCAGTGAGTGCCTGGCTCAAGGGGGAGAGATGGGAAAGGTCTTCTGATGGGGAGGAACATGTTGGTCAGAGGCGTGGAGGATGCGGCTGGTCACTCCCAGGCCTTTGGCCCTGATAACCCAGCTGAGCGGGAGGCTTGTGGACAGGCAGGGAGCACGTGCAGGAGGCACATGGGAAAGTCACGCTGACCGTCCCACCCTTTTGGGAAGGACTCCTTTCCTCAGGCCTTACTAAAGCCTTTCTCTTTGTTGTCCCTTCCAGACGCATGGACACCTCCTTCCACAAGTGTGTATCCTCAAACAACAACAGGTACAGGACCCTTCACCCTCCCAGGGCCCTTCTCTGCCTCTGAATCACGCCTGGGATGGATCGTGACAGGAAGAGACTCCACATCGGCCATCATCTTTCTTGTCCCTGTAGGGGGATGGGGCCAGAGGAGGGTCTCTGACCAGGTCCATGTCTGACATTGTTGGCCTGTGACTTGTCTCCAGTGGGCTTCTGGGAGGAGGCTCAGCCAGGATCCTCCCCTGTTGCTCAGGGTCAGCCCTTAAGTTCTCCTGGGACCTGCTGAGTCCCCTGTTCTGGCTCAGCCTCAGAGAGTGAGTCTCTTTCCTCTCATGTCTGACAGAGGTCTCATCCCCTCCGAGGGCTTTGCCTCAAGTCAGGCAGGACCATGGAGAATAAACATGTGGCCAAGGAGACCATGGCCTTGTCCTGTCCCCGGAGCCATGGACCTCCACCCTGGGTGGCCCTGGTGGATACGGGTGGCATTTCTCACCTCATGGGCAATCCTGGGGCTCCCTACCTAGGAGCCCCCTTAGACCTGTTCGGAGAGGATGTCCCGGTCCTTTCCCTGTGATGGAGATGAACCCCTGGGCATGTCCAAATATGACTGCCTCCCCTGGGAGTGGCCATGAGGGAGGCCCTGAGTCTAGAACCTGCCTTTGGCGTGGAGCTCAGCACAGACATGGAGGAGGTGTCCTTGTGCCGTCCTTAGATTTCCGGACCGATTCAGCTCTGGCCCTGAGGCTGGTGAACGGCGGTGACCAGTGTCAGGGCCGCGTGGAGGTCCTCTACCGAGGCTCCTGGGGCACCGTGTGTGACGACGGGTGGGACACCAACGACGCCAACGTGGTGTGCAGGCAGCTGGGCTGTGGCTGGGCCAGGTCGGCCCCAGGAAGTGCCCGGTTCGGACAGGGCTCAGGCCCTATCGTGCTGGACGACGTGGGCTGCTCAGGGCACGAGTCCTACCTGTGGAGCTGCCCGCACAGTCCCTGGAACGTGCACAACTGCAACCACAGGGAGGACGCCGGTGTCATCTGCTCAGGTACGTCGCTACCGTCCCGTGTGGCTCTTCTTGGCAGATGCTGCTGAGCACACGCTCACTTCCCATGCCAGGGCCTTGCCTGAGCCTCGTACTGTCCCCCAGGCACTGCAGTGACTCAGGGCAGCAGGCGCCCACGTGCTAGGTCACCTGCTCAGGCTATACGTCCGCTTGGTGGGTCCATGCGCCCAGCATCCTGAAGGCAGTGTCTGGAACTGGCTCGAAGGGGCCTGAGCTCCGTGTTCATGCACAAGAGGCAGCGTCCGGAGCACAGAGAGGAGCCTGCTCTTGTGCCCCCGGAGGCAGCTCACTGCCACCTGCAGGGTGTCTGGGGCTTCCACCAGGGCAGCTGGTCCCTGGGTGTGGGGGTTGGTGAGCACCTCCCTTCTGTGAGGACGGTGTCACCTGTGGACGCCATGATAGTGAGGCAGAGGTGACACCCTGAGAGCACTGAGGTCCTCTGTGAAGGACAGAGAGAGTGGGAGGGAGCAGGGGGAGGTGGGAGATGGCAGGTGGCCAATGAATGGAAGGAACCTATGGGGGCTTTGGGGATGGGCTATTATGACCTCTTGAAAAACTCTAGAAATGGGTGTAAACTCTCAATATCAGAAATGGTCAAGGCTGAAACGTCAGTGTGCACATTGATTGACCCCATTTGGTGGGGTCATTGCCCATTCATTCTCTAGGGTCAACACCAGGGCCCCAGTGGCCTGTCCCAGGCATGACACTTGCTTGTATACATTGGATAGGAAGTCCTCAGTCTCTGGGAGGCAGGCGATGGGAGGAGACAGAGGGCATGGCTTTGGAAGTACTATGAGGTGTGGGGCACACTGCTGTTTCCCCCCCACCCCCTCCAGGGCATGAGCATGGAATCAGTTCCGT
This sequence comes from Myotis daubentonii, assembly GCF_963259705.1. Taxonomy (NCBI): domain Eukaryota; kingdom Metazoa; phylum Chordata; class Mammalia; order Chiroptera; family Vespertilionidae; genus Myotis; species Myotis daubentonii. The sequence continues at coordinate 63,655,576 of NC_081852.1, read as the reverse complement.
GTGTAGAAGCTGAGGGTCCACAACCTGGGATCCGGGCCGGGCACCTGGGAGCATGGTGTCTGACTGTCCTTTTCTTCCCACAGGTGTTCCAACCACCACATCCTGGCCAGGTGAGTCCTGCCAACTCTGCAGGGATGTCCCTCTCTCCTGCCCCCCTCTGCCATCAGCCCTCTCCAGCTGACCCATGGCTCTTTGAACCCCATCTGGACCACACTTTTGCCCTCTGTCTCCTTATCTATTGCGGGAATGGGGATGCCAAAGGCTCTATCTGTCCATCCTCCTTGTGAGTTCTCAGCAGATACTTGGCAGCTGTCCCGGGGGAGAGCGGCCGATGGTCAGAGAAGTGCCTCCCCTTCCATGAAGGTGGCCCCGTGGCTCCAGGCTGAGGAGGGCTTTGTGGGAGAGTGGACACTGATGCCCACTGGCTTTCTGATGGCGGGACAGCAGGATTCCGGGTTCTCTCCTCCTCTCACACCTGCCGCACCATGAGGGCTGGCATGGTCACACCCACATCCCAAGGGGGCAGAGACAGTGCCCGGGGACGGCAGTGAACATGTGCTGAGGGTCCTCTGGGTACCAGGACCTGTGATTGCCTCCAGGTTCAGTCACCAGGCCCTGACTCTTTCTACTCAAGCTTCAGAGTCAGGCCAACACCTCAAGCCACCAGTGAGTGCCTGGCTCATGGGGGAGAGATGGGAAAGGTCTTCTGATGGGGAGGGACATGGCGGTCAGAGACGGGGAGGATGCTGCTGGTCTCTCCCAGGCCTTCCACCCCGATGACCCAGCCGAGCAGGAGGCTAGTGGACAGGCAGGGAGCACGTGCAGGAGGCACATGGGAAAGTCACGCTGAGCGACCCACCCTTTTGGGAAGGACTCCTTTCCTGAGGCCTCACCACGGCTGTTCTCTCTGTTGTCTCTTCCAGACGTGTGGACAACTCCATCCACAACTGCCCCTCCTCAAACAACAACAGGTACAGGACCCTTCACCCTCCCAGGGCCCCTCTCTGCCTCTGAATCACGCCTGGATGGAACGTGACAGCAAGAGCCTCCCCATGAGCCATCCTTATCTTTGTCCCTCTGGACAGGCAGAGGAGGGTCTCTGACCAGGTCCTTGTCTGACATGGTTGGCTTTGACTTGTCTCCAGTGGGCTTCTGGGAGTGGGCTCATCCAGGACCCTACCCCATTGATCAGTGTCAGCCCTCTAGGCCTCCTGGGACCTGCTGAGACCCCAATGCTGGCTGAGACTCAGGATGTGAGTCTCTGTCCTCTCATGTCTGACAGAGGTCCCATCACCTCTGTGGGCTTTGACTCAAGTCAGGCAGGACCGAGGAGAAGAAATAAGTGGCCAAAGAGGCCATGGTCTTGACCTGTCCCTGGAGCCATGTACTTCCACCCTGGATGGCCCTGGTGGATGCGGCGGCAGTCCTGCTCACCCTGTGGGCAATCCTGGGGCTCCCTACCTAGGAGCATACTTTGCCAGTTGGCCCTCTCCAGCTGACCCCTGGCTTTTTGAACCCCATCTGGACCACACTTTTGCCCTCTGTCTCCTTTACTAAAGGGAGGATTCCAAGGTCTCTATCTGTCCATCCTCCTTCTGAGTTCTCATCAGATACTTGGCGGCCATCCCAGGGGAGAGTGGCCGATGGTCAGAGAAGTGCCTCCCCTTCCATGAAGGTGGCCCCGTGGCTCCAGGCTGAGGGGGGCTTTGTGGGAGAGTGGGCACTAATGCCCACTGGCTTTATGATGGGGGGACAGCAGGCTTCCGGGTTCTCTCCTCCTCTCACTCCTGCCGCACCCTGAGGGCCAATATGTTCATACCCCCATCCCAAGGGGGCAGAGACAGTGCCCAGGGATGGCAGTGAACATGTGCTGAGGGTCCTCTGGGTACCAGGACCTGTGCTTGCCTCCAGGTTCAGTCACCGGGCCATGACTCTTTCTATCCAAGCTTCAGAGTCAGGCCAACATGTCAAGCCACCAGTGAGTGCCTGGCTCCTGGGGGAGAGATGGGAAAGGTCTTCTGATGGGGAGGAACATGTTGGTCAGAGGCGTGGAGGATGCGGCTCGTCTCTCCCAGGTCTTCGACCCCGATGACCCAGCTGAGCGGGAGGCTTGTGGACAGGCAGGGAGCACGTGCAGGAGGCACATGGGAAAGTCACGCTGACTGTCCCACCCTTTTGGGAAGGACTCCTTTCCTCAGGCCTTACTAAAGCCTTTCTCTTTGTTGTCCCTTCCAGACGCATGGACACCTCCTTCCACAACTGTGCATCCTCAAACAACAACAGGTACAGGACCCTTCACCCTCCCAGGGCCCTTCTCTGCCTCTGAATCACGCCTGGGATGGATCGTGACAGGAAGAGACTCCACATCGGCCATCATCTTTCTTGTCCCTGTAGGGGGATGGGGCCAGAGGAGGGTCTCTGACCAGGTCCATGTCTGACATTGTTGGCCTGTGACTTGTCTCCAGTGGGCTTCTGGGAGGAGGCTCAGCCAGGATCCTCCCCTGTTGCTCAGGGTCAGCCCTTAAGTTCTCCTGGGACCTGCTGAGTCCCCTGTTCTGGCTCAGCCTCAGAGAGTGAGTCTCTTTCCTCTCATGTCTGACAGAGGTCTCATCCCCTCCGAGGGCTTTGCCTCAAGTCAGGCAGGACCATGGAGAAAAAATAAGTGGCCAAGGAGACCATGGCCTTGTCCTGTCCCCGGAGCCATGGACCTCCACCCTGGGTGGCCCTGGTGGATACAGGTGGCATTTCTCACCTCATGGGCAATCCTGGGGATCCCTACCTAGGAGCCCCCTTAGACCTGTTCGGAGAGGATGTCCCGGTCCTTTCCCTGTGATGGAGATGAACCCCTGGGCATGTCCAAATATGACTGCCTCCCCTGGGAGTGGCCATGAGGGAGGCCCTGAGTCTAGAACCTGCCTCGGGCGTGGAGCTCAGCACAGACATGGAGGAGGTGTCCTTGTGCTGTCCTTAGATTTCGGGACCGATTCAGCTCTGGCCCTGAGGCTGGTGAACGGCGGTGACCGGTGTCAGGGCCGCGTGGAGGTCCTCTACCGAGGCTCCTGGGGCACCGTGTGTGACGACGGGTGGGACACCAACGACGCCAACGTGGTGTGCAGGCAGCTGGGCTGTGGCTGGGCCAGGTCGGCCCCAGGAAGTGCCCGGTTCGGACAGGGCACAGGCCCGATCGTGCTGGATGACGTGGGCTGCTCAGGGCACGAGTCCTACCTGTGGAGCTGCCCGCACAATCCCTGGAACGTGCACAACTGCAACCACGGGGAGGACGCCGGCGTCATCTGCTCAGGTGCGTCGCTACCGTCCCTGGTGGCTCTTCTTAGCAGATGCTGCTGAGAACACGCTCACTTCCCATGCCAGGGCCTTGCCTGAGCCTCGTACTGTCCCCCAGGCACTGGAGTGACTCAGGGCAGCAGGTGCCCAGGTGCTAGGTCTCCTGCTCAGACTACACATCAACTTGGTGGGTCCATGCGCCCAGCATCCTGAAGGCAGTGCCTGGAACTGGCTGGAAGGGGCCTGAGCTCCGTGTTCATGCACAAGAGGCAGCGTCCGGAGCACAGAGAGGAGCCTGCTCTTGTGCCCCCGGAGGCAGCTCACTGCCACCTGCAGGGTGTCTGGGGCTTCCACCAGGGCAGCTGGTCCCTGGGTGTGGGGGTTGGTGAGCATCTCCCTTCTGTGAGGACGGTGTCACCTGTGGACGCCATGATAGTGAGGCAGAGGTGACACCCTGAGAGCACTGAGGTCCTCTGTGAAGGACAGAGAGAGTGGGAGGGAGCAGGGGGAGGTGGGAGATGGCAGGTGGCCAATGAATGGAAGGAACCTATGGGGGCTTTGGGGATGGGCTATTATGACCTCTTGAAAAACTCTAGAAATGGGTGTAAACTCTCAATATCAGAAATGGTCAAGGCTGAAACGTCAGTGTGCACATTGATTGACCCCATTTGGTGGGGTCATTGCCCATTCATTCTCTAGGGTCAACACCAGGGCCCCAGTGGCCTGTCCCAGGCATGACACTTGCTTGTATACATTGGATAGGAAGTCCTCAGTCTCTGGGAGGCAGGCGATGGGAGGAGACAGAGGGCATGGCTTTGGAAGTACTATGAGGTGTGGGGCACACTGCTGTTTCCCCCCCACCCCCTCCAGGGCATGAGCATGGAATCAGTTCCGTGTGTAGAAGCTGAGGGTCCACAACCTGGGATCCGGGCCGGGCACCTGGGAGCATGGTGTCTGACTGTCCTTTTCTTCCCACAGGTGTTCCAACCACCACATCCTGGCCAGGTGAGTCCTGTCAACTCTGCAGGGATGTCCCTCTCTCCTGCCCCCCTCTGCCGTCGGCCCTCTCCAGCTGACCCATGGCTCTTTGAACCCCATCTGGACCACACTTTTGCCCTCTGTCTCCTTATCTATTGCGGGAATGGGGATGCCAAAGGCTCTATCTGTCCATCCTCCTTGTGAGTTCTCAGCAGATACTTGGCAGCTGTCCCGGGGGAGAGCGGCCGATGGTCAGAGAAGTGCCTCCCCTTCCATGAAGGTGGCCCTGTGGCTCCAGGCTGAGGAGGGCTTTGTGGGAGAGTGGACACTGATGCCCACTGGCTTTCTGATGGCGGGACAGCAGGATTCCGGGTTCTCTCCTCTTCTCACACCTGCCGCACCATGAGGGCCGGCATGGTCACACCCACATCCCAAGGGGGCAGAGACAGTGCCCAGGGATGGCAGTGAACATGTGCTGAGGGTCCTCTGGGTACCAGGACCTGTGATTGCCTCCAGGTTCAGTCACCAGGCCCTGACTCTTTCTATCCAAGCTTCAGAGTCAGGCCAACACCTCAAGCCACCAGTGAGTGCCTGGCTCATGGGGGAGAAATGGGAAAGGTCTTCTGATGGGGAGGGACATGGTGGTCAGAGAGGTGGAGGGATGCTGCTGGTCTCTCCCAGGACTTCGACCACGATGAGTCTGCACTGGCGGAGGCTGCGGACAGGCAGGGAGCACGTGCAGGAGGCACATGGGAAAGTCACGCTGACTCACCCCCCCTTTTGGGAAGGACTCCTTTCATGAGGCCTCACCAAGGCCTTTCTCTATATTCTCCTTTCCAGACGCATGGACAACTCCTTCCACAACTCCATCCACACCTGTCTCTCTTCAAACAACAGCAGGTACTGGACCCTTCACCCTCTCAGGGCTTCTCTCTGCCTCTGAATCATGCCTTGGATGGTAGTGACAGGAAGAGGCTCCACATGGGCCATCCTCATCCTTGTCCCTGTAGGGGGTGGGTCCAGAGCAGGGTCTCTGACCAGGTCCTGGTCTGACATGGTGGTTTGGTGACTTGTCTCTTGAGGGCTTGTTAGGAGGTTCAGCCAGGACCTTCCCCTGTTGTTCAGGGTCAGCCCTGGAGGCCTCCTGGGACCTGCTGAGAGCCCCGTGCAGGCTCAGCCTCAGGGGGTTGAGTCTCTGTCTTCTCCTGTCTGACAGATGTGGTCCCATTCCTTCCAAGGGCTTTGCCTCAAGTCAGGCAGGACCATGGAGAAGAAATATGTGGCCCAAGAGGCCATGGCCTTGGCCTTTCCCCAGAGCCTTGAATCTGCACCCTGGGTGGCCCAGGTGGATGCTGGGGGCAGTCCAGCTAACCGCATGGCAATCCTGGGGCTCCCTACCTAGGAGCACCCTTAGGCCTGGCAGGACAGGATGTCCCCGATCCTTTCCCTGTGATGGAGGTGAACCCCTGGGGTGTCCAAAGCTGACTGCCTGCCCTAGGGCGTGGCCTGAGGAAGGCCCTGAGCTAGAACCTACCTCGGGCCTGGAGCTCAGCACGGACATGGAGGAGGTGTCCTTGTGCCGTCCTCTAGGGTTCGGGAACGACTCGCGTTTGTCCCTGAGGCTGGTCAACGGCAGTGACTCATGTCAGGGCCGCGTGGAGGTCCTCTACCAAGGCTCCTGGGGCACCGTGTGTGACGACGGGTGGGACACCAACGACGCCAACGTGGTGTGCAGGCAGCTGGGCTGTGGCTGGGCAAGGTCGGCCCCAGGAAGTGCCCGGTTCGGACAGGGCTCAGGCCCTATCGTGCTGGACGATGTGAGCTGCTCGGGGCACGAGTCCTTCCTGTGGAGCTGCCCGCACAGGGGCTGGAACTCACACAACTGTGGGCACCATGAGGACGCCGGCGTCATCTGCTCAGGTGCGTGTCGTCTCGGGGCCTCCCTGTTAGTGTGGCACCCTGGTTCCAGGGCTCCTCTCACCTCAGCCCAGCAGGAGACGGGCCGTTTCAGTTTCAAGCTCGCATCGCCAGCAGCTGCTGGGTTCCTGGAAGTTTGGGGGTGGCTGTCGCATGGCCCAGCCTGGCCCTCAGATAAACCCCAACACCTTTTTTAGAGAAGAGCCCCTATACTTACTAGGCAGCTCCCGTGGGCCGCTCCCCGGAGCAATTCTGAGGCCACGGGGGTCGGGGGGGACATACAGGAGCCCCTCTGTCCGCATGCTGAGGGCCTCCTTCCCACACACTCTGGGCCCAGGACTGACCCCTTTGCTTCTCTTTCTCGCAGCTTCGCCCATCGTCGTGACCACCCCAGGTGAGTCCCGTGGCCCAGGCTTCCGGTGGAGCCCCTGCTCTGTTTTTGCAGGAAGAGAAGGGTGGGCTCTGGGGCAGCTTTTCTCTCTGATGATCCTGGTTCCCACGGTGATGTGCTGAGGGCGCAGGACACTGCTGTCCTTGGGATCAACCTGGGAGCCCCTCTGAGCCCTGCCCCTGCCACTTCCGGGGCTCACGGAGAGGCTGTGGTGGGAGAGGATGGTCCTGGCATTTCAGGTGCAAATAACCATCCAGGTCAACCCGTGCTGAAAGGTGACCATTGTAGAAACATGGCCGAGTAGAACCCCTACAGATGCTCATCTGGTAACGAGTTCCTTCACCCGAGAGCACAACCCCCAACTGCTCTCTGTGTCTCGATGAAAATACTCGGTGCCAATTATGGTTGCAGTGCTCCCAGGGGCTCCCTGGCCATGGACTGTGACCTGGATGGTCAAGGCTCTGACAAGTCCTGCAATAAGGACAAGACTTGACTCTCTTCTGTCACACTCTGGGCCATGGAGTTTCAACATTAGCAGGAACATCCTCAGTCTCTTCATCTTCTTCCCAGGCTGGTGGCACCCATCACCTACCGCCCCTGCTCTGCCGCCTCACGCACAGGGTGGCGGCTTATGGGCCCTGAAGCGCCTGTGCATGGCGGAGGTGCCCGCACGTGCGCCGCCCTTCTCCACCTGCACACACACCCTCCCCAGCCCGCCCCTTGCATCCTCACCCGCCTGCGTGCACACAGCCAGCATCCTGCTCACGCACACTCACTCCCCACATTGCCCCTGCCAGCTGGGTAGCTGCTGGTTTGTGTGTATGTGTGTGTGTGTGCGTTTGTATTTAAATTCTTTATTGTTGAAAGTAGTACATGTGTCTCCTTTCCCCATTGAGCTCTCCCCGGCCACTCCCACCTCCTTCAGGCTGGGAGCTCCGGCGGGCGCGGCCTGTGTCCAGCGTCTCGCTGTGGCCCCAGGTGGCACATGGCTGGCACGGAGCGAGCATGGGCTCAGCGGCTGAGCCAAGGATGGCAGGAAACTGACCATGATCTTTCCTCTCTGTCCCCAGAGCCACCCGTCACCAGCACCAGGCCAACTGGTAAGCCCTGAGCTCCCTGCCCTCAGTGACCCTCAGTGACGCTGGGAGAGATGGTGGGAATGGTGAGGCGGTGGCTTCCCTGCGTGTCCCTCGGCCTCAGCGTCAGGCCATGCTGGGGCCACCTCCTGCAGGGTTTCTGTCTTGGGAATTGTTTACAAATCCCCATCTCTTCCGCGGCCAGCGTTGTTCAGTGATTAGTGTCGAACTATGAATATGAAGCAGGAGGTCAGGGTTCGATTCCCATCAGGACACAGGCCCAGGTTGTGGGCTCCATCCCCAGTGTGGGGTGTGCAGGAGGCAGCTGATCCATGATTCTCTCTCATCATGGATGCTTCTATCTCTCACTCCCTCTCCCTTTTTCTCAAAATCAGTGAAAATGGATTAAAAAAATAATAAATAAGTAAAACTCCCCCCGCCCGGGTGATGCGCCGTGTGCTCTGGGTCACCAGCGTCTCATCTGTCCCGGCAGCCGCGGGGGCCTGTGGGGGCTTCCAGTCCCGGCCCTCGGGGCGCTTCTCCAGCCCGTCCTACCCCGGGAGCTACCCCAACAACGCCCGCTGCGTGTGGGACATCGAGGTCCAGAACAACCACCGCGTGACCGTCGTCTTCAGAGACGTGCAGTGAGTCGGGTGCAGGCGACCGCGGGGCCTTGGGGCCTCGGGGGGACCTGGGGGACGTGGGGAAGGGAGGGACCGGAGCAGGCGCCCTGGGAGAGAGGCTGCCCGTTGGCATCGACCCAGCACAGGGCCACCCGCGGCCGTGGGGCCACACAGGGCCTTGGCTCCGGTCTGTGTGGTCCCTACTGCCCAGTGTGGCCACAGGACGTCACTGGACTTTCCCGACACTCAGTCCAAAGAGAGGGATGAGCCGGCCGACGTGGCTCAGGGAGGGAGTGTCCACCTCTGACCCAGGAGGTCAGGGCTGGAGTCGCAGTCAGGGCACGCTCCCGGTTGTGGGCTCCATCCCCAGAAGGGGGCGAGCCGGAGGCAGCCGATCCACGATTCTCATCATTGCTGTGTGTCTATCTCTCTCCCCCTGTCTCTTCCTCTCTGAAATCAATAATATATTTTAGAAAAATAGAGGAGTAAGCCCTGGCCTGGTTGTCTCAGTGGGTAGAGTGTCAGCCCTCAGACTGAAGGGGCGCAGGTTCGATTCCCGGTCAAGGGCACGTGCCTGAGTTGCAGGCTCGGTCCCTGGCCCCAGCCGGGGCGCGTGTGGAAGGCCACCTATCTCTGTCTCTGTCACATCGATGTCTCTCTCTCTGTCTCCCCCCCCCCCCACTCTCTCTCTAAAAATCAATGGGGAAGTGCCCTCAGGGGAGGATAGCAAAAGAACAGCAAAGCCTTTGTTAAGTGGATGGAGCCCATACCCTGTGCCCCGCGTCCGCAGGCTGGAGAGCAACTGTAACTACGACTACATCCAGGTGTTCGACGGCCCCGCCCTCCGCTCCCCGCTCATCGCCCGGGTCTGCCACGGCTCAAGGGACTCCTTCACGTCGTCCTCCAACTTCATGTCCATCCGCTTCGTCAGCGACGGCAGCATCACCCGCAGCGGGTTCCAGGCCGAATACTACTCCCGTCCCTCCAACCACAGCACCAGTAAGTCCCAGGCTCTCGGGGCGGGGTGCCTGTCCCCCCCTGCCCCCCCCCCCGCACCCACATTGGCGGGACAGCAGACCAGAGCCGCCGGCAGGTCCGCGTTCCGGATCTGCTGCCGGAAGAGACCGGTGGACGCCGTTCCCAGGGCAGAAGTGGCCCTGGTCGGAGGCCTGTGACCAGTAGAGTGAGGGGCACCGTGACCGTGTCCTGAGACCTGGCACGTATGGCTGCCGCCTGGAGGCCCTGGTTGCTGCTCCAGGCCCAGCAGAGGCTGGTGGCCAGGAGTGGAGCTGTGCAGGGGCCGGCCGGCCGGCCGGACAGACTGTGGCTGGCGGGCAGGTGCTGTCCCAGCCGTTTTTCCGCAGGACTCTCAGCCCTGCCGGCTCCACAGCCCACGGACCCTATTTCACCGCGTCCCCACGATTCCGCCCGAGCGTCACTTTACTCTGCGGCTCGCGGTGACCTGGCAGGACAGCTCCTCCTTCCACATCCGGCCTCCATTTCTTTTCTTTGTTTTCATTATCCTCCTCTGAGGACACTTTCCCCTTGATTTTTAGAGGGAGTGGAAGGGAGGGGAGGGACAGAGAGAGAAACATCCGTGTGAGAGAGACACATCGACTGGTTGCCTGGCCGGGGATCAAGCCTGCCACTGAGGAACGTGCCCTAGACTGGATTCCAACCCGTAACTCTCAGTCCATGGGCTGACGCTCTACCCCCTGGCCACACCGGCCAGGGCCGGTCTCCATTTCTCCATCTGTGTACATAGGGCAGCTGGGGGAGAGGGGTTGTGTGAAAATACCCTAATGTGGACCAACTTTGTCAGCCCCTCGATCGTGTGCACGGGGCAGGGTGGGGGGGACCCCCCGGTGGGTTTGGGGCGCGCACTGACCCAGCCGCCCTCGGCCCCCAGAGCTGCTCTGCCTGCCGGACCGGATGCAGGCCAACGTGAGCAGGAGCTACCTGCAGTCCCTGGGCTACTCGGCCAGCGACCTGGTCATCCCCCACTGGCACGACGTGCAGCAGTGTAAGGCCCAGGTCACGGCGAGCCAGGTGACCTTCACCATCCCCTACGCGGGCTGCGGCACCACCCAGCAGGTGAGCGGCCTTCCTGCGCCCTCCCCGAGCCCGCTTCCTGCCGGCGACGTCCCGGCGTGACCTGTATTCTGGGGCGCAGGGGACGGATTGTGTCTGTAGAAGCAGAACGTGATTGGGGTGAAGGCATCCGTGTCCCTCCCACTTCCAACCACAGGGAGGCGGCGGCAGGCGGTCTCCCCACTGTCCAGGCGGAGGGCGCCCAGCAGGCTGCCCAGCACGTCCACTGTCGCGGCCACGGCCGCCGCCAGAGCTTTGTGGGGCCTGAAGCCACGCCGGCCGGGCCTGGGAGGGTTGTGAAGCGCGTTGAGTCACTTCTGACTCTAACAAGACCAGCAGCGAGATCCCCTCTCAGGGCCGTGTGTCTGACGCCCTCTCCTGCCCCCTCCAGCTGGATAACGACACCATCACCTACTCCAACACCCTCCAAGCAGCCGTCCCCGTCGCGGGCGGCCTCATCCAGAGGCGGCCGAGCCTGCACCTCCACGTGAGCTGCCGGATGCTGCGGGACACCTGGGTGGACCTCATGTACGTGGCCAACGACAACGCCGAGGTCGAGGAAGTGCAGTACGGCAACTTCGCCGTCAACATGTCCTTCTACACGTCGTCCTCGTTCGCATACCCCGTGACCACGCACCCCTACTACGTGCGCTTGAACCAGGACCTGTACGTTCAGGCAGACATCCGCCGCACCGACGCCTCCATGGCCCTGTTCGTGGACACCTGCGTGGCGTCACCGTCCTCTGAGGACGTGCCCTCTGTGACCTACGACCTCATCCGGAGCGGGTAAGCGTGTCCTACCAAGCGAGCCAAGGCCTTGGGTCCTGGGAGCTCAGCTGAGCCCGTCTGGGTGCCCCTCTGGTTAACGCCCAGGGAGGGGGCGCCTGACGTGCAGAATGGCTCCCTGGTGGCCACCAAGCTGGTGGCCTGTCAATGGGATGAGGCCCAGTGAGGAGCTCCAGGCAAGCCCTGGCGTCGAGGACGTGGGTGTGGCGGGAAAGCTTTCATCTGGGAGCAGACGGAGATGAGATGCCAGATGCCAGCTGCACCTTCTGGGGGCAGTGGCTTCCTGAGCCTGTGTCTCCACCCACCAAGTGAGCAGGGGGACGCCCACATCAGGGGCTGCTGGGGGATGAGTGAGAGCATAGGTGGGGTTTGGGCAGAGAGAATGCGCAGCGGGGAGGGGGGTTCTCAGTGGGCCTGGCCAAGGGCATCCAATGTCACCCCAAATCAGCTGAGAATGGACGTTCTCACAGTCCTGGTTCCAACCACGCTCCAGGGCAGACGCGGGGCCGGGGGGGGGGGGAAGGGGGCAGGAAGGGGGGGTTGAGGAGTTTTGGGGGTGCTGTAGGGGGCATGGGTCCCATGCCCAGTGGATCCTGGTGGGGGCGGCCGAGGCCCTGGCGCTGATGGCGCCGCTCTGCTCTCTCCTTGCAGGTGCGTGAGGGACGACACCTACCAGGCCCTCCCGGCCCCGGCACCCAGCCTCGCCCGCTTCAAGTTCCGCTCCTTCCACTTCCTGCACCGCCTCCCCGCCGTGTACCTGCACTGCAAGGTTCTCGTGTGCAGGGCCCACGACCCCGCCTCCCGCTGCCGCGGCGGCTGCCAGCCCAGGCCCAAGCGGGACCTGGGCTCCTTCCAGGACAAGGTGGACGTGGTCCTGGGCCCCATCCGGCTGCAGGCGCCATAGCCTGGGAGAGGAGGAGCCTGGGTAGGTGGTCGCCCTTGACGCATCCCCCTTCCCACCCCCGCCACCCGCCAGGGCTCAGCCGGGATCCGGGGGATGCGGGAGGTCGTGGACATTGCTGTTGGGGTCAGGCTGCACCATGCAGTGGGCATGGACTGCGTATCGGGCAGCCGGGCTGCCGGGCAGTGCAGAGTGCAACTAGCCCTTCGGCCGCCCTCCTCACAGGGCCCCTGGGCTATGAGGGACGCATGTGGGGCCTGGCCTAAGCTGTGGGCTGGTGGGGGGACCCTTCATTCTGCCAAGGGCCATTTGGAAGTTTTTTAAAAGATACATTTTTATTGATTTCAAGAGGAAGGGAGAGGGGGAGAGAGAAACATCAATGATGAGAGAGAATCATTGACCGGCTGCCTCCTGCACGCCACACACTGAGGATCAAGCCTGCAACCTGGGCATGTGCCCTTGACCGGAATTGAACCCGGGACCCTTCAATCTGAAGGCGGGTGCTCTATCCCAGTGGTCGGCAAACTGTGGCCCCTTGAGTGTGGCTCTTCCACAAAATACCACGTGCAGTGCGATTGAAACTTTGTGGCCACACTGAAGGGGCCAAAGAGTGGCTCCATCTGGACAAACCTCTTGTGAACTCACCCTGAGGCCCAGGGAGGGCCAGAGCCTGTGATTCTCGGGCCTCAGGCGGCCTGCAGGCGGCACGGCCCCCAGCCCCGGCCTAGGGAGTCCGGACCTGGGACCCAGACACACCTGACCTCTCACCTCTGGGTTCTCACCCCCGGAGCCTCACTCCTCCTCTGTCAGACACAACTGCCCGCCCCCCACCTGCCTGTCAGGACTGTGAGGGGATTGTGGTGGCTTTTGTTACTATCATTGTCGTCACCGATATTAACACATCAATGACCACATGGTCACTCCTGTCCTCCTTAACCCCCCGCAGTCCCGAGGAAAGAAGTAGTGTCCAGGCATGGCCGCGAGGCAGGTGTGGGGAGCGTAGCTGTCAGGGGCCTGTGTCCCCTCGGGCGCAGGTCACACACCGCTGGCCGCTCTCTGTCCCCGTGTCCGCGCTCAGGCTGTCCCCAGGTGCGGCCCATTCTAGGCTCTGTCCTTCCTCATCCATTCACTCCACGCCCACCTCCTGGAGGCCTCCCGGGCGCCAGGAGTCAGAGAACTAAACGCAGATCAAGCCCGGCCGGCGTGGCTCAGGGCTTGAGTGCGGACCTGTGAACAGGAGATCAGGGTTCGATTCCCGGTCAGGGCACAGGCCTGGGTTGCAGGCTCGGTCCGCAGCGGGGGGGCAAGCAGGAGGCAGCTGGTCCATGATTCTGTCTCATCATTGTTGTTTCTATCTCCCTCTCCCTCTCCCTCTCCCTTCCTCTCTGAAATCAATAAAAACATATTTTTAAAAAATAATGAAAAGAAAAAGAAAAACAGATTGAAGCCCCCCTCACCCCAGAAAGCTTACCCTGTGGCCAGAGAGCACAGGGCAGGGCACCCCCAGGGCAGCAGGGCAGGGGGTGGGTGTCTGAGGCCGACAGGGACCCTGCCTGCTCCTCTCTTCCCCCTCTTCCCACGGGCGCCCCAGTCGCTGGGGCCCGGGTTCCCCTGGCCTGGGACCCATGTACCCATTTCCCCACTGGGCTGCAATGTTCCTGCTCCCCCACCCCGTCCACTGGGCGCCTCCAGCCACATTGAACCCCAAAACCCTCCCCTGGCTCCCGGGCCCACAGGACACAGCGACTCCCCCACCCACCCTCGGCCGCCCTTCCGACTGGCCTCAGTTTCCTCCTGGGCACTCCCAGCTCTCACTCTTCTTCCTCCCACCAGACAAGCAGCTCTGAGGGCATCGCCCCACCTGTGTCCTCTGTGTCCGCCAACTCGTCCTGACCGAACTCCTCTCCGTCCCCACCCGCGGCCACAGCCGGAGCCACGGCACCGCTGCCACCTCGTGGGGTCACACGGGAGCACCCCCTCTCCCTCCCCCGGCCTCGGCCACTGCAGTGTGACCTCAGAATGCACAGGGCGGGGTTCCCACCCCAGGGCCTGGACCCGAGGGGACAGGATGCAGCGGGTGCCCGAGCCTCGTGCCCACAGTCTCTGCCTGCTCTGCCGGGCACCGGGTGGGGCTGGGGTGGAGGAGGGAAGTCAGGGGCCGGTTTTCCTAACACCGGGCTGGGCACTGGACTGAGGGGCAGGCAGGCGCGTGTCCGGGACCCTCAGGCAGCCCTGAGCCACACCTCCAGCCTCGAGCCTTTCCCAGGGGCAGCCTTCCTGGCCTTCTAGAACCCACTGTCAGGCTGCAGCTGCCCTGCCAGGTCGGGGACCAGCTGAATAAAGGGCATTTTCACAGCAAGTGTTGGTCTGGTCACTGTGGGGACTCCCCCGCCCCCCCAGGATCCCTGCAGATTGAGAGAAGGAGGGGGAGGGGGTTCCGGGCTTCCAGAACCTTCTGGGGGATGGAGACGGTGTGCTGGTGGGTGGTGGTTCTCCCCAAAGCAGGAAATGGGGAGAGAAAGGCCAGCGTGCGGGCGCCACCATCATTCCTGGAGTCGGGACCAGCACGGAACAGACTGGCACCTCGATGTGTGGGGATGGGGGAGAGAAGAGATAAACCAAAGAACTCATAGGCCTATAGGCAGAGCCATGGCACGGCCATCAGGGGAGGGGCCTGGGGCGAGGGGGAGGGGAGCTGGGAGCCATCGGTAAGACTATCAACAATAAAAATCTATTTAAAAAGGAGGCAAAACCCCAAAAGACAAAATTTCAAAATAAAAAGCAATCAGAGGCCGAGAGAGGAGAGCAGCCGGCCCTGTGACCCACACAGTGTCCCCGAGGGTCTCCCCGCCCCCAGGAGCCGCGCCCCCAGGAGCAGCCACGGGGAGCCTGGCAATTGCTGAGCGGGCCGGCCCCCATGGGGATGGACGCTCCCCTCTGAGCATAAATGTGCCAACATCACAGCAACACGGGCGCCTCTGCCTGGCCAGGGCGCTGTCTCCTCTGGGTCTCACGTTGTCTCCAGCCTGGGCTTGGGGGGCTGGGAGGCTGTGGGCTGGGGGCTGGGGGGCGCTGGGGGCCTTGGGGGCCTCGGGGCTGAGGGCGCACGCCCCCGACTGGGCCCCGCGGGCCTGGTGCAAGGGCTCGGCCGGCCTGGCCTGCACGTGGCTCCATGGAGGAATGGACGGACAGGTGGTCCCAGGACCTGGGAGGAAACAAGAAGCCAGCCCGGGGCTACTGGGTGAGGAGGTCAGGACCCCCGGTTTCCCATCCTGCCCTGGGAATGCGCACGCCCCCCCCCCCCCCTCCCCAGCCCCTGAGCCCAAGGAGCCCTGAGCAGCAGCGCCAGCACGCCAGCAGCGCCAGCACGAGCCACTGGCTTCCTCTGAAGCTGACTCGGGTGCCCAGCTTCGCCTGCGTCCTCCCCGTGAGGGCAGGCGGGTCTGTGATTTCAGGGGAGAAGGGGCCCCTCTGGGCGGAGGCGGCCCGGCTCCAGGCTCTGAGCGACTGTGGTGACCGGGACCCTGACCCGCCTCCCTGTGTCCACCCCTTGGCAGTGTGACGCCATTTCTCCCACGAAGACATGATGTCCACGTGGCCGGTCGGCTCAGTTGGTTGGAGCGACACAGGATACACCGGGGTCTGTGGTCCCTCCTGGTCAGGAATTAACCAATCAGAGCATTCATGGGTGGAGCAATGGGTCCATGTTCCTCTCTCCTTCTTTCTCTTCCTCTCTCTCTCTCTCAAATCAATAAATTACGGCTGACATGGCTCAGTAGCTGAGCGTCAACCTATGAACCAGGAGGTCAGGGTTCGATTCCCCGTCAGGGCACAGGCCCGGGTTGTGGGCTCATCCCCAGTGTGGGGCGTGCAGGAGGCAGCCGATCAGTGATTCTCTCTCATCACTGATGTTCCTATCTCTCCCTCCCTCTCCCTTCCTCTCTGAAATCAGTAAAAATATTTTTTAAAAAATAGAAACAGAGAGAGGGAGGGGAAGCCCCCTGGCCGCCCCCCCCCACCCCCCCGGGACTGGCCCTGGTCGTGTTCTGGCTGCCAGGCTGTGGCACCGTGGCGCCTGCCAGTTCAATCTTGACTTCAAGGCACCTTGCACACTTCCATTTGCTCTCTCGGATCCGGCCACGGTCTGTGAACACGCCTGCCAGCCTGCTGGGGGGCCACCTGGCCCCGGCACTCCCATCGGCCCAGCTGATCGCTGTCAACCCCATAAGGAGCTGACTGCAGCCCCGGGCGCCCAGCAGAAACCAGGAGGACCGCCCGGCCGAGCCCAGCCTGCATCGCTGACCCAGAACGACAAGCTAAATTAACAACCCCTGTTTTAAGCCGCTACTTTTCGGGGTGATTTGTTTCAGCTGATACGGGCCCGGGGCAGGAGGTGGGAGCCGGAGCCAGGAGCGGCCTGAAACCAGGAAGCCTTAGCAGGTGGGTCTTAGGTTGAGGGTCCCCCCCGCCCCCAGGAGATGGGTCCCCCAAGAAGACAGGGCGGGGAGGCTCCTGGACAGGCAGAGCTGCGAGAACAGTGCGGCCTGGACACTGGGTGCCCCGAGGGGAATCAATAAAGCTTTAATGCTGGTGAGACGCAGTCCTGCCCGGGGGCTCTCTCCAGGCACCCTCCTGCTGGGGGCGGTGGCTGGCCTGGGCCATGTCGCTGGGGTGGAGGCCTCGCGAGATGAAGTCCTGGTTCATGAGCAAGAGGTCCCCCGGGAAGTCCGCCAAGCGAAAGAGGCTGCGGTTGGTGAAGCCGGCGATGGACCGCTCCGCTTTCTTGGTGGCAAAGAACGGCCTCAGCTCGCTGGGCTGGCGGGGGAGCAGTTTGGGGGGCTCTTTGGGCTTGAAAATGACACTCATTTTGATCTCTTGTCTTTTTGCGGTGGTGTCCTCGCTCTCCCCGGGCGCGGCATCCCCGTGGGCCTGGCCGGCCACCGCGTCCTCGCCTCCGGCCGCGGGGGGGCCGCCGGGGGACCCAGCCCTCTGGATGGCGGGCAGCGGCCGGGTCCTCAGCGCCCGCGCGAACTGCATGCGCTCCACGTGCCTGCAGATGCCCTGCCTCTCGCGCGGCGGCACCCGGAGATCCTCCGGGGACACCGTCCCCTTGGCCGTCCAGATCTTCTTCAGGAGCCCGCAGGGGGCGAAGGTCGGGGGGAACTGCTGCCTGTACTCCAGCACCTGCTTGTAGTCCGGCGACCGCAGCTGCAGCTCCCGGAGCATCTTCCGCTCCTCCTCCTGCTTGTGCGTCAGGAACCTTCTGGAGGCCACGGTGTGCACGCCACCTAGACGCTGGCCGCCAGACAGGCCGTGAGCACAGCCCGGGACGCCCTCCTCCCGCCACCGCCCCGCGTGCCCGCGGCCCTGTGTGGGGGGCAAAGGCGCACCTTTGGGGCCAGACAAGCCTGGGTTCAAATCCCAGCTCTCCTTTTTGTTTTTTTTTTAATGGTGTCTTCTTTTATTTTTTAAAAATACATTTTTATTGATTTCAGACAGGAAGGGAGAGGGAGAGAGAGACAGAAACATCAATGAGGAGAGGGAATCATGGGTCAGCTTCCTCCTGCATACCCCCTACTGGGGATCGGGCCCACAACCTGGGCATGTGCCCTGATCAGGAGTTGAATCTGGGACCCTTCAGCCCATAGGCCAGAGCTCTATCCACGGAGCCACACCAGCCAGGGCCAAATCGCCTTCTAAAGTGAAAGAACGGGAGGCTGAGTCGGTTTGTTGACTTTTGCAAAGTCACACAGGAAGGCAAACCCCGATGAGAACGCAGCTCAAGTCCCGTTCCTTCCGCGGTTCCCCTCAGAGGAGACCTGACTCCGTTTCTGCTTCTCCCCCTCCAGCCCCTGTCGCGGAGGCTGCTGCCACCACCGTCCTCAGGAGTCCCCCCGGGACAGGTAAGAAGGAATGTTCCCTGGAGCCCGCCCTGCGGGCATGACACTGAGTGTGCCCTGGGGCTGCCTCTCCCTTGGGAGAACTCGGGCGGAGGTGAGGGGTGCTGAAGCAGGTGGTGGCTCAGGCCCAATAATGCTAGACAACGTGGGCTACCTGTGGAGCCTCCCGCACAGGGGCTAGAACTCCCACAACTGCAACCACGGAGAGGACGCAGGTGTCATCTGCTCAGGTGCGTCGCTACCATCCCTGGTGGTCTTTCTGTTCTTATGCTGCTGAGAACACGCCCACTCCCCACGCCAGGGCCTTTCCTGAGCCTCGTACTGTCCCCCAGGCACTAGAGTGACTCAGGGCAGCAGGCACCCAGGTGCTAGGTCACCTGCTCAGGCTAAACGTCAGCTTGGTGGGTCCATGTGCCCAGCATCCTGAAGGCAGTGCCTGGAACTGGCTCAAAAGGGCTTGAGCTCCGTGTTCATGCACAAGAGGAAGCTTCCTGAGCACAGAGAGGATCCTGGCCTTGTGCCCCCGGAGCCTGCTCACTGCCACCTGCAGGGTGTCTGGGGATTCCTTCCAGGGCAGCTAGTCCCTGGGTGTGGGGGTTGGTAAGCACCTCCCCTCTTTGGGGATGGTGTCACCTGGGGGCTCCAAGATAGTGACGCAGAGGGGACACCCTGAGAGCACAGAGGTTTTTTGTGAAGGACAGAGAGAGTGGGAGGGAGCAGGGGAGGTGAGAGATGGCCGGTGGCCAATGTTGGAATGAGCCAATGAGGGCCTTGGGGATGGGGCATTAGGAACGCATGGAAAAGTCTAGAAATCTGTATAGACTCTCAATATCAGAATGGGTCAAGGTTGAGAGATCAGTGTGCACATTGATTGACCCCGTTTGGTGGAGTCATTCCCTGATCAATCTCTTGTGTCAACACCAGGGCCCTGGAGGCCTGTCCCAGCATGACCCTGGCTTCCATCCACTGGACAGGAAGTCCTAGGGCTCAGGGAGGCAGGCGATGGCAGGAGATACAGAGGGAGGGACTTTGGAAAAACTGACAGGTTCAGGGCACCACTGCTATGTCCACCCTAAGGCCATGTGCACGGCATCAGCTCTGTGTGTAGAAGCTGAGGGTCATCAACCTGGGATCCATTTCGGGCACTTGGGAGCTTGGTGTCTGACTGTCCTTTTGTTTCTCACAGCTGCTCAACCTTCCACATCCTGGCCAGGTGAGTCCCAGCTACCTCTCCTGGGATGTCCCTCTGTCCTGCCCACTTCTGCCGGTCGGCCCTCTCCAGCCGACCCATGGCTCTTTGAACCCCATCTGGACCACATTTTTGCCCTCTGTCTCTTTAAATATGGGGGTGGGGGCATTCCAAAGACTACGTCTGTCCATACTCCTTCTGAGTTCTCATCAGATACTTGGCGGCCGTCCCGGGGAAGAGCGGCCGATGGTCAGAGAAGTGCCTCCCCTTCCATGAAGGTGGCCCCGTGGCTCCAGGCTGAGGAGGGCTTTGTGGGAAAGTGGACACTGATGCCCACTGGCTTTCTGAAGTCGGGACAGCAGGCTTCCGGGTTCTCTCCTCCTGTCACACCTGCCGCACCCTGAGGGCCAGCATGGTCACACCCACATCCCAAGGTGGCAGAGACAGTGCCCGGGGAGGGCAGTAAATACGTGCTGAGGGTCCTCTGGGTACCAGGACCTGTGATTGCCTCCAGGTTCAGTCACCAGGCCCTGACTCTTTCTGTTAAAGCATCAGAGTCAGGCCAATACCTCAAGCCACCAGTGAGTGCCTGGCTCATGGGGGAGAGATGGGAAAGGTCTTCTGATGGGGAGGCACATGGCAGTCAGAGACGTGGAGAGATGTGGCTGGTCTCTCCCAGGCCTTCGAACCCGATGACCATGCCGAGCGGGAGGCTAGTGGACAGGCAGGGAGCACGTGCAAGAGGCACATGGGAAAGTCACGCTGACCGACCCACCCTTTTGGGAAGGACTCCTTTCCTGAGGCCTCCCCACGGCTTTTCTCTCTGTTGTCCAGACTCATGGACAACTCATCCCGCAACTCCATCCACAACTGCCTCTCCTACAACAACAGAAGGTACAGGACCCTTCACCCTCCCAGGGCCCCTCTCTGCCTCTGAATCACCACCAGAATGGAATGTGATAGAAAGAGGCTCCATGTGGTCCATCCTCATCCTTGTCCCTGTAGGGGGGAGGGGCCAGAGGAGGGTCTCTGACCAGGTCCTTGTCTGACATGGTTGGCTGATATCTTGTCTCCAGTGGGCTTCTGGGAGGAGGCTCAGCCAAGGCCCTCTCCAGTTGGTATCGTCAGCCCTGGCGGCCTCCTGGGACCTGCTGAGAGCCATGTGCAGACTCAGCCTCAGGGGATGAGAGGGCCCGTCCTCTCCTGTCTGGCAGACGTGGTCCCATCACCTCTGAGGGCTTTGCCTCAAATCAGGCAGGACCCTGGAGAAGAAATAAGTGGCCAAGGAGGCCATGGTCTTGGCCTGTCTCGGAGATGTAAACCTCTGCCCAGGGTGACCCTGGTCGATGTGGGGGGTGGGGGGGCAGTCCTGCTCACCCCATGGACAAGCCTGGCACTCCCTGCCTTGGAGCCTCCTTAGACCTGGCAGGTCAGATGTTCTGGCTCCTTTCCCTGTGATGGAGATGAACCCCTGGGCATGTCCAAAGCTGTTCACCTACCCTGGAGGTGGCCATGAGGGAGGACTTGTGTCTGGAATGCCTCGGGCCTGGAGCTCAGCACAGACATGGAGGAGGTGTCCTTGTGCTGTCCTTAGATTTCGGGACCGATTCAGCTCTGGCCCTGAGGCTGGTGAACGGTGGTGACCGGTCTCAGGGCCGTGTGGAGGTCCTCTACCGAGGCTCCTGGGGCACCGTGTGTGACGACGGGTGGGACACCAACGACGCCAACGTGGTGTGCAGGCAGCTGGGCTGTGGCTGGGCCAGGTCGGCCCCAGGAGGTGCCTGGTTCGGGCAGGGCTCAGGGAAGATCTTACTGGATTAAATGGGCTGCTCAGGGTATAAGTCCTACCTGTGGAGCTGCCCTCCCGGGGAGTGGAACTCCAACAACTGCAGCCATGAGGAGGATGCCAGCGTCATCTGCTCAAGTGCGTCCCTACCATCCCTGGGGCCCTTCTGGGATGATGCTGCTGAGAACACTCCCTCTCCCCGTGCCAGGGCCTTGCCTGAGCCTCGTACTCATACTGTCCCCCAGGCACTGGAGTGACTCGGGGCAGCAGGCACCAAGGTGCTAGGTCACCTGCTCCGGCTAAACGTCAGCTTGGAGGGTCCATGCGCCCAGCATCCCTAAGGCAGTGCCAGGAACTGGCTCATAGGGGTCTGAGCTCCGTGTTCATGCACAAGAGGCAGCGTGCTGAGCACAGAGAGGAGCCTGCCCTTGTGCCCCCAGAGCCAGCTCACTCCCACCTGCAGGGTGTCTGGGCTTCCTTCCAGGGCAGCTGGTCCCTGGGTGTGGGGGTTGGTAACCAGCTCCCCTCTGTGAGGACGGTGTCACCTGGGGGCTCCAAGATAGTGACGCAGAGGGGACAACCTGAGAGCACAGAGGTCTTTTGTGAAGGACAAAAAGAATGGGAGGGAGCAGGGGGAGGTGGGAGGTTGCGGTTGGTCATGATGGAATGAGCCAATGAAGGCCTTGGGGATGGGGCAATATGACCGCATGGAAAACGCTAGAAATCTGTGTAGACTCTCAATATCAGAATGGGTCAAGGCTGACACATCAGTGTGCACATTGATTGACCCTTTTGCTGGGTTCATTCTCTGCTTGTTCTCTGGGGTCAACACCAGGGCCCTGGTGGCCTGTCCCAGCATGACCCTGGCTTCCATACACTGGACCAAAGTCCTAGGGCTCATGGAGGCAGGCGATGGCAGGGGACAGAGGGCATTGCTTTGGAAGGACTGGGAGGTTGTGGGTGGCACTACTCTTTCTACCCCAACGCCATGTACACGGCACCACCTGGTGTGTAGAAGCTGAGGGTCATCAACCCGGGATCCAGTTCGAGCACTTGGGAGCTTGGTGTCTGATGTCCTTTTGTTTCTCACAGCTACTCATTCCTCCACAACCTGGCCAGGTGAGTTCCGCCATCTGTCCTGTGATGTCCCTCTGTCCTGCCCACCTCTGTTGGTCGGCCTTCTCCAGCTGACCCATGGCTCCTTGAACCCCATCTGGACCACACTTTTGCCCTCTGTCTCCTTAACTATGGGGGTGGGGGGATGCCAAAGGCTCTGTCTGTCCATCCTCCTTCTGAGTTCTCATCAGATACTTGGCGGCCGTCCCGGAGGAGAGTGGCCGATGGTCAGAGAAGTGCCTCCCTTCCATGAAGGTGGCTCCGTGGCTCCAGGCTGAGGAGGGTTTTGTGGGATAGTGGACACTGATGCCCACTGGCTTTCTTTTTTTTATTATTATTTCCTTGTAATTACATCTTTAATTGGTCATAAAGTACATTATTCTTTGGATTTTTTTCTTACTTAAACCTAAGTTTTATTTATTTATTGTTTTTAAGTTATTTTGCTGACATTTAAGTTATTTTGCTGGGTGGCCCTGGTGGATACAGGGGGCAGTCCTCTACTCATGGGCAATCCTGGGACTCCCTACCTAGGAGCACCCTTTTACCTGGCAGGACAGGATGTCCCAGTCCTTTCCCTGTGATGGAGATGAACCCCTGGATGTCCAAAGATGATTGCTTGTCCTGGGAGTGGCCATGAGGGAGGCCATGAGTCTAGAACCTGCCTTGGGCCTGGAGCTGAACACAGACATGGAGGAGGTGTCCTTGTGCCGTCCTCCATTTTTTGGGAATTATTCGGTTCTGACCCTGCGGCTGGTGAACGGCGATGACAGGTGTCAGGGCCGCGTGGAAGTCCTCTACTGAGGCTCCTGGGGTACCGTGTGTGATGATGGGTGGGACACCAACGACGCCAACGTGGTGTGCAGGCAGCTGGGCTGTGGCCAGGCCAGGTCAGCCCCAGGAGGTGCCCAGTTCGGACAGAGCTCAGGCCCGATCGTGCTGGATGACGTAGGCTGCTCAGGGCACAAGTCCTACCTGTGGAACTGCCCGCACAGGGGCTGGAACTCCCACAACTGCAATCACGGAGAGGACGCCGGCATCATCTGCTCAGTTGGGCCCCCAAAGTCTGTTCTCCTTCGTGGGTGGTGTTTTCTCAGTGAGTGTGTCCCTCAATCTGTTTCCTGTCAAAGTCTTTCTTTATTTCTTGTTCCCTTGAAGAGTCCTAGTTCTCTGCCTAGATCAGTATTAGTCTGTCCTGGTGCTAGGTGTAAGCAGATGAATGAGGACCTACACTGAGTGTAAGGATCACACCATCTGCCTACAGGACCGCACACGCCAGCGGCACAGGCAGTGTTGTGAGTTGCCTGGAAGGGACCCCGTGGCCAGAGGTACGGTGACCCTCACACGGCTGGCCTGCATTTGGGGCTCAGGAGTCCT
Organism: Myotis daubentonii; assembly: GCF_963259705.1. Lineage (NCBI taxonomy): Eukaryota > Metazoa > Chordata > Mammalia > Chiroptera > Vespertilionidae > Myotis > Myotis daubentonii. The sequence goes on along the minus strand of NC_081852.1, from coordinate 63,632,163 downwards.
TGCCTGTCAGTTTCTCCATGGGAATTGGATGCAATCTCTGCACCAGGTCTGCTCTGCGAGGGCAGCGGGCCCTCTGAGACCCACCGGCCTATGCCTCGTAGTTGCCTATGGTCAGGCCTGAACCGCACACATGGGAAAGGAACCTGAGCAGACTCCTCACTCTTGGCCCCTCCATGCCTCCTAAAAGCTGCGAGGTAGACAGTTTCCTGGTGTCAACTCTGTGCCTCCATCTAGACACGAAAGGAATCGCCTGGACGTTGGCACCAATGCCCCGGGTCTTCCTGGGCCCTGGTGGGGAGTGTCCCTCCTGGGTTAGATGGCAAAGGCCCCGCCTTCCAAGGCTGGGGACCAGCATGGCTGAGCGACCACCTGCTCAGTGTCTCCCACGATGCCTCTAGCTGTGTCCCCTTCAGTGCCACATGTCTGGCCCGACGCCCTCTCTCTCACAGCTGCATGGCCCTGTCCAGCACTATGCCCACTGAGTCCCACCTCCTCTGATGCTCCCTCCCTGCTCAGCCCACAGCCCACCAGGAGCTCCTAGAGGGGACTGTGCCAGTTTCTGTCTCCCAGTCCCTCCCTGATGTGTAGATGGTACAGTTGTGCCCATAACACATTGACCCTCTGGTCTGGCTCAGAGCGATAAGGGCATTCTGGCTACAGCGCTTTCCCACTCTCAGTGACAGGGGACACTCTGCCCAGAGGACATTCTGCTCCCTGTGCTGAGGCAACAGAGACCCTTCATCCATGGACCCCAGACAGAGCCTAGGAGATGCTTTTACCAAAGGACACTGCGTCAGGAGCTAAGCTGGGTTGCTCTCCCCAATTCTAGCTCTGGTTCCCATAGTGAAGGTCACTCAAGGACATGGTATGGGCTGGTTGCAAGCTCTCAGAAAGGGCCTCTTTCTCCCATAGCCACAGAGCTTCTCAGGCCACCCTGTCCCTGACCCTCTGACCCTAGTCACAGCTCAACAGACTCGAGCTTGACCCTCTTCTTGACTTTCTAAGCTGCTCTGTTTTCTCTCCAGTTGGGTGGTACACATCATTCCACATGTGAGCATCCCTGGGTCTGGCCAAAGCATCAGAATTCATCACTGTAGCTTCCAGGCCAGGGTGACATTCTCTCATCTTGTGTTAGAACTCCTCAGACCTCACCCCATCCAACATGGAGGGTTCCCCCCACATCCCAGAATCATGGATTCCCATCACCTACCAGTTATGGGACATATTAGTCAGGATGTTTTAGTTTGCAAGTGACAGGAGCTCAACTCAAACTTGTTGAAGCCAGAAGAGCAGTCCATGGCTCACACATGAGGGACATCTCCTGGCAGAGCCAGCTTCAGGTGCTCCTGGATCCAGGCGTTCCGAGACTGTCTCCGTGCGCATTTCTTACTCCTGCTTTCTTATGTGTTTGGGATTCACTATCGGCTTGCTTTCTGCACAGGCGACACTGCTAGTGCCAACGGTGGGGCTCCCCTTTTTGTCCTGCATCGCAAGGCCAACGTGGTGGGAAACCAATTGAAGAACATGCCTCCCACAGCTCACACCCATAGGTGCTGTACCCAGCTCCATGAAGATAAAGGGTTTTGGAGGAACTTTGGTCCAGTGTTATTGCAGGGGAACGTTACCCCGAACACTAAGGCTTGGCCCCTGGAGGAATTAGGAACCTCACTCACAACATAGAGCAGGGGTGGGCAAACTTTTTGACTCAAGGGCCACAAAGGGTTCTTAAACTGGACTCAGAAGAAGGAGTTGGGGCCGTGTTTCCCAACATTGCTATGTTAACACTACTGCTGGTGAAGGAGCAGAGGGGAGAGCAAGAGAACCCTCCGCTCTTTCGGCTCCGCGGGCCGGATAGAACAGCCGAACGGGCCGGATCCGGCCCGCAGGCCATTGTTTGTCCACGGCTGCCATAGAGCCTCTTCTTCAGGATAAATTTCACACAGTGACTTTTCTCCTCCCTTTCTAGGAGCCGATGCCGGTTTGGCCCTGAGGCTGGTGAATGGAGGTGACCGGTGTCAGGGCCGCGTGGAGGTCCTGTACCAAGGCTCCTGGGGCACCGTGTGTGACGATGGGTGGGACACCAAAGACGCCAACGTAGTGTGCATGCAGCTGGGCTGTGGCGAGGCCAGGTTGGCTCTAGAAAATTCCTGGTTCGGGCAGGGCTCAAAACAGATCGTGCTGGATGACGTGGGCTGTTCTGGGCATGAGTCCTACCTATGGAGCTGCCAACACAGGGGCTGGAACTCCCACAACTGCAACCACGGAGAGGACGCCAGTGTCATCTGCTCAGGTGGGTCTCCTCAAGCCTGTTCTCCTTTCACGGGTGGTGTTTTCTCAGCGAGTGTGTCCCTCAATCTGTTTCCTGTCAAAGTCTTTCTTTATTTCATATTCCCTTGAAGAGTCCTAGTTCTCTGCCTAGTTCAGTGTTAGTCTGTGTCCAGGTGCCAGGTGTAAGCAGGGGAATGAGGACCCAAATGATTGTAAGGATCACACCATCTGCAAAGTGACTGCACATGCCAGCGGCACAGGCAGTGTTGTGGGTGTGACTGGGAGGAGGCCTGTGGGTAGAGTTGCGGTGACTCTCACATGGCTGGCATGCATTTGGGGCTCAAGAGTCCTTACCTATCAGTCTCTCCATGGAAATTGGATGCAATATCTATGCCAGAGCTGCTCCGCAAGGGCACCAGGCCCTCTGAGACCCAACTGGCTATGCCTTGTAGTTCAGGAGCTCATCATGGTTGAACGCACAGATTGTATCCCTGGTTGCTGTTGTCAAGGACATTCAAGGGCAGAGTTTTGGCTTCTGGGAAGCTCTCAGAAAAGGACTCTTTCTGCCCTACCCAAAGAGCATCCCAACCCCTGTCCCTCATCCCCTGACCCCAGTGACCACTCAGCAGACCAGACCTTGATCCTCCATGCTCCTTTCCAAGCTGCTCTGTTTTGTGACCAGATGGGTGGTACACAAGTCCTTCCTAGCATGAGCATCCCTGGATCTGGCCAAAGTTTCCCCACTCAGCACTGTAGGCTCCAGCCCGGGTGCTGTTCCAGAATCTTGTGTTACACAACCTCGGGCATCACCCATTTCAATATGGAGGGTTCCCCCACATCCCAGAATCATGGATCCCCTTCACCTACCAGTTGTGGGACATATTAGTCAGCATGTTTCAGTTTGCAAGTGACAGCAGCCAAACTCAAACTCTTTGAAGCCAGAAGAGCACTCCATGGCTCACACACGTGTGACGTCTAGTGGCAGGGCCAGCTTCAGGTGCAAGTGGATCCTGGCGTTCCAAGGCGATCCCCGTGCCCTTTGCTTACTCCTGCTTTCTATGTGTACGGGTTTCACTATCAGCTTGCTTTCTGAACATGGGTCATTGGTAGTGCAGACAGCAGCCAAGCTGTTTGTCCTGTATCCCAAGGCCAACATGGTGGGAAACCAATTGGAGAACATGCCTCCCACAGGTAAAACCCATGGGTGCTGTACCTGGCTCCTTGAAGATAAAGTGTGATGGACTGGCTTCAGTTCAGTCTTAATTCGGGGAATATAATCCTGAAAATAAAAGGCTTTGACCCTGGAATAATTAGGAACCTCACTCACACCTCAGAGCCTCTTTCTTCAGGTTACATCAGAGACAGTGAATTTTTCCCTCCATTATAGGAGCCGATGCCGGTTTGTCCCTGAGGCTGGTGAATGGCGGTGACCGGTGTCAGGGCCGCGTGGAGGTCCTCTAACAAGGCTCCTGGGGCACCGTGTGTGACGACGGGTGGGACATCAATGATGCCAACGTGGTGTGCAGGTGGCTGGGTTGTGGCCGGGCAAAGTCGGCCCCAGGAAGTGCTCGATTTGGACAGGGCTCATGCTGGATAACGTGGGCTGCTCAGGGAATGAGTCCTACCTGTGGAGCTGCCTGCACAGGGGCCGGGACTCCCACAACTGCAACCACGGAGAGGACGCCAGTGTCATCTGCACAGGTGGGCTCCCCCAAGTCTGTTTTCCTTCATGGGTGGTGTTTTCTCAGTGAGTGTGTCCCTCAGTCTGTTTCTTGTCAAAGTCTTTCTTTATTTCTTGTTCCCTTGAAGAGTCCTAGTTCTCTGCCTAGTTCAGTATTAGTCTGTGTCCTGGTGCCAGGTGTAAGCAGGTGAATGAGGACCTACACTGAGTGTAAGGATCACACCTTCTGCCAACAGGACCGCACACGCCAGCGGCACAGGCAGGGTTGTGAGGTGCCTGGGAGGGGACCTGTGGGTAGAGGTGCAGTGACCCTCACACGGCTGCCTGCATTCGGGGCTCAGGAGTCCTTGCCTGTCAGTCTCTCCAGGGATATTGGATGCAATCTCTGCACCAGGTCTGCTCTGTGAGGGCTTCAGGCCCTCTGAGACCCACTGGGCTATGCCTTGCAGTTGCCTATGGTCAGGCCTGAACCACACACATAGGACTGGGGCTCTGAGTAGATGCCTCACTCTTGAGGCCTCCATGTCTCCTAAAACCTGTGTGGCAGACAGTTTCCTCGTGTCAACTCTGTGCCTCCATCTAGACACAGATTTAATCACCTGAATGTTGGCACCATTGAACAGTGTCTTCCAGGGCCCTGATGGGGCGCATCCTACAGGTTAGATGGCAAAGGCCGCACCTTCCAAGGCAGGGTACCAGCATGGCTGAGTGTCCACCTGCTCAATGTCTCCCACGATGCCTCTAGTGGTGCCCCCTTCTGTGCCACGTGTCTGAACCGATGCCTCTCTCTCAGGGCTGCCTGGCCCATCCACCACCATGCCAACTTAGCCCTGCTGACTCAGAAACGCCCTCCCTACTCACCCCACAGAGCACCAGGAGCTACTGGAGAGCACTGTGCTAGTTTCTGCCTCCCGGTCCCTCCCTGATGTGTAGATGGTACAGTTGTTCCCATAACATATTTACCCTTGTCTGGCTCAATGGCATAAGGGCATTCTGGCTACAGCACTTACACTCAGTGACAGGGGACACTCTGCCCAGAGGACATTGTACTCCCTGTGTTGAGGCAACAGAGACCCTTCATCCATGGACCCCAGACAGAGCCTAGGAGATGCTTTTACCAACGGACACTGCGTCAGTAGGTCACCATGGTTGTTCTCACAGATTGTAGGCCTGGTTGCCATTGTCAAGGACATTGAAGGGCATGGTTTTGGCTCATGGCAATCTCTCAGAAAGGGCAACTTTCTCCCCTAGCCACATAGTGTCTCAGCCCACCCAGTCCCTGACACCCTGACCCCTTGCCCCAGTCATAGCTCTGCAGACCAGACCTTGACCCTCTGCTCTCCTTTCGAAGGTGCTCTGTTTTCTCTCCAGGTGGGTGGTCCACAAGTCCTTCCTTGGTTGAGCTTCCCCTTGGTCTGGCTAAAGCATCAGCATTCAGCACTGTAGCCGCCAGGCCATGGTGACCTTCTCAAATCTTGTGTTAGATCTCCACAGACTTCACCCCATGCAACAAGGAGGGTTCCCCGACATTCCAGAATCTTGGATTCCCTTCCCCTACAAGTTATGGGACATATTAGTCAGCATGTTTTAGTTTGCAAGTGAGAGGAGCCCATATCAAACTCTTTGAAGCTGTAAGAGCACTCCATGGGTCATTCATGAGCGACATCTAGTGGCAGGGCCAGCTTAAGGTGCAGCTGGATTCAGGTGTTTCAGGACTGATTCTGTGTGCTTTGCTTACCCCTATGTTCTGTGTGTATGGGTTTCACTGTCGGCTTGCTTTCTGCACACGGGTCACTGCTACTGCCAATGGTGGGCCTCCTCTCTTTGTCCTGCATCCCAAGGCCAACATGGTGGGAAACCAGTCAGAGAACATGCCTCCCACAGCTCACACCCATGCATGGTGTACCCAGTTCCTTAAAGATAAATGGTGATGGACGGGCATTTGTCCAGTCTTAATTCGGGGGAATGTCATCCTGAAAATAAAAGGCTTGGACCCTGGAAGAATTCGGAACCTCACCCACACCTCAGAGCCTGTCCCTTCCGGCGACAACAGAGACAATTAATGTTTATGTCCCCTTCTAGGAGCCAACTCCACTTTGGCCTTGAGGCTGGTGAACGGCAGTAACCCATGTCAGGGCCGCGTGGAGGTCCTCTACCAAGGCTCCTGGGGCACCGTGTGTGACGACGGGTGGGACACCAATGACGCCAACATCGTGTGCAGGCAGCTGGGTTGTGGCGGGCCAGTTCGGCCCCAGGAAGTGACCAGTTTGGACAGGGCTCAGGGCCAATTGTGCTGGACGAAGTGGAATGCGCAGGGCAAGAGTCCTTCCTGTGGAGCTGCCCAAATAGGGGCTGGAACTCCCACAACTGTGGGCACCACGAGGACGCTGGCGTCATCTGCTCAGGTGGGCCCCCTCCCCATGTCTGTTCTCCTTCATGGGTGGTGTTTTCTCAATGAGTGTGTCCCTCAGTCTGTTTCCTGTCAAAGTCTTTCGTTATTTCTTATTCCCTTGAAGAGTCCTAGTTCTCTGCCTAGTTCAGTATTAGTCTGTCCTGGTGCCGGGTGTAAGCAGATGAATGAGGAACTAAACTGAGTGTAAGGGTCACACCTTCTGCCGACGGGACCGCACACGCCAGTGGCACAGGCAGGGTTGTGGGTGTGACGGGAGGGGACCCGTGCCTAAGGTGCTGTGACCCTCACATGGCTGGTCTGTATTTGGGACTCAGGAGTCCTTGCCTGTCAGTCACTCAGGGAATTGGGATGCAATCTCTGCGCCAGATCTTCTCTGCGAGGGCAGCGGGCCCTCAGAGACCCCCCGGGCTATGCCTTGTAGTTCAGGAGCTCATCATGGTTGATCGCACAGATTGTATCCCTGGTTGCTGTTGTCAAGGACATTCAAGGGCATGGTTTTGGCTCCTAGAAAGCTCTCAGAAAAGGCCTCTTTCTCCCCTAGCCACAGAGCGTCCCAACCCCCTGTCTGCCAGTGACCACTCAGAAGACCAGACCTTGACCCTCCACGCTCCTTTCCAAGCTGCTCTGTTTTCTGACCAGATGGGTGGTACACAAGTCCTTCCTAGCGTGAGCATCCCTGGATCTGGCCAAAGTTTCCCCACTCAGCACTGTAGGCTCCAGCCCGGGTGCTGTTCCAGAATCTTGTGTTACACAACCTCGGGCATCACCCATTTCAATATGGAGGGTTCCCCCACATCCCAGAATCATGGATCCCCTTCACCTACCAGTTGTGGGACATATTAGTCAGCATGTTTCTGTTTGCAAGTGACAGCAGCCAAACTCAAACTCTATGAAGCCAGAAGAACACTCCATGGCTCATAGACACGTGTGACGTCTAGTGGCAGGGCCAGCTTCAGGTGCAGCTGGATCGCGGTGTTCCAAGGCTGTCCCCTTGCCCTTTGCTTACTCCTGCTTTCGGTGTGCATGGGTTTCACTATCAGCTTGCTTTCTGCACACGGGTCATTGCTAGTGCAGACAGCAGCCAAGCTGTTTGTCCTGTATCCCAAGGCCAACATGGTGGGAAACCAATTGGAGAACATGCCTCCCACAGGTAAAACTCATGGGTGCTGTACCTGGCTCCCTGAATATAAAGGGTGATGGACTGGCTTTGGTCCAGTCTTAATTCGGGGAATATAATCCTGAAAATAAAAGGCTTCGACCCTGGAATAATTAGGAACCTCACTCACACCTCAGAGCCTCTTTCTTCAGGCTACACCAGAGACAGTGAATTGTTCCCTCCACTTACAGGAGCCGATGCCGGTTTGTCCCTGAGGCTGGTGAACGGCAGTAACCCATGTCAGGGCCGCGTGGAGGTCCTCTACCAAGGCTCCTGGGGCACCGTGTGTGACAATGGGTGGGACACCAATGACGCCAACGTGGTGTGCAGGCAGCTGGGTTGTGGCGGGGCCAGTTCAGCCCCAGGAAGTGCCCAGTTTGGACAGGGCTCAGGGCCAATTGTGCTGGATGAAGTGGAATGCGCAGGGCAAGAGTCCTTCCTGTGGAGCTGCCCAAATAGGGGCTGGAACTCCCACAACTGCAACCACAGAGAGTACGCCGGTGTCATCTACACAGGTGGGCCCCCCCAAGTCTGTTCTCCTTCATGGGAGGTGTTTTGTTAGGGAGTGAGTCCCTCAATGTGTTTCTTGTCAAAGTCTTTCGTTATTTCTTATTGCCTTGAAGAGTCCTAGTTCTCCACCTAGTTCAGTATCAGTCTGTCCGGGTGCCAGGTGTAAGCAGGTGATTGAGGACCTACACGGAGTGTAAGGATCACACCTTCTGCCTACAGGACCCCACATGCCGGCGGCAGAGGCATTGTTCTGAGTTGCCTGGACTGGATCCCGTGGGCAGATGTGGGGTTACCCTCCAAGGCTGGTCTGCATTTGGGGCTCAGGAGTCCTTGCCTGTCAGTCTCTCCAGGGAAATTGGATGCAACCTCTGCACCAGGTCTGCTCTGCGAGGGCAGCAGGCCCTCTGAGACCCACCGGCCTATGCCTGATAGTTGCCTATGGTCAGGCCTGAACATCACACATGGGATTGGGGCCCTGAGTAGACTCCTCACTCTTGGCCCCTCCATGCCTCCTAAAAGCTGCATGGTAGACAGTTTCCTTGTGTCAACTCTGTGCCTCCATCTAGACACAGATGGAATCACCTGGACGTTGGCACCAATGCCCCGGGTCTTCCTGGGCCCTGGTGGGGAGTGTCCCCCCTGGGTTAGATGGCAAAGGCCCGACCTGCCAAGGTAGGGGACCAGCATGGGTGAGTGTCCACCTGCTCAATGTCTCCCACGATGCCTCTAGTCGTGCCCCCTTCTGTGCCACGTGTCTGAACCTACGCCCTCTCTCTCAGGGCTGCCTGGCCCATCCACCACCATGCTAGCTTAGCCCTGCTGACTCAGAAACGCCCTCCCTATTAACCCCACAGCCCAACCAGGAGCTCCTGGAGGGCACTGTGCTAGTTCTGCCTCTCAGTCCCTCCCTGATGTGTAGATGGTACAGTTGTTCCCATAACACATTGACCCTCTGGTTGTGCTCAGAGGGATAAGGGCATTCTGGCTACAGCGCTTACCCACTCAGTGACGGGACACTCTGCCCAGAGGACATTGTGCTCCCTGTCTTGAGGCAACAGAGACCCTTCATCCATGGACCCCCGACAGAGTGTCGGGGATGCTCTTACGAAAGGACACTGTGTCAGGAGCTCAGCGGCGTTGTTCTCACAGATTGTAGGCCTGGTTGCCATTGTCAAAGACATTGAAGGGCATGGTTTTGGCTCATGGCAAGCTCTCAGAAAGGGCAACTTTCTCCCCTAGCCACATAGTTTCTCAGCCCACCCTGTCCCTGTCTCCCTGACCGTTGACCCCAGTCACAGCTCTGCAGACCAGACCTTGACCCTCTGCTCTCCTTTCTAAGCTGCTCTGTTTTCTCTCCAGGTGGGTGGTCCACAAGTCCTTCCTAGGTTGAGCTTCCCTTGGTCTGGCTAAAGCATCAGCATTCAGCACTGTAGCCTCCAGGCCATGGTGACCTTCTCAAATCTTGTGTTAGATCTCCTCAGACTTCACCCCATCCAACATGCAGGGTTCGCACACATCCCAGAATCATGGATTCCTTCCCCTACAGTTATGGGACATATAGGTCAGAGTGTTTTAGTTTGCAAGTGAGAGGAGCCCATATCAAACTCTTTGAAGCTGTAAGAGCACTCCATGGCTCATTCATGAGGGACATCTAGTGACAGGGCCAGCTTCAGGTGCAGCTGGATTCAGGTGTTCCAAGACTGATTCTGTGTGCTTTGCTTACCCCTATGTTCTGTGTGTATGGGTTTCACTGTCGGCTTGCTTTCTGCACACGGGTCACTGCTACTGCCAATGGTGGGCCTCCTCTCTTTGTCCTGCATCCCAAGGCCAACATGGTGGGAAACCAGTCAGAGAACATGCCTCCCACAGCTCACACCCATGCATGGTGTACCCAGTTCCTTAAAGATAAATGGTGATGGACGGGCATTTGTCCAGTCTTAATTCGGGGGAATGTCATCCTGAAAATAAAAGGCTTGGACCCTGGAAGAATTCGGAACCTCACCCACACCTCAGAGCCTGTCCCTTCCGGCGACAACAGAGACAATTAATGTTTATGTCCCCTTCTAGGAGCCAACTCCACTTTGGCCCTGAGGCTGGTGAACGGCAGTAACCCATGTCAGGGCCGCGTGGAGGTCCTCTACCAAGGCTCCTGGGGCACCGTGTGTGACGACGGGTGGGACACCAATGACGCCAACATCGTGTGCAGGCAGCTGGGTTGTGGCGGGCCAGTTCGGCCCCAGGAAGTGACCAGTTTGGACAGGGCTCAGGGCCAATTGTGCTGGACGAAGTGGAATGCGCAGGGCAAGAGTCCTTCCTGTGGAGCTGCCCAAATAGGGGCTGGAACTCCCACAACTGTGGGCACCACGAGGACGCTGGCGTCATCTGCTCAGGTGGGCCCCCTCCCCATGTCTGTTCTCCTTCATGGGTGGTGTTTTCTCAATGAGTGTGTCCCTCAGTCTGTTTCCTGTCAAAGTCTTTCATTATTTCTTATTCCCTTGAAGAGTCCTAGTTCTCTGCCTAGTTCAGTATTAGTCTGTCCTGGTGCCGGGTGTAAGCAGATGAATGAGGAACTAAACTGAGTGTAAGGGTCACACCTTCTGCCGACGGGACCGCACACGCCAGTGGCACAGGCAGGGTTGTGGGTGTGACGGGAGGGGACCCGTGCCTAAGGTGCTGTGACCCTCACATGGCTGGTCTGTATTTGGGACTCAGGAGTCCTTGCCTGTCAGTCACTCAGGGAATTGGGATGCAATCTCTGCGCCAGATCTTCTCTGCGAGGGCAGCGGGCCCTCAGAGACCCCCCGGGCTATGCCTTGTAGTTCAGGAGCTCATCATGGTTGATCGCACAGATTGTATCCCTGGTTGCTGTTGTCAAGGACATTCAAGGGCATGGTTTTGGCTCCTAGAAAGCTCTCAGAAAAGGCCTCTTTCTCCCCTAGCCACAGAGCGTCCCAACCCCCTGTCTGCCAGTGACCACTCAGAAGACCAGACCTTGACCCTCCACGCTCCTTTCCAAGCTGCTCTGTTTTCTGACCAGATGGGTGGTACACAAGTCCTTCCTAGCGTGAGCATCCCTGGATCTGGCCAAAGTTTCCCCACTCAGCACTGTAGGCTCCAGCCCGGGTGCTGTTCCAGAATCTTGTGTTACACAACCTCGGGCATCACCCATTTCAATATGGAGGGTTCCCCCACATCCCAGAATCATGGATCCCCTTCACCTACCAGTTGTGGGACATATTAGTCAGCATGTTTCTGTTTGCAAGTGACAGCAGCCAAACTCAAACTCTATGAAGCCAGAAGAACACTCCATGGCTCATAGACACGTGTGACGTCTAGTGGCAGGGCCAGCTTCAGGTGCAGCTGGATCGCGGTGTTCCAAGGCTGTCCCCTTGCCCTTTGCTTACTCCTGCTTTCGGTGTGCATGGGTTTCACTATCAGCTTGCTTTCTGCACACGGGTCATTGCTAGTGCAGACAGCAGCCAAGCTGTTTGTCCTGTATCCCAAGGCCAACATGGTGGGAAACCAATTGGAGAACATGCCTCCCACAGGTAAAACTCATGGGTGCTGTACCTGGCTCCCTGAATATAAAGGGTGATGGACTGGCTTTGGTCCAGTCTTAATTCGGGGAATATAATCCTGAAAATAAAAGGCTTCGACCCTGGAATAATTAGGAACCTCACTCACACCTCAGAGCCTCTTTCTTCAGGCTACACCAGAGACAGTGAATTGTTCCCTCCGCTTACAGGAGCCGATGCCGGTTTGTCCCTGAGGCTGGTGAACGGCAGTAACCCATGTCAGGGCCGCGTGGAGGTCCTCTACCAAGGCTCCTGGGGCACCGTGTGTGACAATGGGTGGGACACCAATGACGCCAACGTGGTGTGCAGGCAGCTGGGTTGTGGCGGGGCCAGTTCAGCCCCAGGAAGTGCCCAGTTTGGACAGGGCTCAGGGCCAATTGTGCTGGATGAAGTGGAATGCGCAGGGCAAGAGTCCTTCCTGTGGAGCTGCCCAAATAGGGGCTGGAACTCCCACAACTGCAACCACAGAGAGTACGCCGGTGTCATCTACACAGGTGGGCCCCCCCAAGTCTGTTCTCCTTCATGGGAGGTGTTTTGTTAGGGAGTGAGTCCCTCAATGTGTTTCTTGTCAAAGTCTTTCGTTATTTCTTATTGCCTTGAAGAGTCCTAGTTCTCCACCTAGTTCAGTATCAGTCTGTCCGGGTGCCAGGTGTAAGCAGGTGATTGAGGACCTACACGGAGTGTAAGGATCACACCTTCTGCCTACAGGACCCCACATGCCGGCGGCAGAGGCATTGTTCTGAGTTGCCTGGACTGGATCCCGTGGGCAGATGTGGGGTTACCCTCCAAGGCTGGTCTGCATTTGGGGCTCAGGAGTCCTTGCCTGTCAGTCTCTCCAGGGAAATTGGATGCAACCTCTGCACCAGGTCTGCTCTGCGAGGGCAGCAGGCCCTCTGAGACCCACCGGCCTATGCCTGATAGTTGCCTATGGTCAGGCCTGAACATCACACATGGGATTGGGGCCCTGAGTAGACTCCTCACTCTTGGCCCCTCCATGCCTCCTAAAAGCTGCATGGTAGACAGTTTCCTTGTGTCAACTCTGTGCCTCCATCTAGACACAGATGGAATCACCTGGACGTTGGCACCAATGCCCCGGGTCTTCCTGGGCCCTGGTGGGGAGTGTCCCCCCTGGGTTAGATGGCAAAGGCCCGACCTGCCAAGGTAGGGGACCAGCATGGGTGAGTGTCCACCTGCTCAATGTCTCCCACGATGCCTCTAGTCGTGCCCCCTTCTGTGCCACGTGTCTGAACCTACGCCCTCTCTCTCAGGGCTGCCTGGCCCATCCACCACCATGCTAGCTTAGCCCTGCTGACTCAGAAACGCCCTCCCTATTAACCCCACAGCCCAACCAGGAGCTCCTGGAGGGCACTGTGCTAGTTCTGCCTCTCAGTCCCTCCCTGATGTGTAGATGGTACAGTTGTTCCCATAACACATTGACCCTCTGGTTGTGCTCAGAGGGATAAGGGCATTCTGGCTACAGCGCTTACCCACTCAGTGACGGGACACTCTGCCCAGAGGACATTGTGCTCCCTGTCTTGAGGCAACAGAGACCCTTCATCCATGGACCCCCGACAGAGTGTCGGGGATGCTCTTACGAAAGGACACTGTGTCAGGAGCTCAGCGGCGTTGTTCTCACAGATTGTAGGCCTGGTTGCCATTGTCAAAGACATTGAAGGGCATGGTTTTGGCTCATGGCAAGCTCTCAGAAAGGGCAACTTTCTCCCCTAGCCACATAGTTTCTCAGCCCACCCTGTCCCTGTCTCCCTGACCGTTGACCCCAGTCACAGCTCTGCAGACCAGACCTTGACCCTCTGCTCTCCTTTCTAAGCTGCTCTGTTTTCTCTCCAGGTGGGTGGTCCACAAGTCCTTCCTAGGTTGAGCTTCCCTTGGTCTGGCTAAAGCATCAGCATTCAGCACTGTAGCCTCCAGGCCATGGTGACCTTCTCAAATCTTGTGTTAGATCTCCTCAGACTTCACCCCATCCAACATGCAGGGTTCGCACACATCCCAGAATCATGGATTCCTTCCCCTACAGTTATGGGACATATAGGTCAGAGTGTTTTAGTTTGCAAGTGAGAGGAGCCCATATCAAACTCTTTGAAGCTGTAAGAGCACTCCATGGCTCATTCATGAGGGACATCTAGTGACAGGGCCAGCTTCAGGTGCAGCTGGATTCAGGTGTTCCAAGACTGATTCTGTGTGCTTTGCTTACCCCTATGTTCTGTGTGTATGGGTTTCACTGTCGGCTTGCTTTCTGCACATGGGTCACTGCTACTGCCAACGATGGGCCTCCTCTCTTTGTCCTGCATCCCAAGGCCAACCTGGTGGGAAACCAGTCAGAGAACATGCCTCCCACAGCTCACACCCATGCATGCTGTACCCAGTTCCTTGAAGGTAAATGGTGATGGACGGGCATTTGTCCAGTCTTAATTCGGGGGAATGTCATCCTGAAAATAAAAGGCTTGGACCCTGGAAGAATTCGGAACCTCACCCACACCTCAGAGCCTGTTTCTTCAGGAGACATCAGAGACAATTAATGTTTTTGTCCCCTTCTAGGAGCCAACTCCACTTTGGCCCTGAGGCTGGTGAACGGCAGTAACCCATGTCAGGGCCGCGTGGAGGTCCTCTACCAAGGCTCCTGGGGCACCGTGTGTGACAATGGGTGGGACATCAATGACGCCAACATCGTGTGCAGGCAGCTGGGTTGTGGCTGGGCCAGTTCAGCCCCAGGAAGTGCCCAGTTTGGACAGGGCTCAGGGCCAATTGTGCTGGACGAAGTGGAATGCTCAGGGCAAGAGTCCTTCCTGTGGAGCTGCCCAAATAGGGGCTGGAACTCCCACAACTGTGGGCACCACGAGGACGCCGGCGTCATCTGCTCAGGTGGGCCCCCCCATGTCTGTTCTCCTTCATGGGTGGTGTTTTCTCAACGAGTGTGTCCCTCAGTCTGTTTCCTGTCAAAGTCTTTTGTTATTTCTTATTCCCTTGAAGAGTCCTAGTTCTCTGCCTAGTTCAGTAAGAGTCTGTGTCCTGGTCCCGGGTGTAAGCAGATGAATGAGGAACTAAACTGAGTGTAAGGGTCACACCTTCTGCCGACGGGACCGCACACGCCAGCGGCACAGGCAGGGTTGTGGGTGTGACGGGAGGGGACCCGTGCGTAGAGGTGCTGTGACCCTCACATGGCTGATCTGTATTTGGGACTCAGGAGTCCTTGCCTGTCAGACTCTCCAGGGAAATTGGATGCAACCTCTGCACAAGGTCTGCTCTGCACGGGCAGCGGGCCCTCTGAGACCCACCAGCCTATGCCTCGTAGTTGCCTATGGTCAGGCCTGAACCGCACACATTGGATAGGAACCTGAGCAGACTCCTCACTCTTGGCCCCTCCATGCCTCCCAAAAGCTGCGTGGTAGACAGTTTCCTCGTGTCAACTCTGTGCCTCCATCTAGACACAGATGGAATCACCTGGACGTTGGCACCAATGACCCGGGTCTTCCTGGGCCCTGGTGGGGTTCATCCTACAGGTTAGATGGCAAAGGCCCGACCTTCCAAGGCTGGGGACCAGGATGGCTGAGCGACCACCTGCTCAGTGTCTCCCACAATTCCTCTTGCTGTGCCCCCTTCTGTGCCACGTGTCTGAACCAATGCACTCTCTCTCACAGCTGCATGGCCCTGTCCACCGCCATGCCACCTGAATCCCCCTGCCTCTGACGCTCCCTCTGCTCACCCCACAGCCCACCAGGAGCTCCCGGAGGGGATTGTGCCAGTTTCTGCTTCCCAGTCCCTCCCTGATGTGTAGATGGTACAGTTGTGCCCATAACACATTGACCCTCTGGTTGGGCTCAGAGGGATAAGGGCATTCTGGCTACAGCGCTTTCCCACTCAGTGACAGGGGACACTCTGCCCAGAGGACATTCTGCTCCCTGAGCTGAGGCAACAGAGACCCTTCATCCATGGACCCCAGACAGAGCCTAGGGGATGCTTTTACCAAAGGACACTCCGTCAGTAGGTCACCATGGTTGCTCTCACGGATTGTAGCCCTGGTTGCCATTGTCAAGGACATTGAAGGGCACGGTTTTGGCTCATGGCAAGCTCTCAGAAAAGTTCTCTTTCTCCTGTAGCCAAAGAGCTGCTCACTTCATTCTTAGCTGCTCTGTTTTCTCACCAGGTGGGTGGTACACATATTTCCTCGGTTGAGCATCCCTGGGTCTGGCCAAATTGTCAGCATTCAGCACTGTAGCCTCCAGGCCAGGGTGACCTTTTCTAATCTTGTGTTAGAACTCCTCAAACGTCACCCCATCCAACATGGAGGGTTCCACCACCTCCCAGAATCATGGATTCCCTTCACCTACGAGTTATGGGACATATTAGTCAGCATGTTTTAGTTTCCAAGTGACAGGAACCCAACTCAAACTCTTTGAAGCCAGAAGAGCACTCCATAACTCATACTCAAGGGATTTCTAGTGGCAGGGCCAGCTTCAGGGACAGCTGGATCCAGGCGTTCCAAGACTGTCTCCGTGCCCTTTGCTTACTCCTGCTTTCTATGTGTATGGGCTTCACTATCGGCTTGCTTTCTGCACATGGGTCACTGCTAGTGCAGATGGCGGGCCTCCCCTCTTCGTCCTGCATCCCAAGTCCACATGGTGGGAAACCAATTGGAGAACATGCTTCCCACAGCTCACACCCACGAGTGCTGTACCCGGATACTTGAAGATAAAGGGTAATGGACGGGCTTTGGTCCAGTCCTAATGTGGGGGAACCTTGCCCCGAACCCTAAAGGCTTGGACCCTGGAAGAATTACGAACCTCACTCACACCTCAGAGCCTCTTCCTTCAGGAAACACCAGAGACAGTGAATTTTCCCCTCCCCTTCTAGGAGCCGAAACCGGGTTTGGGTGTGACGGGAGGGGACCCGTGCGTAGAGGTGCTGTGACCCTCACATGGCTGATCTGTATTTGGGGCACAGGATTCCTTGCCTGTCAGACTCTCCAGGGAAATTGGATGCTCTATCCACTGAGCCAACCTAGGGCCCATTTGGGTCTTGATGGCGTCATCTGAGGGCCGCACACATTGATCTACTGAAGATGAGTGGCTCCATCTGGTCAAACCTCTCATGAACTCACCCTGAGGCCCCGGCAGGGCCAGAGCCACTGATTCTCAGGCCTCAGGCGGCCTGCAGGCGGCACATCCCCCAGCCCCAGCCTAGAGGGTCTGTATCTGGGAGGCAGACACACCTGACCTCTCACCTCTGGGTTCTCACCGCCCCGGGCCTCACTGCTTGTCTGTCAGACACAACTGCTCGCCCCCCACCCGCCCATCAGGACTGTGAGGGGGTTGTGGTGGCTTTTGTTACTATCATTGTCGTCACCGATATTAACACATCAATGACCACATGGTCACTCCTTCCTCCTTAACCCCCCGCAGTCCCGGGGAAAGAAGTGGGGTCCAGGCGGGACCACGAGGGCGGGTGTGGAGAGCGTAGCTGTCAGCGGCCTGTGTCCCCTCGGGCACAGGTCACACACCGCTGGCCGCTCTCTGTCCCCGTGTCCGCGCTCAGGCTGTCCCCAGGTGCGGCCCATTCTAGGCTCTGTCCTTCCTCATCCATTCACTCCACACCCACCTCCTGGAGGCCTCCCGGGCGCCAGGAGACAGAGAACTAAACGCAGATCAAGCCCGGCCGGCGTGGCTCAGGGCTTGAGTGCGGACCTGTGAACCAGGAGGTCAGGGTTCGATTCCCGGTCAGGGCACAGGCCTGGGTTGCAGGCTCGGTCCGCAGCGGGGGGGCAAGCAGGAGGCAGCCGGTCCATGATTCTGTCTCATCATTGATGTTTCTATCTTCCTCTCCCTTCCTCTCTGAAATCAATAAAAACATGTTTTTAAAAAATAATGAAAAGGAAAAGGAAGACAGATTGAAGGTTCCCCCCCCCCCCCAAAGCTTACCCGGCAGCCAGAGAGCACAGGGCAGGGCACCCCCAGGGGAGTTGAGCCGTGGAGGCAGCGGCAGGGGTGGGAGCAGGGGGGGCGACAGGGACCCTGCTTGCTTCTCTCCTCACCCCTCTTCCCACGGGCACCCCAGTCACTGGGGCCCGGGTTCCCCTGGCCTGGGACCCATGTACCCATTTCCCCACTGGACTGCAATGTTCCCGCTCCCCCACCTGGTCCACTGGGAGCCTCCAGCCACATTGAACCCCAAAACCCTCTCCTGGCTCCTGGGCCCACAGGTCACAGCGACGCTCTGCCCGCCCTCGGCCGCCCTTCCCACTGGCCTCAGTTTCCCCCTGGGCACTCCCCGCCCTCACTCCTCTTCCTCCCACCAGACAAGCAGCTCTGAGGGCATCACCTGCCCTGCGACCTCCGCCCCACCTGTGTCCTCCTGTCCGCGGGCTCGTCCTGACCGACCTCCTCTCCGTCCCCACCCGCGGCCACAGCCGGAGCCACCGCAGCGCTGCCACCTCGCGGGGTCACACGGGGGCACCCCCCGCCCCCCCCCCCCCCCGGCCTCGGCCGCTGCAGTGTGACCTCGGAATGCACAGGGCGGGGCTCCCACCCCAGGGCCTGGACCCGAGGGGACAGGATGCAGCGGGTGCCCGCGCCTCGTGCCCACAGTTTCTGCCCGCTCTGCCGGGCACCGGGCGGGGCTGAGGTGGGGTAGGGAAGTCAGGGGCCGGTTTTCCTAACACCGGGCTGGGCACTGGACTGAGGGGCAGGCAGGCAGGGGCGTGTCCGGGACCCTCAGGCAGCCCTGAGCCACACCTCCCGCCGCCAGCTTTTCCCCAAGGGCCACCTTCCTGGCCTTCTAGAACCCACTGTCAGGCTGCAGCTGCCCTGCCAGGTCGGGGACCAGCTGAATAAAGGGCATTTTCACAGCAAGTGTTGGTCTGGTCACTGTGGGGACTCCCCCGCCCCCCCAGGATCCCTGCAGATTGAGAGAAGGAGGGGGAGGGGGTTCCGGGCTTCCAGAACCTTCTGGGGGATGGAGACGGTGTGCTGGTGGGTGGTCGTTCTCCACAAAGCAGGAAATGGGGAGAGAAAGGCCATTGTGCGGGCGCCACCATCATTCCTGGCGTCGGGACCAGCACGGAACAGACTGGCACCTCGATGTGTGTGGGGAGGGGGGGGAGAGATAAACCAAAGAACTCATAGGCCTATAGGCAGAGCCACGGCACGGCCATCGGGGGAGGGGACTGGGGCGAGGGGGAGGGGAGCTGGGAGCCATCGGTAAGACTATCGACAAGAAGAATCTATTTAAAAAGGAGGCAAAAACCCAAAAGACAAAATTTCAAAATAAAAAGCAATCAGAGGCCGAGAGAGGAGAGCAGCCGGCCCTGTGACCCACACAGTGTCCCCGAGGGTCTCCCCGCCCCCAGGAGCCGCGCCCCCAGGAGCAGCCACGGGGAGCCTGGGAATTGCTGAGCGGGCCGGCCCCCATGGGGATGGACGCTCCCCTCTGAGCATAAATGTGCCAACATCACAGCAACACGGGCGCCTCTGCCTGGCCAGGGCGCTGTGTCCTCTGGGTCTCACGTTGTCTCCAGCCTGGGGCTGGGTGGCTGGCGGGCTGGGAGGCTGGGGGCTGTGGGCTGGCGTGCTGGGGGGCTGGAGGGCTGGGGGCTGGAGTGCTGGGGGGCTAGGGGTACTGGAGACTTGGGGGACTGGGGATTGGTGGCTGGGGGGCTGGGGGGCTGGGGGGCTGGGAGGCTGGGGTTTAGGGGGCTGGGGGCTGAGGGCGGACGCCCCCTCCTGGGCCTGCACGTGGCTCCAGGGAGGAACGGACGGACAGGTGGCCCCAGGACCTGGGAGGAAACAAGGCCTGGGGCGCTTTCCACAAAGGCAGTGCATCTGCCCAAATGGGAGAGAAGCCAGCCCGGGCTGCGGGGTGAGGAGGTCAGGACCCCGTTTCCCATCCTGCCCTGGGAATGCGCACGCCCCCTCCTCCCCCCCCTCCCCAGCCCCTGAGCCCAAGGGGCCCCCAGCAGCAGCGCCAGCAGGAGCCACCGGCTTCCTCTGAAGCTGACTCGGGCGCCCAGCTTCGCCTGCGTCCTCCCCGCGAGGGCAGGCGGGTCTGTGATTTCAGGGGAGAAGGGGCCCCTCTGGGCGGAGGCGGCCCGGCTCCAGGCTCTGAGCGACTGGTCACCGGGACCCTGACCCGCCTCCCTGTGTCCACCCCTTGGCAGTGTGACGCCATTTCTCCCACGAAGACATGACGTCCACGTGGCCAGGCGCTGAGTCCTTTGGAGTGTCACCGGACACACCGGGGTCTGTGGTCCCTCCTGGTCAGGAATTAACCAATCAGAGCATTCATGGGTGGAGCAATGGGTCCATGTTCCTCTCCCTCCCTCTCCCTTCCTCTCTGAAATCAGTAAAAATATTTTTAAAAAATAGAGACAGAGAGAGGGAGGGGAAGCCCACCGGCCGCCCTCCCCCGGGACTGGCCCTGGTGGTGTTCTGGCTGCCAGGCTGTGGCACCGTGGCGCCTGCCAGTTCAGTCTTGACTTCAAGGCACCTTGCACACTTCCATTTGCTCTCTCGGACCCGGCCACGGCCTGTGAACACGCCTGCCAGCCTGCTGGGGGGCCACCTGGCCCCGGCACTCCCATCGGCCCCAGCTGATCGCTGTCAACCCCATAAGGAGCTGAGTGCAGCCCCGGGCGCCCAGCAGAAACCAGGAGGACCGTCCGGCGGAGCCCAGCCTGCATCGCTGACCCCCTTCCCCCTTCTCTTTCTCCTCCCCCCCTCCTCCCCCTCCCCCCCCATACCCCTCTCCCCCTCCTCCTCCTTTAGGAGCATGGCTTAGGAGCAGGATGGACTCGAGTCCAACTCTGCTGCCTGCATGTTGCTGGCTGTGGCCTTTCCCACCTGTAACAGGTGATAATCACAGCACTGCCCCCCCGCCCCCCCCCCCTCGGCTGCTGGGGATTGAAGGGGTCAATACGGGGCACCTGGTGAGCATTAAACACCCAGCATCGCCGACGTTACACGAAGGTCCTGGAGCCTCAGCTTCCCCTGGTTAGAACGGGGATCACAGTGATGGCCCCTCGCCTGGCGTCAGAGGGTTCGCCGTGAGGTTGCCATGAGCCTGCCCCTGTGCTGGGCTCTGAGGACAGTCCAGCGGCTGCATCTGCCAGGAGCCGCCAGGTGGCCGACACCGTTCCATTCCGATCCGCCGAGGTGGGTGCCGGGTTTATCCTCTGATGCGTGAAGTAACCGACGCCAGAAGCATGCATCTTGCTCCCGCCACAGGCTCCTGCGTGGGGCACGGCCACCACCCCAGGAGGTCTGAGCCGTGGGCGTGGCGCTCTGATGGCCTGGGGGTGCTGGGCCCACGTGGGCAAGTGCCACTGTGGCCAGGGCCCTCCTGAGGTTGGGGGTGGGGGGAACCAGGGGGAAGGGGGCGGGGGGGGGGGCGAAGGGGGCGGGGGGGGGCGAAGGGGCCGGCCCAGGTTCCAGGCTCCTTTGACGTGTGACAGGTGAGGCAGATGCGGCGTCAGGTGGCTTGTGCAGTTGGGCAGGTAGGCTCCACTGTGGCCGCAGGGCGGTCAGCGGGCAGGACTGCCCGGGGCCCTGGGGAGCAGGCTGGGGGACCCCACTCCGCCATTTGGGTGGTGTGCTTGACAGGCAGGCTGGAGCTGAGGGCCCCCCCTTCCCCACAGCTTCTCCCGCACCTGGCATCTCCCCCCCACCTGGCGTCTCCCCCCCACCTGGCGTCTCCCCCCCACCTGGCGTCTCCCTTCCACCTGGCATCTCCCCTCCATGTGGCTTCTCGTCCTCTGCCGCTGGCATCTGAGAGGACAGCGGGGTGCGGGCTCGGAGAGCGATGCCTGCTTTGAAACAAGTGTTGTTGGTCCTGGCTGGTGTTGCTCAGTGGATAGAGTGTCGGCCTGTGGACTGCAGGGCCCTGGGTTTGATTCGGGTCAAGGGCACGTCCCTCGGGTGCAGTCTGACCCCGGCCCTGGTTGGGGGTGTGCAGGAGGCGACCCCTCCATGCGCCAAAGTGCCAAACGGGAGCAACACGTGCTGCTGGTCGTGTCTAAGGCCCCTGTTGTGTGTCACAGGGGGTCCCGCCAGGCGGAGGCCGGTTCCTAGGGTCGCCTGCTGGAGGCCACACCGGAAGGCCGGCTGGGGCTGGTTCTGTGGCAGCTGGGCCTCCAGCCCCCTCTGCCCCTGTCTGGCCCAGCTGGGCCGGCTCCCGCGGTCCCTGCCGGCTCCCACTGGACGCGGCCCCGGGGCTCCCATCCGGTGGGTGGGGCGGCCTTCCTGCCCCCGGGCGGCTGCTGTATCAGGACCACAGAGAGCGAGGGCGGGGAGCCCTGCCAATGCAGTGGCCTCACAAGAAGAGCCGTTCAGATTCTTTTCTTGAAAGTATTTCTTTATTGATGTCAGAGAGGAAGGGAGAGGGAGGGACAAACATCAATGAGAGAGAACCCTGGACCGGCTGCCTCCTGCACGCCCTACCCTGGGGGCCGAGCCTGCAACCCGGGCTGTGCCCTGACCGGGAGCAGACTGTGACCTCCTGACTCCTGGGTTGTCTCTCAACCACTGAGCCCTGCCGGCCGGGGGGGGGAAATCTGTTTCTGAGTCACAGGCCCGGGCGCTGTGTGGTGGGCTGGGGGCTCTGTGCGGCCCTCCAGGGACCACCTCGGGGGGTGGGGCAGTGCCTGTCCTGGTCACAACCCTCAGGCCCCAACAGGATCGAGGGGCTGCCTCTCCTCATCGATCCACCGCCTCCCTCCCAGGGCTCACGCGAGCCTTCACCCTTTGCAGGCTCCTCCAGTCCAGGTGCACCTGCCGGCTCAGGGTCTCTTCCCTCTGGGGGGCCCTTCCCCCCTCCCCTCCCACCTGTGCCCCACGCAGCTGGGCTGAGCCCTCCCCTCCGGGTCATTCCTAACCTCCTCCCCACCCCGGCCTGGCTGGGCTGGGGGAGCAGAGCTCCCAGGTGGAACCCTGTGGCCAGGAGGAGGGGGAGGCGTGGCCACTAGGGGGTGAGCGGACCTCAGGCAATGCCAAGCAGGTGCCAGGGTCCTGGATGTGAGAGGACAGACAGGGGAGAGCTGAGAGAGGGCAAGGGGCAGCTTCCTCCTCCTCCACCAGGGGCAGGAGGACCCCCCACCAGGAGAGGGGCCTGGCCACGCCTCCCCCAGGCCCCTTCCCCTGGGGCCCTGGGCCCTTCTCTTACCAACCTCCTCACTCTGTGCTGGTCTTTGCTTGTTCCTGTTGCTGAAATGTCAGCCCAGGAGAGCGGGGACTTCTGCGCAGACTGTCCAGCTCCCTTTACCACGGGGGTCTGGGGCCAGAGGGTCCGGGGTCGGGCCGCGTTGGGGGGAGGGGGGAGGGAGTGCATTGCAGGAAGTGGCCGTTGGGAAATGAATGGACTGTGGCGGCTGTCAGGATGTCTGCAGCAGCCTGCGGCCCGGCTTCCTGCACTTTGACCTTTGGGGCGATTCTAGGGTCCCCGGGCGGGAGCCCCACTGAGGACAGGAGCCCATTGGGTCTCTAAGCGGGTGCCCGTGGCCGCGCTGCTGATCCTCTCCACTGGTCAGTCCTCGTCGCTGCCAGGGTCTCCCATTCCCCGCCCCCATTCCCTCCCCCATTCCCTCCCCCATTCCCTTCCCCATTCCCTCCCCCATTCCCTCCCCCAATTCCCTCCCCCATTCCCTTCCCCATTCCCTTCCCCATTCCCTCCCCCATTCCCTTCCCCATTCCCTCCCCCCTTTCCCTTCCCCATTCCCTCCCCCCATTCCCTTCCCCATTCCCTCCCCCCATTCCCTCCCCCATTCCCTCCTCCCACTCCCTCCCCCATTCCCTCCCCCATTCCCTCCTCCCACTCCCTCCCCCATTCCCTCCCCCATTCCCTCCCCCATTCCCTCCCCCTATTCCCTTCCCCATTCCCTCCCCCATTCCCTTCCCCATTCCCTCCCCCCATTCCCTTCCCCATTCCCTCCCCCCATTCCCTCCCCCATTCCCTCCTCCCACTACCTCCCCCATTCCCTCCCCCATTCCCTCCTCCCACTACCTCCCCGATTCCCTCCCCCATTCCCTCCCCCTATTCCCTTCCCCATTCCCTCTCCCATTCCCACCCCCCATTCCCTCCCCCCTTTCCTCCCCCCATTCCCTTCCCCATTCCCTCCCCCCTTTCCTCCACCATTCCCTCCTCCATCCCCTCCCCCCATTCCCTGATGATCAGGAGGCGCGGTGCCCTGGGTGCTGGGCCACCATATGGCTGGACCTGCTGCATGTTTGCTAACAACATGGGACACACAACACAGGACAAACAACATGGGACACACGGCCTGGGGTCCCTTCGCTACGATTCCTGACCCCACAGGCCACTCTGAGCGGAGCCCGGACCTGCGTGCCGCGCCCTCATCCCCCAGCTGGGAATTCCGGGACCCCCCTCCCCCCAAGCCCCCGACTCCCTCGCCACCAGCTGCTTTCTCAGGCTCCACGGGAGTCACACGTTCAGGGACACGGAGCGAGCGCCTCGGGCCGGGGCCTCCGGAGCCTTGAGAAGTGAGTCCGAGACGGGCCAGGCGCCCTCTGGGTGGCAGCTCCGGCTCCAGGTTATAGGGGCCCCGTTTGTGTCTGTTTACAGCCCTTTGGGGCTGGACTTGGGGGGCCTTTGGGATGAAAAGGGGGGCCCAGCTCCGGAGAATCCTGGTCTCAGAGGAGGAGGAGGAGGAGGAGGCTGAGCTGCCGAGTCCAAGAGGAGAGGAGCTGGCCTTTCCGGGGCGCACCCAGGGGAGGGGTGTCAGGCCCAGGGCAGCCGAGGGAGGGGGACGGGGTGTGGAGGGGACGGGAGCCGCGGAGGAGACTTCAGGGCTGTGCTCGGCCCAGAGGAGCCAACGGAGGCGGCCAGGCCCCCTGAGCCCAGCGCGCCCAGTGGGCGGAGGAAGCGGGGGTTACGGAATCGGGGGGCTGTGCTGAGGGCCTGGAGGTGGCGTGGGAGTGGGGGGCTTTATATTTACACCTGGAGACCTGGGCGACGGTCCAGCTGGAGGAGGCGCCCAGGCCCTGACACCTGGTTCCTCAGCCCTGGAAGGTGCCCCTCTGCTCTCCAGTCCCTCCCAGCTCCCGTGTCCCCTCCCAGCTCCCCTGTCCCCTCCCAGCTCCCCTGTCCCCTCCCAGCTCCCGTGTCCCCTCCCAGCTCCCCTGTCCCCTCCCAGCTCCCCTGTCCCCTCCCAGCTCCCGTGTCCCCTCCCAGCTCCCCTGTCCCCTCCCAGCTCCCGTGTCCCCTCCCAGCTCCCGTGTCCCCTCCCAGCTCCCCTGTCCCCTCCCAGCTCCCGTGTCCCCTCCCAGCTCCCGTGTCCCCTCCCAGCTCCCGTGTCCCCTCCCAGCTCCCCTGTCCCCTCCCAGCTCCCGTGTCCCCTCCCAGCTCCCCTGTCCCCTCCCAGCTCCCCTGTCCCCTCCCAGCTCCCGTGTCCCCTCCCAGCTCCCCTGTCCCCTCCCAGCTCCCGTGTCCCCTCCCAGCTCCCCTGTCCCCTCCCAGCTCCCGTGTCCCCTCCCAGCTCCCGTGTCCCCTCCCAGCTCCCGTGTCCCCTCCCAGCTCCCCTGTCCCCTCCCAGCTCCCGTGCCCCCTCCCAGCTCCCGTGTCCCCTCCCAGCTCCCCTGTCCCCTCCCAGCTCCCGTGCCCCCTCCCAGCTCCCGTGCCCCTTCCCAGCTCCCCTGTCCCCTCCCAGCTCCCGTGCCCCCTCCCAGCTCCCGTGTCCCCTCCCAGCTCCCGTGTCCCCTCCCAGCTCCCGTGTCCCCTCCCAGCTCCCGTGTCCCCTCTCAGCTCCCGTGTCCCCTCCCAGCTCCCGTGTCCCCTCCCAGCTCCCCTGTCCCCTCCCAGCTCCCGTGTCCCCTCCCAGCTCCCCTGTCCCCTCCCAGCTCCCGTGTCCCCTCCCAGCTCCCCTGTCCCCTCCCAGCTCCCGTGCCCCCTCCCAGCTCCCGTGTCCCCTCCCAGCTCCCGTGTCCCCTCCCAGCTCCCCTGTCCCCTCCCAGCTCCCGTGCCCCCTCCCAGCTCCCGTGTCCCCTCCCAGCTCCCGTGTCCCCTCCCAGCTCCCCTGTCCCCTCCCAGCTCCCCTGTCCCCTCTGAGGTGCATCCAAGGACCCTGGGCGTCCATCCAGGACTTTCTGCTTTTTTATAAAATATATATTTTTTGATATCAGAGAGGAAGGGAGAGGGAGAAGGAGAGGGAGAAACATCAATGATGAGAGAGAATCATGGACCAGCTGCCTCCTGCAGGCACCACACTGGGTATCGAGCCCACAACCCAGGCCTGTGTCCTGACCAGGAATGGAACCGTGACCTCCTGGTTCCTAGGTTGACGCACAATCACTGAGCCACTCTGGCTGGCCTTGACTTCAGTCTTTAAGACCCTTTTGTAAAGGGTGTCCCAAAATTCACGCAAGATTTGAATTTTGAGTGAGCATTAACAACAACAACAAAAAATAAAAGCCTAATTTTACTTGGTTTATTGAATCAGATTCTAATATCTGTTGCCCTTTGATTTCAATCCCTGCAATTTGATAAGCATGACCAAGTACCAATGATGGCCCAGGAGCAGGGACAATGAAGACCAATGAAGACCTCGGCTTTGCGTCTGTGCCAGCAAAGCCGTGGAGGCCATTTACCTGATGTGCTATTCCATCCATAACCCTAGACTGTAGACTTTATGAATCAGTAAAAAAATGTACAATTTTTAACTATAAACCTGTGTTTTCTATCAAAATTATTTCTGGCATGAATTTTGGGACACTCTTTACTTCTGCCCCGCAAGCCTGGCGGTCTCTTCCACCTGCAGCGCCCTCCGTCCTCGGGGACACAACCTCCAAAATCTTTGTGTCTGTAGAGGTTCCAGCTCCAAATCTCACACACAAGTGATGAGTAGTAATTGGGACCAACGAGGGTCCCCATCATACAAAGGAAAAACATGATCCTACAGCCCGGCCGGCGGGGCTCAGTGCCTGAGCGTTGACCTATGGACCAGGAGGTCAGGATTTGATTCCCGGTCAGGGCACAGGCCCGGGTTGCGGGCTCCATCCCCTGTGGGGGGTGTGCAGGAGGCAGCCGACCTATGATTCTCTCATCATTGATGTTTCTCTCTCTCTCCCTCTCCCTTCCTCTCTGAAATCAATAAAAATATATTTTTAAAAATATATATCATCCCACAAAGAAAATCAGATAACTTTAGTAAGCTTCTATGAATGAAACTAGAAATCGGGGTCCTCTGATTCGTAAATGAACAACAGTAAAAACAGACATTTCTTTCAATAATTTAGCCCTGAATGAGGGAGAAGGAGAAGTGGAGGCAGCGGAGGCCTGGGCGGGCAGGAGGGTGTGTTGGTGAAGGGTTGGAGGGAGGGGGCGGGGGTGCCAGTGGAGGCCCAGGGCGTGGGGTTCTGGGACAGGAGGGGCCTGGGAAAGGGCTCTAATCAGATGTTCTCCCCGAGGCTTCCAGCCCCTTCTCCTGCCTTTGAATTCCTAACTGAGCAAACGGGGCACCTTCCCAAGGTCACAGCACCTTTATCTCTGGCCCTCACCCTGGAAAGATCCCGGAGGAGGGGCTGGAACTGTTAGCCTAACCCCAGGTGTCCCTCCACCAGGTGTGGCTCAGCCCAGGGCATCGCCATGGGGAGGGGATGGCCCTGCACCCAGGCAGGGCAGCGACCTGCCTCGACCACCTGCCTCAGAATTACCTGAGCGCCTGGCAGGGTTCCCAACCCTCCCAGACCCCCTGATTCTGTGACCTAAGATTGGAGAACATCTGCGACTTTTCTATTTATTGCAACAGAAGTTGCGCAAAACATGAACAGTCTTAGCGGCTTCATGAGCTGAATGAGCAGGAAGTGTGGGTCCTTAGAACACGGGGTTGGACCAACCGCTTCTCGAGATTTTCAGATTTCCGTGGAGGACAGAACGGTCTGGGTAAACGGTAGCTCATAATTGCCCCTATTAACAATGATCAGGGCCAGCAGCGGGCGGTTTATGGCGTCTCCAGCAAACACCGGCTTCGCTAACTGGAAATTTATTATCCGACCCGTTCCGCACGTCTCCGTGGGTCGGGGAGCCCCTGATAGTGCGGGCGTGGCCCCAGGAGCGGCTGGTGGACTTTGTCTGGGAGCCTTTTAGGAATCAGAGTCACCCCCCAATAAAGCCACTGGGGGTGCGGGTTCCCGCCATCCCCGCATTAGGTCAGTGGTCGGCAAACTGAGGCTCGCAAGCCACATGCGGCTCTTTGGCCCCTTGAGTGTGGCTCTTCCTAAGCCTTAGGAGGACCCTAATTAAGTTAATAACAATGTACCTACCTATATGCATGTACTGTGTGCGCACGCACACACAAACGCATTCAGGTACAGACAAGGCTCCATACATGCATGTACATGCGTGCACACACACTCATGCACACATGGGCACCATACATGCATGTACATGTATGCACACAAGGCACGGCACATGCGTGTACACATGCACGCACACAAACAGACATGCAGAAGCTCATTCATGCACACACTCATGCACACACAGGCACCATACATGCATGCACATGTGTACATACACAAACAGACATGCAGAAGCTCATTCATGCACACACTCATGCACATACATGCACCATACATGCATGCACATGCACACACACACTCACACACGCTGGCTCTGGGGCCTGTGAGTAACAGGAAGAAGGAAATGTGAATGAACCCTTTCTCACTCAAGGAACTCACCTGAGGGGCGGCCCCAGCCTGGCTTCCTCCTCCGGCCGCGCACAAGGGGCCCATTCTGGCCGCGGCTGTTGGGCTCGGCTGACACCACGCACTTTTGTTCCCCTGGTTTGGCGAGAGCTGCGGCTCGTCACTGCCCTGTGTCCTCAGAGCCCCTTCCTTGTCCCAGTTTCTTTGGATTTGAGTATTTGTTGTTTCAACACCACTCGTCACGGCCACGGCAGGGCTGGCAGGGCTGGGGGTGAGCGAAGCGGTGGGTCTGACGGCTTCCCGAGCCCCATGTGGCCCGCTTGCCAGGGGCGGCCCGGGGCAGCTTCCCGATCCCCGGCCACACCTGCCACCTGAGCGCACGGGGCACAGCCGGCTCTCAGCTGGGGGGGGGGGGGCGACCTGTGACCCCTTTTTTATTTTTTTTTAAATATATTTTTATAGATCTCAGAGAGGAAGGGAGAGAGAGAAACATTAACGATGAGAGAGAATCATGGATCGGTTGCCTCCTGCACGCTCCACACTGTGGATCAAGCCTGCAGCCCGGGCATGTGCCCTGACTGGGAATGAACCCTGACCCCCTAGTTCCTAGGTTGATGCTCGACCACTGAGCCATGCCAGCTGGGCTGTTTTTAGTTTTACTAAAGAAATGATGGCAGCCTGTGTGAGTCCCTTCTCCCTGTTGCTCTTTGTTAACAGTTACATGTATGGGGGACATCCTATATAATAAAGAGGTGATATGCAAATTGACTGTCACACTCTCGCACAACATGGCCGCCCCGATGTGGTCATAAGGCTGGCAGGGGAGGGCAGTTAGGGGCGATCAGACCTGCAGGGGAGGGCAGTTTGGGGGGGACCAGGCCGGCAGGTGAGGACAGTTGGGGGCGACCAGGCCTGCAGGGGAGGGCAGTTGGGGGCGATTGGGTTGGCAGGGAAATAGTTAGGTGTTCATCATGCTGGCAGGGGAGTGGTTAAGGGGTGATCAGGCTGGCAGGCAGAAATGGTTAGGGGCAATCAGGCAGGCAGGCTGGTGAACGGTTGGGAGCTAGCAGTCCCAAATTGTGAGAGGGATGTCCGAATGCTGGTTTAGGACCGATCCCACAGGGAACAAGGACAGATCAGCCATGGGAAGGTGTGCGTCGGGGAAATCTCACTTGCTCTCAGGATAACGTTCCTGGTCCGAGCTGGGCTGTCCACGGCTGCTCAGGGTTACCTGGCGGGACCCTTGTGCCTCGTGCTCACTCAGGCCTTGTTCCCCGTCCGGTCTCCCCACTCTTGGGTGCGGGTGACTCCTGTAAGGGTTGCTGTCTCAGGGAAACTGCCTGCCGTCGGATTTGGGTGCTTTTCTGCAGGTTCCCAGGGCAAGTGGCGTTAATACCTCCAAGGGGGATGGGAGAGATCTGTAATACTATCAACAATAAAAAATAATTTAAAAATTAAATAAATACAATAGCTACAAAAAACACCCAATAATTTTCCTCCATAAAAAAAATATGAGTAAATAGCCCAGCCAGTGTGACTCAGTGGTTGAGCGTCGACCTATGAACCAGGAGGTCAGGGTTCGATTCCCGGTCAGGGCACAGGCCCGGGTTGTGGGCTCGATCCCCAGTGTGGGGTGTGCAGGAGGCAGCTGATCCGTGATTCTCTCTTATCATTGATGTTTCTCTCTCTCCCTCTCCCTTCCTCTCTGAAATCAATATATTTAAAAGTGTTTACAAAAAATCCAGGAGAGGGGCTGTGCACAAGGCAGGGGGAGGTCAGGGCTGGTTTTGTGGGTTTGCGAGGTCCGCCAAGAGCAGGATCCGAAACCCCGTGAGATGTCAGGTGGCCCGGCCGGAGCCCCAGTCCTCGGTCCTGTGCCGTGGGAATAGTGTGAGATCCAGACGCCAGAGCTGCTGCTCGCCTGGCCACGGCCTCGGCCTCTGTGGACTCGCCGGCCTCCTCCCGCCCCGTCTGCGTGAACGCTGCCCTCGCTCTCCCAGGCCAGGGGTCAGGTCACTGCCCTGCCAGGCCCGCCCGGCCCAGAGAGGGGCCTTCCCTTTGGCACCGGGGCTGTTTGCCCAGCAGCCCACATCCTGCTGGGGCCGCCTTCCCACGAGCTCACCGAGTCCTCAGGGGCGAAGATGGGGCCCCGCGGGCCGCATGCCAGGAGGAAGTTGGAAGCGGGTCCCTCAGGTCCACGCGGGGGCAGGTGGGAGCAGCCGATGATCCGAGCAGCATCGATCGCACACACCCATGTCGATCCACAGCTCAGCCGGACCGTTACGCTTCCCCCTGTTGATTTATGGCATCAATAGGAAGGTCATGCCCGGGACACGCCTCCTGGTGGCTGGAACCCATAAATATGGAGGCTCCGTGTTCCCCGGAGCAGAGCCGGCACCATGGGGCTCCCCAGGGTCACCCTG
Source organism: Myotis daubentonii (assembly GCF_963259705.1). Classification (NCBI taxonomy): domain Eukaryota; kingdom Metazoa; phylum Chordata; class Mammalia; order Chiroptera; family Vespertilionidae; genus Myotis; species Myotis daubentonii. The sequence continues at coordinate 63,601,479 of NC_081852.1, read as the reverse complement.
ATAACGTGTCTGCTGCTGGGCCGCGTCCTCCACGCAGGTACTGTCTCCTCTGCGGCTGCTCAGCTCACGGGCAAACCCCACTCGCGCGGATTCGGGAAGGAAGCGCTTTTCTGGTTGTTTCCGCCTGAGAAAGGCCAGGGTCGTGGTTAGACGAGGCCGGGGGCCGTGGGTCAGAAAGGCTCCTGCAGCGAGGAAGGGGCGCCAGGCCTCCGTGTGGCCGTGGGGTGAGCCCGGACAGTGGGCGGGAAGCCGGCCCTGCACGGCCCTCAGCGGCGCTCGGCCGGCGGCTCTGGCTCGGTCACTCCTGTCGCCCAGGGTGCCGGCCAGGCAGCGGGCTCAGGCGGGACAGCGAGTGTCCCCGTGTGTGCCTGTCGCTCCTGCCTTAGACGTGGGGGAAGCGTGTGCTCGGCTCGGCTCCCTGTTCTTAGAGAGTCAATGGGAACACGTGCCTACAAGGGTCAGGGCGAATCGGAGGGACCGACCCCGCTCAGTGCCTGCCTGTCATTCCCCCCCACCTCTCTCTCTCTCTCTCTCTCATCCATTCTCTCTCCCTCCTTCCTTCTCTCCTTCCATCTCCCCCTGTTTCTCCCTTTTGTCCTTCCTTCTCTTTCCTCCTTCGTTCTCTTCCTTCCTTCCTTCTCCCCCCTCACGCCCCCCTCCCCCCCCACACACAGATACACCTTCTCTGATGTCCCTTTTGCTAATTCACGAATGTCAGAGGACAGGGCAAAACACCCTGGTTTCCAGAGACCTTCTGCCCTCGCTCCTGCCCCAGGCCTCCAGGGAAGCTCTGAAGATGAAGTTCCTGGGAAATGGCTTTCATGAAAGCAGCGCCCAGACCACGCTCTTGGGGCCTGGTGGGGTGCAGGCCTGTGGGGATGTGTGTGCACCGCATGGGGCCACCAGCGGACCGGCTGGGGACACCCTCCTTTCCTTCTTTTTTAAATCGAATGTTTTTATTTATTTCAGGGAGGGAGGGAGGGAGAGAAACAGCAATAATGAGAGAGAATCATGGATTGGCTGCCTTCTGCACACCCCTCTCTGGGGATGGGGCCCGCCACCTGGGCATGTGCCCCGATCAGGAATTGAACCCTGGACCCTTCAGCCAGCGCTTTATCCACACAGCCACACCAGCCAGGGCCAAACTGCCTTCTAAAGTGAAAGAATGGGAGGCTGAGCAGGTTTGTTGACTTTTGCAAAGTCACACAGGAAGGCAAACCCCGATGAGAACGGTGGTTTCCTCAGCAGCTCAACTTCCATTCTGTCCTCGGGGGACACAGGGGCGCTGCTGGGACAGGAGGTCCTATACTCTCTGGGTCCCAGAGGGTTGGGAAGAGCCCGTCAAGGCTGGGTTAGCAGGAGCCTGTGACTCTGGCTGAGAGCCCAGGGCAGCCCTTCCTTTGGCACAGACCTGCTGACCCCGCCAGCCCCGCCTCACAGACCTGGGACGCCCGGGGGCACCTGTGCACCAAGCTCCCAGCCACGAGGGAGCCCCACGGATGTGCCGAGCCCCTCCAGGACTCCAGGTGGCACAGGGGACCTTCAGCCTGGGGGAGTGACGGGCGCCACGCCCCTGGCATCGTGGCACTGCCCAGGGGCTGCCGAGAGGAGGGGCAGGTGGCCCCACAGCCTCACCAGGGAGCACCCCGAGGGCATTTCTCCCCGGAAGTCCTAGCAGCTTGAGTGGGAGAGCAGCCACTGCCCTTTCCCCACGACTCCCTCCGAGGACACACGGGAGGAGTCCGCCGGGTGGAGGGGCTCTCGGGCTTCGCTTCCTGGGACGCACCCCGAAGGGCCTAAAGCATGAAACGTAAGAGGAACCTGTCGGAGGAGGGCGGGTCGGCTCCTAGGGAACCACAGCAAGAAGCCCGGCACCTTCCCAGGCTTTGCCTGAGGTCACCCAGGCCCACGGAGGAGCCAGCGAGCTGCCCAGTGGGAGGACGTGCCCGGGAGCCTGCAGCTCCGCCCTGGGGGCCTGTGCGGGGTCAGGGGGCCGATCCGGCTCACCGTCCCCGGCGCGGTCGTGGGCAGCAGGACCTGTGGTTGTGCCAGGTCCTCGACCATGTCCACAGACTTTTCTGACGAAGATGCAGAGTCGGGGCCGCCCCACAGTCTTGCCAGCGAGTACCTGGCTCAGGAAGGGACACGCGGGTGGGTAATGCAGGCACACAGGCCGCATTAGAGATGTGGAGGGGGAGGCTCGTCTGCGGTGGGACCATCCTTGCCGATGACCCAGCTGAGCAGGAGGCTTGTGCACACACAGAGCAAGTAGCAGGACGCGCATGTGGAGCTGTAATGGTTCCGACAGAAAATTTAGGAAGGTCTTATTCCCGAGATGCCTCATGAATATTCTCTTTGTTGTCCCTTCCAGACGCATGACCAGCTCATGCCACAGCCGCCTCACTGAGAACAAAATGTACATCATCCTATCACCCTCGCAGGGCTTCTCTCTGAATCTGAATCATGTCTGGGACGAAACGTGACAGAAGGAGGCTCCACATGGGCCATCCTCATCCTTGTCCCTGTAGGGGGTGGGGCCAGAGGAGGGTCTCTCACCAGGTCCTTGTCTGACATGGTTGGCTGATATCTTGTCTCCAGTGGGCTTCAGGAAAGAGGCTCAGCCAGGACCCTATCCCATTGCTATGGTCAGCCCTGGAGGCCTCCTGGGACCTGCTGAGAGCCATGTGCAGGCTCAGCCTCAGGGGATGAGAGTGCCCGTCCTATCCTGTCTGACAGACATGGTCGCATCACCTCCACTGGCTTTACCTCACGTGAGGCAGGACTGAGGAGAAGAAATAAGTGGCCAAGGAGGCCATGGTCTTGGCCTGTCCCCAGAGCCGTGGAACTCCACCTTGGGTGGCCCTGGTGGATATGGGGGGGACAGTCCTGCTCACCACCCTGGGCAATCCTGGGGCTCCCTACCTGAAGGCATCCTTAGAGCTGGCAGGACAGGATGTCCCGAGGTCCTTTCCCCGTGATGGAGATGAATCTCTCGGCGTGTCCAAAGCTGACCGCATGGCCTGTGGTGTGGCTGTGAGGGAGGCCCTGTGTCTGGAACAGGCCTCGGGCTTGGATCTCAGCACAGAGGTGGAGGAGGTGTCCCTGTGACCCCGGAGCCAGCTCACTACCACCTGGAGGGCGTCAGTGGATTCCTTCCAGGGCAGCTGGGAACTGGGAGTGGGGGTTGGTAAACACCTCCCCTCTGTGAGGATGGTGTCACCTGGGGGCTCCAAGACAGTGACACACAGGGGACAACCTGAGAGCACAGAGGTCCTTTGTGAAGGACAGAGAGAGTGGGAGGGAGCAGGGGGAGGAGGGAGATGGCAGGTGGTCAATGAATGGAAGGAACCAATGGTGGCTTTCAGGATGGCGTATTAGGACCCCATGGAAAACTCTAGAAATTCGTGTAAACTCTCAATATCAGAATGTGTCAAGGCTGAAACATCAGTGTGCACATTGGTTGACCCCATTTGTCGGGGTCATTCCCCGTTCATTCTGTGGGGTCCACACCAGGGCCCTGGTGGCCTGTCCCAGGCATGACACTGGCTTCCATACACTGGACAGGAAGTCCTCGGGTTCCGGGAGGCAGGCCATGGCAAAGGGACAGAGGGCGTGGCTTTGGAGGGACTGGGAGGTTCAGGGCAGCACCTCTGCGTCCACCGCGAGGCCATGCGCACGGCATCAGCTCCGTGTGTAGAAGCTGAGGGTCCTCAATCCGGGATCTGGGCCGGGCACCGGGGAGCTTGGTGTCTGATTGTCCGTTCTTTTCCTACAGATACTCATTCCTCCACAAACTGGCCAGGTGAGTCCCAGCCACCTGTCCATAGATGTCCTTCTCTCCTGCCCCCCTCTGCCTGTCAGCCCTCTCCAGCTGACCCATGGCACTTTGTATCTGGGTCACACTTTTGCCCTCTGTCTCTTTAACTATTAGGAAAAGGGGGATGCTAAAGGCTCTGACTTTCATTCCTCCTTGTGAGTTCTCATCAGATACTTGACGGCCATCTCGGGGAAGTGCGGCCGACGGTCAGAGAAGTGCCTCCCCTTCCAAGAAGGTGGCCCCATGACTACAGGCTGAGGAGGACTTTGTTGGGATAGTGGACACTGATGCCCATTGGCTTTCTGATGGGGATACAGCAGGCTTCTGGGTTCTCCCCTCCTCTCACTCCTGCCGCACTCAGAGGGCTGGCATGGTCATACCCACATCCCAAGGTGGCAGAGACAGTGCCCAGGGATGGCAGTAAACATGTGAGGACGGTCCGCTGGGTAACAGACCTGTGATTTCATCCAGGTTCAGACACCAGGCCCTGACTCTTTCGATACAAGCTTCAGAGTCAGAACAACACCTCAAGCCACCAGTCTTTGCCTGGCTCCTGGGGGAGAGATGGGAAAGGTATTCTGATGGGGAGGGACGTGGAGGTCAGAGACGTGGAGGATGCGGCTGGTCTCTCCCAGGCCTTCGACCCCGATGACCCAGCCAAGCAGGAGGCTTGTGGACAGGCAGGAGCACGTGCAGGAGGCACATGGGAAAGTCACACTGAGCGACCCACCATTTTGGGACGGACTCCTTTCCTGAGGACTCACCACGGCTTTTCTCTCTCTTGTCCCTTCCAGACACATGGACAACTGCTTCCACAAGTTTCTCTTCTCCAACAGCAACAGGTACAGGACCCTCCACCCTGTCAGGGCTTCTCTCTGAGTCTGAATCACGCCTGGGATAGAACATGACAGGAAGAGACTCCGCATGGGCCATCCTCATCCTTGACCCTTGGGGTGGTGGGGCCAGAGGAGGGTCTCTGACGAGGTCCTTGGTAGACATGGTTGGCTGATGTCTTGTCTCCAGTGGGCTCCAAAACAGTGACACAGAGGGGACAACCTGAGAGCACAGAGGTCCTTTGTGAAGGACAGAGAGAGTGGGAGGGAGCAGGGGGAGGAGGGAGATGGCAGGTGGCCAATGAATGGAAGGAACCAATGGTGGCTTTCAGGATGGCATATTAGGACCCCATGGAAAACTCTAGAAATTCGTGTAAACTCTCAATATCAGAATGCGTCAAGGCTGAAACATCAGTGTGCACATTGGTTGACCCCATTTGTTGGGGTCATTCCCCGTTCATTGTGTTGGGTCAACACCAGGGCCCTGGTGGCCTGTCCCAGGCATGACACTGGCTTCCATACACTGGACAGGAAGTCCTCGGGTTCCGGGAGGCAGGCCATGGCAAAGGGACAGAGGGCGTGGCTTTGGAGGGACTGGGAGGTTCAGGGCAGCACCTCTGCGTCCACCGCGAGGCTATGCGCACGGCATCAGCTCCGTGTGTAGAAGCTGAGGGTCCTCAATCCGGGATGTGGGCCGGGCACCAGGGAGCTTGGTGTCTGATTGTCCGTTCTTTTCCTACAGATACTCATCCCTCCACAACCTTGCCAGGTGAGTCCCAGCCACCTGTCCATAGATGTCCTTCTCTCCTGCCCCCCTCTGCCTGTCAGCCCTCTCCAGCTGACCCATGGCTCTTTGTATCTGGGTCACACTTTTGCCCTCTGTCTCTTGAACTATTAGGAAAAGGGGGATGCCAAAGGCTCTGTCTTTCCATCCTCCTTGTGAGTTCTCATCAGATACTTGGCGGCCGTCCCGGGGGAGAGCGGCCGATGGTCAGAGACGTGCCTCTCCTTCCATGAAGGTGGCCCCCTGACTCCAGGCTGAGGGGGTCTTTGTGGGATAGTGGACACTGATGCCCATTGGCTTTCTGATGGGGGGACAGCAGGCTTCTGGGTTCTCCCCTCTCTCACTCCTGCCGCACTCAGAGGGCTGGCATGGTCATACCCACATCCCAAGGTGGCAGAGACAGTGCCCGGGGATGGCAGTGAACATGTGAGGACGGTCCCCTGGGTAACAGACCTGTGATTTCATCCAGGTTCAGACACCAGGCCCTGACTCTTTCGATACAATCTTCAGAGTCACGCCAATACCTCAAGCGACCATTTAGTGCCAGGCTCATGGGGGAGAAATAGGACAGGTCTTCTGATGGGAAGGGACGTGGCGGTCAGAGACGTGGAGGATACGGCTGGTCTCTCCCAGGCCTTCGACCCCGATGACCCAGACGAGCAGGAGGCTTGCGCACATGCAGGGAGCACGTGCAGGAGGCACATGGGAACGTCACACTGAGCTACCCACCATTTTGGAGAGGACTCCTTTCCTGAGGCCTCACCAGGGCTTATCTCTCTCTTGTCCTTCCAGACTCATGGAGAACTGGTTCCACAAGTTTCTCTTCTCCTACAGCAACAGGTACAGGACCCTCCCCACGACTCCGGCTTCACTCTAAGTCTAAATCACGCCTGCGATAGAAAGTTACAGGAAACGGCTCCGCATGGGCCGTCCTCATCCTGGTCCATTCGGGTGGTGGGGCCAGGGGAGGGTCTCTGACGAGGTCCTTGTCTGACTAGGTTGGCTGATAGCTTGTCTCCAGTGTACTTCTAGGAGGACGCTCAGCCAAGGCTAAATCCCGTTTCTATGGTCAGCACTGGAGGCCTCCTGGGACATGCTGAGAGCCATGTGCAGGCTCGGACTCAGGGGATGAGAGGCTCTGCAAGTCCCTCGTCATCCTTGTCCCTTTGGGTGGTGGGGCCAGAGGAGGGTCTCTTATGAGGGTCTTGGTAGACATGGTTGGCTGATATCTTTTCTCCAGTGGGCTTCTGGGGGAAGGCTCAGCCAAGACCGTATCCCATTGCTATGGTCAGCCCTGGAGGCCTCCTGGGACCTGCTGAGAGCCATGTGCAGGCTCAGACTCAGGGATGAGAGTTCCCGTCCTCTCCTGTCTGGCAGACTTGGTCCCATACCTGAGGGCTTTGCCTCAAGTGAGGCAGGACTGAGGAGAAGGAATAAGTGTGGCAAAGGGGGCCATGGTCTTGGCCTCTCTCCGTAGGCTTGAAAACTCCACCCTGGGTGGACCTGTGATTGCCTCCAGGGTCACACACCAGGCCCTGACTTTTCTATTAAAGCTTCAGTGTCAGGCCAACACCTCAAGCGAACAGTTAGTGCCAGGCTCATGGGGGAGAGATGGGACAGGTCTTCTGATGGGGAGGTACATGTTGGTCAGAGAAGTGGAGGGATGCTGCTGGTCACTCCCAGGCCTTCGTCTATGATGAATCAGCCGAGCAGGAGGCTTGCGCACATGCAGGGCGCACGTGCAGGAGGCATATGGGAACGTCACGCTGACCGAACCACACTAATGCGAAGGACTCCTTTCCTGAGGCCTCACCACGGCTTTTCTCTCTCTTGAACCTTCCAGACTCATGGAGAACTGCTTCCACAAGTTTCTCTTCTCCAACAACAACAGGTACAGGACCCTCCGCCCTCCTAGGGCTTCTCTCTGAGTCTAAATCACGCCTGGGATGCAATGTTACAGGAAACTTCTCCGCATGGGCCGTCCTCATCCTTGTCCCTTCGGGTGGTGGGGCCAGAGGAGGGTCTCTTACGAGGTCCTTGTCTGACTAGGTTGGCTGATAGCTTGTCTCCAGTGGGCTTCTGGGAGGACGCTCAGCCAAGGCTCTATCCCGTTTCTATGGTCAGCCCTGGAGGCCTCCTGGGACCTGCTGAGAGCCATGTGCAAACTCAGCCTCAGGGGATGAGAGGGTCCGTCCTCTCCTGTCTGGCAGACTTGGTCCCATCACCTGAGGGCTTTGTCTCAAGTGAGGCAGGACTGAGGAGAAGGGATAAGTGTCAAAGTGGGCCATGGTCTTGGCCTCTCCAGTAGACTTGAAAACTCCACCCTGGGTGGACCTGTGATTGCCTCCAGGGCCACACACCAGGCCCTGACTTTTCTATTAAAGCTTCAGAGTCAGGCCAACACCTCAAGCGAACAGTTAGTGCCAGGCTCATGGGGGAGAGATGGGACAGGTCTTCTGATGGGGAGGTACATGTTGGTCAGAGAAGTGGAGGGATGCGGTTGGTCACTCCCAGGCCTTCGACCACGATGACCCAGCCGTGCGGGAGGCTTGATGACAGTCAGGGCGCATGTGAAGGAGGAACATGGGAACGTCACGCTGACCGACCCACCCTTTTGCGAAGGACTCCTTTCCTGAGGCCTCACCACGGCTTATCTCTCTCTTGTCCCTTCCAGACTCATGGAGAACTTCTTCCACTAGTTTCTCCTCTCCAACATCAACAGGTACCAGACCGTACACCTTCTCAGGGCTTCTCTCTGAGTCTGAATCACGCCTGGCATGGAATGTTACAGGAAACGGCTTCGCATGGGCCATCCTCATCCTTGTCCCTTCGGGTGGTGGGGCCAGAGGAGGGTCTCTGATGAGGTCCTTGTCTGACTAGGTTGGCTGATAGCTTGTCTCCAGTGGGCTTCTGGGAGGACGCTCAGCCAAGGCTCTATCCCGTTTCTATGGTCAGCCATGGAGGCCTCCTGGGACCTGCTGAGAGCCATGTGCAAACTCAGCCTCAGGGGATGAGAGGGTCCGTCCTCTCCTGTCTGGCAGACTTGGTCCCATCACCTCTGAGGGCTTTGCCTGTAGTGAGGCAGGACTGAGGAGAAGGGATAAGTGTCAAAGTGGGCCATGGTCTTGGCCTCTCCAGTAGACTTGAAAACTCCACCCTGGGTGGACCTGGGATTGCCTCCAGGGCCACACACCAGGCCCTGACTTTTCTATTAAAGCTTCAGAGTCAGGCCAACACCTCAAGCGAACAGTTAGTGCCAGGCTCATGGGGGAGAGATGGGACAGGTCTTCTGATGGGGAGGTACATGTTGGTCAGAGAAGTGGAGGGATGCGGTTGGTCACTCCCAGGCCTTCGACCACGATGACCCAGCCGTGTGGGAGGCTTGATGACAGTCAGGGCGCATGTGAAGGAGGCACATGGGAACGTCACACTGACCGACCCACCCTTTTGCGAAGGACTCCTTTCCTGAGGCCTCACCACGGCTATTCTCTCTCTTGTCCTTTCCAGACTCATGGAGAACTTCTTCCACTAGTTTCTCCTCTCCAACATCAACAGGTACCAGACTGTACACCTTCTCAGGGCTTCTCTCTGAGTCTGAATCACGCCTGGCATGGAATGTTACAGGAAACGGCTTCGCATGGGCCATCCTCATCCTTGTCCCTTCGGGTGGTGGGGCCAGAGGAGGGTCTCTGATGAGGTCCTTGTCTGACTAGGTTGGCTGATAGCTTGTCTCCAGTGGGCTTCTGGGAGGACGCTCAGCCAAGGCTCTATCCCGTTTCTATGGTCAGCCCTGGAGGCCTCCTGGGACCTGCTGAGAGCCATTTGCAAACTCAGCCTCAGGGGATGAGAGGGCCCGTCCTCTCCTGTCTGGCAGACTTGGTCCCATCACCTCTGAGGGCTTTGCCTGTAGTGAGGCAGGACTGAGGAGAAGGGATAAGTGTCAAAGTGGGCCATGGTCTTGCCTCTCCAGTAGACTTGAAAACTCCACCCTGGGTGGACCTGTGATTGCCTCCAGGGTCACACACCAGGCCCTGACTTTTCTATTAAAGCTTCAGAGTCAGGCCAACATCTCAAGCGAACAGTTAGTGCCGGGCTCATGGGTAAGTGATGGGAAAGGTCGTCTGATGGGGAGGCGCATGGCGGTCAGAGACGTGGAGGGATTCGGATGGTCTCTCCTAGGCCTTCGACCACGATGACCCAGCCGAGTGGGAGGTTTGCGGAGAGGCAGAGAGCACGTGCAGGAGGCACATGGGAACGTCATGCTGACCGACCCACCCTTTTGCGAAGGGCTCTTTTCCGGAGGCCTCACGATGGCTATTCTCTCTGTTGTCTCTTCCAGACTCATGGAGAACTTCTTCCACTAGGTTCTCTTCTCCACCAACAACAGGTACAGGACCCGACACCCTTTTAGGGCTTCTCTCTGAGTCTGAATCATGCTTGGGATGGAACGTGACAGGAAGAGGCTCTGCAAGTCCCTCGTCATCCTTGTCCCTTTGGGTGGTGGGGCCAGAGGAGGGTCTCTTATGAGGGTCTTGGTAGACATGGTTGGCTGATATCTTTTCTCCAGTGGGCTTCTGGGGGAAGGCTCAGCCAAGACCGTATCCCATTGCTATGGTCAGCCCTGGAGGCCTCCTGGGACCTGCTGAGAGCCATGTGCAAACTCAGCCTCAGGGGATGAGAGTTCCCGTCCTCTCCTGTCTGGCAGACTTGGTCCCATCACCTGAGGGCTTTGCCTCAAGTGAGGCAGGACTGAGGAGAAGGAATGAGTGTGGCAAAGGGGGCCATGGTCTTGGCCTCTCTCCGTAGACTTGAAAACTCCACCCTGGGTGGACCTGTGATTGCCTCCAGGGTCACACACCAGGCCCTGACTTTTCTATTAAAGCTTCAGTGTCAGGCCAACACCTCAAGCGAACAGTTAGTGCCAGGCTCATGGGGGAGAGATGGGACAGGTCTTCTGATGGGGAGGTACATGTTGGTCAGAGAAGTGGAGGGATGCTGCTGGTCACTCCCAGGCCTTCGTCTATGATGAATCAGCCGAGCAGGAGGCTTGCGCACATGCAGGGCGCACGTGGAGGAGGCATATGGGAACTTCACGCTGACCGAACCACACTAATGCGAAGGACTCCTTTCCTGAGGCCTCACCATGGCTTTTCTCTCTCTTGAACCTTCCAGAGTCATGGAGAACTGCTTCCACAAGTTTCTCTTCTCCAACAACAACAGGTACAGGACCCTCCGCCCTCCTAGGGCTTCTCTCTGAGTCTAAATCACGCCTGGGATGCAATGTTACAGGAAACTTCTCCGCATGGGCCGTCCTCATCCTTGTCCCTTCGGGTGGTGGGGCCAGAGGAGGGTCTCTTACGAGGTCCTTGTCTGACTAGGTTGGCTGATAGCTTGTCTCCAGTGGGCTTCTGGGAGGACGCTCAGCCAAGGCTCTATCCCGTTTCTATGGTGAGCCCTGGAGGCCTCCTGGGACCTGCTGAGAGCCATGTGCAAACTCAGCCTCAGGGGATGAGAGGGTCCGTCCTCTCCTGTCTGGCAGACTTGGTCCCATCACCTGAGGGCTTTGTCTCAAGTGAGGCAGGACTGAGGAGAAGGGATAAGTGTCAAAGTGGGCCATGGTCTTGGCCTCTCCAGTAGACTTGAAAACTCCACCCTGGGTGGACCTGTGATTGCCTCCAGGGCCACACACCAGGCCCTGACTTTTCTATTAAAGCTTCAGAGTCAGGCCAACACCTCAAGCGAACAGTTAGTGCCAGGCTCATGGGGGAGAGATGGGACAGGTCTTCTGATAGGGAGGTACATGTTGGTCAGAGAAGTGGAGGGATGCTGCTGGTCACTCCCAGGCCTTCGTCTATGATGAATCAGCCGAGCAGGAGGCTTGAGCACATGCAGGGCGCACGTGCAGGAGGCATATGGGAACGTCACGCTGACCGAACCACACTAATGCGAAGGACTCCTTTCCTGAGGCCTCACCACGGCTTTTCTCTCTCTTGAACCTTCCAGACTCATGGAGAACTGCTTCCACAAGTTTCTCTTCTCCAACAACAACAGGTACAGGACCCTCCGCCCTCCTAGGGCTTCTCTCTGAGTCTAAATCACGCCTGGGATGCAATGTTACAGGAAACTTCTCCGCATGGGCCGTCCTCATCCTTGTCCCTTCGGGTGGTGGGGCCAGAGGAGGGTCTCTTACGAGGTCCTTGTCTGACTAGGTTGGCTGATAGCTTGTCTCCAGTGGGCTTCTGGGAGGACGCTCAGCCAAGGCTCTATCCCGTTTCTATGGTGAGCCCTGGAGGCCTCCTGGGACCTGCTGAGAGCCATGTGCAAACTCAGCCTCAGGGGATGAGAGGGTCCGTCCTCTCCTGTCTGGCAGACTTGGTCCCATCACCTGAGGGCTTTGTCTCAAGTGAGGCAGGACTGAGGAGAAGGGATAAGTGTCAAAGTGGGCCATGGTCTTGGCCTCTCCAGTAGACTTGAAAACTCCACCCTGGGTGGACCTGTGATTGCCTCCAGGGCCACACACCAGGCCCTGACTTTTCTATTAAAGCTTCAGAGTCAGGCCAACACCTCAAGCGAACAGTTAGTGCCAGGCTCATGGGGGAGAGATGGGACAGGTCTTCTGATGGGGAGGTACATGTTGGTCAGAGAAGTGGAGGGATGCTGCTGGTCACTCCCAGGCCTTCGTCTATGATGAATCAGCCGAGCAGGAGGCTTGCGCACATGCAGGGCGCACGTGCAGGAGGCATATGGGAACGTCACGCTGACCGAACCACACTAATGCGAAGGACTCCTTTCCTGAGGCCTCACCACGGCTTTTCTCTCTCTTGAACCTTCCAGACTCATGGAGAACTGCTTCCACAAGTTTCTCTTCTCCAACAACAACAGGTACAGGACCCTCCGCCCTCCTAGGGCTTCTCTCTGAGTCTAAATCACGCCTGGGATGCAATGTTACAGGAAACTTCTCCGCATGGGCCGTCCTCATCCTTGTCCCTTCGGGTGGTGGGGCCAGAGGAGGGTCTCTTACGAGGTCCTTGTCTGACTAGGTTGGCTGATAGCTTGTCTCCAGTGGGCTTCTGGGAGGACGCTCAGCCAAGGCTCTATCCCGTTTCTATGGTCAGCCATGGAGGCCTCCTGGGACCTGCTGAGAGCCATGTGCAAACTCAGCCTCAGGGGATGAGAGGGTCCGTCCTCTCCTGTCTGGCAGACTTGGTCCCATCACCTGAGGGCTTTGTCTCAAGTGAGGCAGGACTGAGGAGAAGGGATAAGTGTCAAAGTGGGCCATGGTCTTGGCCTCTCCAGTAGACTTGAAAACTCCACCCTGGGTGGACCTGTGATTGCCTCCAGGGCCACACACCAGGCCCTGACTTTTCTATTAAAGCTTCAGAGTCAGGCCAACACCTCAAGCGAACAGTTAGTGCCAGGCTTATGGGGGAGAGATGGGACAGGTCTTCTGATGGGGAGGTACATGTTGGTCAGAGAAGTGGAGGGATGCGGTTGGTCACTCCCAGGCCTTCGACCACGATGACCCAGCCGTGCGGGAGGCTTGATGACAGTCAGGGCGCATGTGAAGGAGGAACATGGGAACGTCACGCTGACCGACCCACCCTTTTGCGAAGGACTCCTTTCCTGAGGCCTCACCACGGCTTATCTCTCTCTTATCCCTTCCAGACTCATGGAGAACTTCTTCCACTAGTTTCTCCTCTCCAACATCAACAGGTACCAGACTGTACACCTTCTCAGGGCTTCTCTCTGAGTCTGAATCACGCCTGGCATGGAATGTTACAGGAAACGGCTTCGCATGGGCCATCCTCATCCTTGTCCCTTCGGGTGGTGGGGCCAGAGGAGGGTCTCTGATGAGGTCCTTGTCTGACTAGGTTGGCTGATAGCTTGTCTCCAGTGGGCTTCTGGGAGGACGCTCAGCCAAGGCTCTATCCCGTTTCTATGGTCAGCCATGGAGGCCTCCTGGGACCTGCTGAGAGCCATGTGCAAACTCAGCCTCAGGGGATGAGAGGGTCCGTCCTCTCCTGTCTGGCAGACTTGGTCCCATCACCTCTGAGGGCTTTGCCTGTAGTGAGGCAGGACTGAGGAGAAGGGATAAGTGTCAAAGTGGGCCATGGTCTTGGCCTCTCCAGTAGACTTGAAAACTCCACCCTGGGTGGACCTGTGATTGCCTCCAGGGCCACACACCAGGCCCTGACTTTTCTATTAAAGCTTCAGAGTCAGGCCAACACCTCAAGCGAACAGTTAGTGCCAGGCTCATGGGGGAGAGATGGGACAGGTCTTCTGATGGGGAGGTACATGTTGGTCAGAGAAGTGGAGGGATGCGGTTGGTCACTCCCAGGCCTTCGACCACGATGACCCAGCCGTGCGGGAGGCTTGATGACAGTCAGGGCGCATGTGAAGGAGGCACATGGGAACGTCACACTGACCGACCCACCCTTTTGCGAAGGACTCCTTTCCTGAGGCCTCACCACGGCTATTCTCTCTCTTGTCCCTTCCAGACTCATGGAGAACTTCTTCCACTAGTTTCTCCTCTCCAACATCAACAGGTACCAGACTGTACACCTTCTCAGGGCTTCTCTCTGAGTCTGAATCTCGCCTGGCATGGAATGTCACAGGAAACGGCTTCGCATGGGCCATCCTCATCCTTGTCCCTTCGCGTGGTGGGGCCAGAGGAGGGTCTCTTACGAGGTCCTTGTCTGACTAGGTTGGCTGATAGCTTGTCTCCAGTGGGCTTCTGGGAGGACGCTCAGCCAAGGCTCTATCCCGTTTCTATGGTCAGCCATGGAGGCCTCCTGGGACCTGCTGAGAGCCATGTGCAAACTCAGCCTCAGGGGATGAGAGGGTCCGTCCTCTCCTGTCTGGCAGACTTGGTCCCATCACCTCTGAGGGCTTTGCCTGTAGTGAGGCAGGACTGAGGAGAAGGGATAAGTGTCAAAGTGGGCCATGGTCTTGCCTCTCCAGTAGACTTGAAGACTCCACCCTGGGTGGACCTGTGATTGCCTCCAGGTTCACACACCAGGCCCTGACTTTTCTATTAAAGCTTCAGAGTCAGGCCAACATCTCAAGCGAACAGTTAGTGCCGGGCTCATGGGTAAGTGATGGGAAAGGTCGTCTGATGGGGAGGCGCATGGCGGTCAGAGACGTGGAGGGATTCGGATGGTCTCTCCTAGGCCTTCGACCACGATGACCCAGCCGAGTGGGAGGTTTGCGGAGAGGCAGAGAGCACGTGCAGGAGGCACATGGGAACGTCATGCTGACCGACCCACCCTTTTGCGAAGGGCTCTTTTCCGGAGGCCTCACGATGGCTATTCTCTCTGTTGTCTCTTCCAGACTCATGGAGAACTTCTTCCACTAGGTTCTCTTCTCCAACAACAACAGGTACAGGACCCGACACCCTTTTAGGGCTTCTCTCTGAGTCTGAATCATGCTTGGGATGGAACGTGACAGGAAGAGGCTCTGCAAGTTCCTCGTCATCCTTGTCCCTTTGGGTGGTGGGGCCAGAGGAGGGTCTCTTATGAGGGTCTTGGTAGACATGGTTGGCTGATATCTTTTCTCCAGTGGGCTTCTGGGGGAAGGCTCAGCCAAGACCGTATCCCATTGCTATGGTCAGCCCTGGAGGCCTCCTGGGACCTGCTGAGAGCCATGTGCAAACTCAGCCTCAGGGGATGAGAGTTCCCGTCCTCTCCTGTCTGGCAGACTTGGTCCCATCACCTGAGGGCTTTGCCTCAAGTGAGGCAGGACTGAGAAGAAGGAATGAGTGTGGCAAAGGGGGCCATGGTCTTGGCCTCTCTCCGTAGACTTGAAAACTCCACCCTGGGTGGACCTGTGATTGCCACCAGGGTCACACACCAGGCCCTGACTTTTCTATTAAAGCTTCAGTGTCAGGCCAACACCTCAAGCGAACAGTTAGTGCCAGGCTCATGGGGGAGAGATGGGACAGGTCTTCTGATGGGGAGGTACATGTTGGTCAGAGAAGTGGAGGGATGCTGCTGGTCACTCCCAGGCCTTCGTCTATGATGAATCAGCCGAGCAGGAGGCTTGCGCACATGCAGGGCGCACGTGCAGGAGGCATATGGGAACTTCACGCTGACCGAACCACACTAATGCGAAGGACTCCTTTCCTGAGGCCTCACCATGGCTTTTCTCTCTCTTGAACCTTCCAGAGTCATGGAGAACTGCTTCCACAAGTTTCTCTTCTCCAACAACAACAGGTACAGGACCCTCCGCCCTCCTAGGGCTTCTCTCTGAGTCTAAATCACGCCTGGGATGCAATGTTACAGGAAACTTCTCCGCATGGGCCGTCCTCATCCTTGTCCCTTCGGGTGGTGGGGCCAGAGGAGGGTCCCTTACGAGGTCCTTGTCTGACTAGGTTGGCTGATAGCTTGTCTCCAGTGGGCTTCTGGGAGGACGCTCAGCCAAGGCTCTATCCCGTTTCTATGGTCAGCCCTGGAGGCCTCCTGGGACCTGCTGAGAGCCATGTGCAAACTCAGCCTCAGGGGATGAGAGGGTCCGTCCTCTCCTGTCTGGCAGACTTGGTCCCATCACCTGAGGGCTTTGTCTCAAGTGAGGCAGGACTGAGGAGAAGGGATAAGTGTCAAAGTGGGCCATGGTCTTGGCCTCTCCAGTAGACTTGAAAACTCCACCCTGGGTGGACCTGTGATTGCCTCCAGGGCCACACACCAGGCCCTGACTTTTCTATTAAAGCTTCAGAGTCAGGCCAACACCTCAAGCGAACAGTTAGTGCCAGGCTCATGGGGGAGAGATGGGACAGGTCTTCTGATGGGGAGGTACATGTTGGTCAGAGAAGTGGTGGGATGCGGTTGGTCACTCCCAGGCCTTCGACCACGATGACCCAGCCGTGCGGGAGGCTTGATGACAGTCAGGGCGCATGTGAAGGAGGAACATGGGAACGTCACGCTGACCGACCCACCCTTTTGCGAAGGACTCCTTTCCTGAGGCCTCACCACGGCTTATCTCTCTCTTATCCCTTCCAGACTCATGGAGAACTTCTTCCACTAGTTTCTCCTCTCCAACATCAACAGGTACCAGACTGTACACCTTCTCAGGGCTTCTCTCTGAGTCTGAATCACGCCTGGCATGGAATGTTACAGGAAACGGCTTCGCATGGGCCATCCTCATCCTTGTCCCTTCGGGTGGTGGGGCCAGAGGAGGGTCTCTGATGAGGTCCTTGTCTGACTAGGTTGGCTGATAGCTTGTCTCCAGTGGGCTTCTGGGAGGACGCTCAGCCAAGGCTCTATCCCGTTTCTATGGTCAGCCATGGAGGCCTCCTGGGACCTGCTGAGAGCCATGTGCAAACTCAGCCTCAGGGGATGAGAGGGCCCGTCCTCTCCTGTCTGGCAGACTTGGTCCCATCACCTCTGAGGGCTTTGCCTGTAGTGAGGCAGGACTGAGGAGAAGGGATAAGTGTCAAAGTGGGCCATGGTCTTGCCTCTCCAGTAGACTTGAAAACTCCACCCTGGGTGGACCTGTGATTGCCTCCAGGGTCACACACCAGGCCCTGACTTTTCTATTAAAGCTTCAGAGTCAGGCCAACATCTCAAGCGAACAGTTAGTGCCGGGCTCATGGGTAAGTGATGGGAAAGGTCGTCTGATGGGGAGGCGCATGGCGGTCAGAGACGTGGAGGGATTCGGATGGTCTCTCCTAGGCCTTCGACCACGATGACCCAGCCGAGTGGGAGGTTTGCGGAGAGGCAGAGAGCACGTGCAGGAGGCACATGGGAACGTCATGCTGACCGACCCACCCTTTTGCGAAGGGCTCTTTTCCGGAGGCCTCACGATGGCTATTCTCTCTGTTGTCTCTTCCAGACTCATGGAGAACTTCTTCCACTAGGTTCTCTTCTCCAACAACAACAGGTACAGGACCCGACACCCTTTTAGGGCTTCTCTCTGAGTCTGAATCATGCTTGGGATGGAACGTGACAGGAAGAGGCTCTGCAAGTTCCTCGTCATCCTTGTCCCTTTGGGTGGTGGGGCCAGAGGAGGGTCTCTTATGAGGGTCTTGGTAGACATGGTTGGCTGATATCTTTTCTCCAGTGGGCTTCTGGGGGAAGGCTCAGCCAAGACCGTATCCCATTGCTATGATCAGCCCTGGAGGCCTCCTGGGACCTGCTGAGAGCCATGTGCAGGCTCAGACTCAGGGGATGAGAGTTCCCGTCCTCTCCTGTCTGGCAGACTTGGTCCCATCACCTGAGGGCTTTGCCTCAAGTGAGGCAGGACTGAGGAGAAGGAATGAGTGTGGCAAAGGGGGCCATGGTCTTGGCCTCTCTCCGTAGACTTGAAAACTCCACCCTGGGTGGACCTGTGATTGCCACCAGGGTCACACACCAGGCCCTGACTTTTCTATTAAAGCTTCAGTGTCAGGCCAACACCTCAAGCGAACAGTTAGTGCCAGGCTCATGGGGGAGAGATGGGACAGGTCTTCTGATGGGGAGGTACATGTTGGTCAGAGAAGTGGAGGGATGCTGCTGGTCACTCCCAGGCCTTCGTCTATGATGAATCAGCCGAGCAGGAGGCTTGCGCACATGCAGGGCGCACGTGCAGGAGGCATATGGGAACTTCACGCTGACCGAACCACACTAATGCGAAGGACTCCTTTCCTGAGGCCTCACCATGGCTTTTCTCTCTCTTGAACCTTCCAGAGTCATGGAGAACTGCTTCCACAAGTTTCTCTTCTCCAACAACAACAGGTACAGGACCCTCCGCCCTCCTAGGGCTTCTCTCTGAGTCTAAATCACGCCTGGGATGCAATGTTACAGGAAACTTCTCCGCATGGGCCGTCCTCATCCTTGTCCCTTCGGGTGGTGGGGCCAGAGGAGGGTCTCTTACGAGGTCCTTGTCTGACTAGGTTGGCTGATAGCTTGTCTCCAGTGGGCTTCTGGGAGGACGCTCAGCCAAGGCTCTATCCCGTTTCTATGGTCAGCCCTGGAGGCCTCCTGGGACCTGCTGAGAGCCATGTGCAAACTCAGCCTCAGGGGATGAGAGGGTCCGTCCTCTCCTGTCTGGCAGACTTGGTCCCATCACCTGAGGGCTTTGTCTCAAGTGAGGCAGGAGTGAGGAGAAGGGATAAGTGTCAAAGTGGGCCATGGTCTTGGCCTCTCCAGTAGACTTGAAAACTCCACCCTGGGTGGACCTGTGATTGCCTCCAGGGCCACACACCAGGCCCTGACTTTTCTATTAAAGCTTCAGAGTCAGGCCAACACCTCAAGCGAACAGTTAGTGCCAGGCTCATGGGGGAGAGATGGGACAGGTCTTCTGATGGGGAGGTACATGTTGGTCAGAGAAGTGGAGGGATGCTGCTGGTCACTCCCAGGCCTTCGTCTATGATGAATCAGCCGAGCAGGAGGCTTGAGCACATGCAGGGCGCACGTGCAGGAGGCATATGGGAACGTCACGCTGACCGAACCACACTAATGCGAAGGACTCCTTTCCTGAGGCCTCACCACGGCTTTTCTCTCTCTTGAACCTTCCAGACTCATGGAGAACTGCTTCCACAAGTTTCTCTTCTCCAACAACAACAGGTACAGGACCCTCCGCCCTCCTAGGGCTTCTCTCTGAGTCTAAATCACGCCTGGGATGCAATGTTACAGGAAACTTCTCCGCATGGGCCGTCCTCATCCTTGTCCCTTCGGGTGGTGGGGCCAGAGGAGGGTCTCTTACGAGGTCCTTGTCTGACTAGGTTGGCTGATAGCTTGTCTCCAGTGGGCTTCTGGGAGGACGCTCAGCCAAGGCTCTATCCCGTTTCTATGGTGAGCCCTGGAGGCCTCCTGGGATCTGCTGAGAGCCATGTGCAAACTCAGCCTCAGGGGATGAGAGGGTCCGTCCTCTCCTGTCTGGCAGACTTGGTCCCATCACCTGAGGGCTTTGTCTCAAGTGAGGCAGGACTGAGGAGAAGGGATAAGTGTCAAAGTGGGCCATGGTCTTGGCCTCTCTAGTAGACTTGAAAACTCCACCCTGGGTGGACCTGTGATTGCCTCCAGGGCCACACACCAGGCCCTGACTTTTCTATTAAAGCTTCAGAGTCAGGCCAACACCTCAAGCGAACAGTTAGTGCCAGGCTCATGGGGGAGAGATGGGACAGGTCTTCTGATGGGGAGGTACATGTTGGTCAGAGAAGTGGAGGGATGCGGTTGGTCACTCCCAGGCCTTCGACCACGATGACCCAGCCGTGCGGGAGGCTTGATGACAGTCAGGGCGCATGTGAAGGAGGCACATGGGAACGTCACACTGACCGACCCACCCTTTTGCGAAGGACTCCTTTCCTGAGGCCTCACCACGGCTATTCTCTCTCTTGTCCCTTCCAGACTCATGGAGAACTTCTTCCACTAGTTTCTCCTCTCCAACATCAACAGGTACCAGACTGTACACCTTCTCAGGGCTTCTCTCTGAGTCTGAATCACGCCTGGCATGGAATGTTACAGGAAACGGCTTCGCATGGGCCATCCTCATCCTTGTCCCTTCGGGTGGTGGGGCCAGAGGAGGGTCTCTGATGAGGTCCTTGTCTGACTAGGTTGGCTGATAGCTTGTCTCCAGTGGGCTTCTGGGAGGACGCTCAGCCAAGGCTCTATCCCGTTTCTATGGTCAGCCATGGAGGCCTCCTGGGACCTGCTGAGAGCCATGTGCAAACTCAGCCTCAGGGGATGAGAGGGTCCGTCCTCTCCTGTCTGGCAGACTTGGTCCCATCACCTCTGAGGGCTTTGCCTGTAGTGAGGCAGGACTGAGGAGAAGGGATAAGTGTCAAAGTGGGCCATGGTCTTGCCTCTCCAGTAGACTTGAAAACTCCACCCTGGGTGGACCTGTGATTGCCTCCAGGGTCACACACCAGGCCCTGACTTTTCTATTAAAGCTTCAGAGTCAGGCCAACATCTCAAGCGAACAGTTAGTGCCAGGCTCATGGGTGAGTGATCGGAAAGGTCGTCTGATGGGGAGGCACATGGCGGTCAGAGACGTGGAGGGATTCGGATGGTCTCTCCTAGGCCTTCGACCACGATGACCCAGCCGAGTGGGAGGTTTGCGGAGAGGCAGAGAGCACGTGCAGGAGGCACATGGGAAAGTCACGCTGACCGACCCACCCTTTTTTCGAAGGGCTCTTTTCCTGAGGCCTCACCATGGCTATTCTCTCTGTTGTCTCTTCCAGACTCATGGAGAACTTCTTCCACTAGGTTCTCTTCTCCACCAACAACAGGTACAGGACCCGACACCCTTTTAGGGCTTCTCTCTGAGTCTGAATCATGCTTGGGATGGAACGTGACAGGAAGAGGCTCTGCAAGTCCCTCGTCATCCTTGTCCCTTTGGGTGGTGGGGCCAGAGGAGGGTCTCTTATGAGGGTCTTGGTAGACATGGTTGGCTGATATCTTTTCTCCAGTGGGCTTCTGGGGGAAGGCTCAGCCAAGACCGTATCCCATTGCTATGGTCAGCCCTGGAGGCCTCCTGGGACCTGCTGAGAGCCATGTGCAAGCTCAGACTCAGGGGATGAGAGTTCCCGTCCTCTCCTGTCTGGCAGACTTGGTCCCATCACCTGAGGGCTTTGCCTCAAGTGAGGCAGGACTGAGGAGAAGGAATGAGTGTGGCAAAGGGGGCCATGGTCTTGGCCTCTCTCCGTAGAATTGAAAACTCCACCCTGGGTGGACCTGTGATTGCCTCCAGGGTCAAACACCAGGCCCTGACTTTTCTATTAAAGCTGCAGAGTCAGGCCAACACCTCAAGCGAACAGTTAGTGCCAGGCTCATGGGGGAGAGATGGGACAGGTCTTCTGATGGGGAGGTACATGTTGGTCAGAGAAGTGGAGGGATGCTGCTGGTCACTCCCAGGCCTTCGTCTATGATGAATCAGCCGAGCAGGAGGCTTGCGCACATGCAGGGCGCACGTGCAGGAGGCACATGGGAACGTCACGCTGACCGAACCACACTAATGCGAAGGATTCCTTTCCTGAGGCCTCACCACGGCTTTTCTCTCTCTTGAACCTTCCAGACTCATGGAGAACTGCTTCCACAAGTTTCTCTTCTCCAACAACAGCAGGTACAGGACCCTCCTCTCTCCTAGGGCTTCTCTCTGAGTCTAAATCACGCCTGGGATGGAATGTTACAGGAAACTTCTCCGCATGGGCCATCCTCATCCTTGTCTCTGCGGGTGGTGGGGCCAGAGGAGGGTCTCTTACGAGGTCCTTGTCTGACTAGGTTGGCTGATAGCTTGTCTCCAGTGGGCTTCTGGGAGGACGCTCAGCCAAGGCTCTATCCCGTTTCTATGGTGAGCCCTGGAGGCCTCCTGGGACCTGCTGAGAGCCATGTGCAAACTCAGCCTCAGGGGATGAGAGGGTCCGTCCTCTCCTGTCTGGCAGACTTGGTCCCATCACCTGAGGGCTTTGTCTCAAGTGAGGCAGGACTGAGGAGAAGGGATAAGTGTCAAAGTGGGCCATGGTCTTGGCCTCTCCAGTAGACTTGAAAACTCCACCCTGGGTGGACCTGTGATTGCCTCCAGGGCCACACACCAGGCCCTGACTTTTCTATTAAAGCTTCAGAGTCAGGCCAACACCTCAAGCGAACAGTTAGTGCCAGGCTCATGGGGGAGAGATGGGACAGGTCTTCTGATGGGGAGGTACATGTTGGTCAGAGAAGTGGAGGGATGCTGCTGGTCACTCCCAGGCCTTCGTCTATGATGAATCAGCCGAGCAGGAGGCTTGCGCACATGCAGGGCGCACGTGCAGGAGGCATATGGGAACGTCACGCTGACCGAACCACACTAATGCGAAGGACTCCTTTCCTGAGGCCTCACCACGGCTTTTCTCTCTCTTGAACCTTCCAGACTCATGGAGAACTGCTTCCACAAGTTTCTCTTCTCCAACAACAACAGGTACAGGACCCTCCGCCCTCCTAGGGCTTCTCTCTGAGTCTAAATCACGCCTGGGATGCAATGTTACAGGAAACTTCTCCGCATGGGCCGTCCTCATCCTTGTCCCTTCGGGTGGTGGGGCCAGAGGAGGGTCTCTTACGAGGTCCTTGTCTGACTAGGTTGGCTGATAGCTTGTCTCCAGTGGGCTTCTGGGAGGACGCTCAGCCAAGGCTCTATCCCGTTTCTATGGTCAGCCATGGAGGCCTCCTGGGACCTGCTGAGAGCCATGTGCAAACTCAGCCTCAGGGGATGAGAGGGTCCGTCCTCTCCTGTCTGGCAGACTTGGTCCCATCACCTGAGGGCTTTGTCTCAAGTGAGGCAGGACTGAGGAGAAGGGATAAGTGTCAAAGTGGGCCATGGTCTTGGCCTCTCCAGTAGACTTGAAAACTCCACCCTGGGTGGACCTGTGATTGCCTCCAGGGCCACACACCAGGCCCTGACTTTTCTATTAAAGCTTCAGAGTCAGGCCAACACCTCAAGCGAACAGTTAGTGCCAGGCTTATGGGGGAGAGATGGGACAGGTCTTCTGATGGGGAGGTACATGTTGGTCAGAGAAGTGGAGGGATGCGGTTGGTCACTCCCAGGCCTTCGACCACGATGACCCAGCCGTGCGGGAGGCTTGATGACAGTCAGGGCGCATGTGAAGGAGGAACATGGGAACGTCACGCTGACCGACCCACCCTTTTGCGAAGGACTCCTTTCCTGAGGCCTCACCACGGCTTATCTCTCTCTTATCCCTTCCAGACTCATGGAGAACTTCTTCCACTAGTTTCTCCTCTCCAACATCAACAGGTACCAGACTGTACACCTTCTCAGGGCTTCTCTCTGAGTCTGAATCACGCCTGGCATGGAATGTTACAGGAAACGGCTTCGCATGGGCCATCCTCATCCTTGTCCCTTCGGGTGGTGGGGCCAGAGGAGGGTCTCTGATGAGGTCCTTGTCTGACTAGGTTGGCTGATAGCTTGTCTCCAGTGGGCTTCTGGGAGGACGCTCAGCCAAGGCTCTATCCCGTTTCTATGGTCAGCCATGGAGGCCTCCTGGGACCTGCTGAGAGCCATGTGCAAACTCAGCCTCAGGGGATGAGAGGACCCGTCCTCTCCCTCTGGCAGACTTGGTCCCATCACCTCTGAGGGCTTTGCCTGTAGTGAGGCAGGACTGAGGAGAAGGGATAAGTGTCAAAGTGGGCCATGGTCTTGGCCTCTCCAGTAGACTTGAAAACTCCACCCTGGGTGGACCTGTGATTGCCTCCAGGGCCACACACCAGGCCCTGACTTTTCTATTAAAGCTTCAGAGTCAGGCCAACACCTCAAGCGAACAGTTAGTGCCAGGCTCATGGGGGAGAGATGGGACAGGTCTTCTGATGGGGAGGTACATGTTGGTCAGAGAAGTGGAGGGATGCGGTTGGTCACTCCCAGGCCTTCGACCACGATGACCCAGCCGTGCGGGAGGCTTGATGACAGTCAGGGCGCATGTGAAGGAGGAACATGGGAACGTCACGCTGACCGACCCACCCTTTTGCGAAGGACTCCTTTCCTGAGGCCTCACCACGGCTTATCTCTCTCTTATCCCTTCCAGACTCATGGAGAACTTCTTCCACTAGTTTCTCCTCTCCAATATCAACAGGTACCAGACTGTACACCTTCTCAGGGCTTCTCTCTGAGTCTGAATCACGCCTGGCATGGAATGTTACAGGAAACGTCTCTGCATGGGCCATCCTCATCCTTGACCCTTGCAGTGGTGGGGCCAGAGGAGGGTCTCTGACGAGGTCCTTGGTAGACATGGTTGGCTGATGTCTTGTCTCCAGTGGGCTTCTGGGAGAAGGCTCAGCCAAGGCCCTCCCCCAATGCTCAGTGTCAACCCTGGAGGCCTCCTGGAACCTGCTAAGAGCCATGTGCAGACTCAGCCTGAGGGGATGAGAATGCCCATCCTCTCCTTTCTGGCCGATGTGGTCCCATCCCCTTCGTTGGCTTTTCCTCAAGTGAGGCATGACCTTGCTGAAGGAATAAGTGGCCAGGAGGCCATGGTCTTGGCCTGTCCCCAGAGCTGTGGACCTCCACCCTGCATGGCCCTGGTGGATATGAGGGGCAGTCCTGCTCACCTCCCTTGGCAATCTTGGGGCTCCCTACGTGCGAGCATCCTTAGAGCTGGCAGGACAGGATGTCCGGGCTTCTTTCCCCGTGAAAGAGATGAATCCTGGGCGTGTCCAAGCTAACCGCCTGGCCTGGGGCGTGGAGGTGAGGGAGGTCCTTTTTCTGGAATCAGTCTCGGGCCTGGATCTCAGCACAGACATGCAGAAGGTGTCCCTGTGCCCCCGGAGCCAGCTCACTGTCACCTTGAGGATGTCTGGGCCTTCCCTCCAGGTCAGCTGGCCCCTGGGTGTGGGGGTTGGTTAGCACCTCATCTCTGTGAGGATCGTTTCACTTGGGAGCTCCAAGATCGTGATGCAGAGGTGACAACCTGAGAGCACAGAGGTCCTTTGTGAAGGACAGAGAGAGTGGGAGGGAGCAGGGGGAGGTGGGAGATGGCAGGTGGCCAATGAATGGAAGGAACCGTTGGGGGCCTTGGGGATGGGGTATTAGGACCCCATGGAAAACTCTAGAAATGGGTTTAAACTCTCAATCTCAGATTGTGTCAAGCCTGAAACATCAGTGTGCATGTTGATTGACCCCATTTGCCTGAGTCATTCCCCGTTCATTCTGTGGGGTCAACACTCGGGCCCCGGTAGCCTGTCTCAGGCATGACACTGGCTTCCATACACTGGACAGGAGTCCTCAGTCTCAGGGAGGCAGGCGATGGCAGGGGACAGAGGGCGTGGCTCTTGAAGGACTGCGAGGTGCGGGGCAGCACCTCTGCGCCCACCGCTTGGGAATGTGCATGGCATCAGCTCCGTGTGTAAAAGCTGAGGGTCATCAACCTGGGTTCTGGACCGGGCACCTGGGAGTTTGGTGTCTGACTGTCCCTTTCTTCCCACAGGTACTCAGCCCTCCACACCTTGGCCAAGTGAGTCCCAGCCACCTCTCCTGGGATGTCCCTCTCTCTTGCCCACCTCTGGCGGTTGGCCCTCTCCAGCTTACACATGGCTCTTTGAACCCCATCTGGACCACCCTTTTGCCCTCTGTCTCCTTAACTATGGGGGTGGGAGGATTCCAAAGACTCCGTCTGTATTACCTGCTTGTGAGTTCTCATAAGATACTTGGCGGCCATCCCGCGGGAGAGCGGCTGATGGTCAGAGAAGTGCCTCCCCTTCCATGAAGGTAGCCCCGTGGCTCCAGGCTGAGGAGGGCTTTGTGGGAGAGTGGACACTGATGCCCACTGGCTTTCGGATGACGGGACAGCAGGCTTCTGAGTTCTCCCCTCCTCTCACACCTGCCGCACCCTGAGGGCCAGCATGGTCATACCCACATCCCAAGGGGGCAGAGACAGTGCCTGGGGATGGCAGTGAACATGTGCTGAGGGTCCTCTGGGTACCAGGACCTGTGATTGCCTCCAGGTTCAGTCACCAGGCCCTGACTCTTTCTACCCAAGCTTCAGAGCCAGGCCAAAGCCTCAAGCCACCAGTGAGTGCCTGGCTCAAGATGGAGAGATGGGAAAGGTCTTCTGATGGGGAGGCACATGGCGGTCAGAGACGGGGAGGGATGCGGCTGGTCTCTCCCAGGCCTTTGACCACGATGACCCAGCTGAGCGGGAGGCTTGTGGACAGGCAGGGAGCACGTGCAGGAGCCACATGGGAAAGTCACGCTGACCAACCCACGCTTTTGGGAAAGACTCCTTTCCTGAGACCTCACCACGGCTTTTCTCTCTATTGTCCCTTCCAGACACATGGACAACTCCATCCACAACTGCCTCTCCTCAAACAACAAATGGTACATGACCCTTCACCCTCCCAGGGCCCCTCTCTGAGTCTGAATCACGCCTGGGATGGAACGTGAAGGGAAGACCCACCACATGGGCCATCCTCATCCTTGTCCCTTAGAGGGGTGGGGCCAGAGTAGAGTCTCTATCATGTCCTTGCCTGACATGATTGGCTAATGACTTGTCTCCATTGGGCTTCTGGGAGGTGGCTCAGCCAAGGCCCTTCTCAGTTGCTCAGGGTCAGTCCTGGAGGCCTCCTGGGACCTGCTGAGAGCCCTGTGCCGGCTCAGCCTCAGGGTGTTGAGTGTCTGTCCTCTCATGTCTGATAGAGGTCCCATCCCCTCTCAGAGCTTTGCCTCAGGTAGGCAAGACCATGGAGAAGAAATAAGTGGCCAAGGTGTCCATGGTCTTGACCTGTCCTCGGAGCCTTGAATCTGCACCCTGGGTGGACCTGATACGGGGGGCAGTCCAGCTCATCCCATGGGCAATCCTGGGGCTTCCTACCTAGGAGCACCCTTAGAATTGGCAGGACAGGATGTCCCGGCTCGTTTCTCTATAATGTAGATGAATCCCTGGTCTGTCCAATACTGACCGCCTGCCCTGGGGTGTGGCTATGAGGGTCCCCTGAGTCAAGAACCTACCTCAGGCCTGGAGCTCAGGACAGACATGGAGGAGGTGTCCTTGTGCCGTCCTCTAGGTTTCGGCACCGATGCTGGTTTGGCTCTGAGGCTGGTGAACGGCGGTGACCGGTGTCAGGGCCGTGTGGAGGTCCTCTACCGAGGCTCCTGGGGCACCGTGTGTGACGATGGGTGGGATACCAACGACGCCAACGTGGTGTGCAGGCAGCTGGGCTGTGGCTGGGCCAGGTCGGCCCCAGGAAGTGCCCGGTTTGGAAAGGGCTCAGGCCCGATCGTGCTGGACGACGTGGGCTGCTCGGGGCACGAGTCCTTCCTGTGGAGCTGCCCGCACAGGGGCTGGAACTCACACAACTGTGGGCACCACGAGGACGCCGGCGTCATCTGCTCAGGTGCGTCCCGTCTCGGGGCCTCCCTGTTAGTGTGGCACCCTGGTTCCAGGGCTCCTCTCTCCTCAGCCCAGCAGGAGACGGGCCGTTTCAGTTTCAAGCTCACATCGCCAGCAGCTGCTGGGTTCCTGGAAGTTTGGGGGTGGCTGTCGCAAGGCCCAGCCTGGCCCTCAGATAAACCCCAACACCTTTTTTAGAGAAGAGCCCCTATACTTACTAGGCAGCTCCCGTGGGCCACTCCCCGGAGCAATTCTGAGGCCACGGGGGTCGGGAGGGGACACACAGGAGCCCCTCTGTCCGCATCCTGAGGGGCTCCTTCCCACAGACTCTGGGCCCAGGACTGACCCCTTTGCTTCTCTTTCTCGCAGCTCTGCCCGTTGTCCTGACCACCCCAGGTGAGTCCCAGGGCCCAGGGTGTGGCGGAGCCCCTGCTCTGTGTTTGCAGGAGGTGAAGGGCGGGCTCCTGGGCAGCTTTTCTCTCTGATGATCCGGGTTTCCATGGTGATGTGCTGAGGGCGCAGTAAGCACCTTTCCTTGGGCTCCGCCTGGGAGCCCCTCTGAGCCCTGCCCCCGCCGCTGCCAAGGCTCACGGAGAGGCTGCGGTGGGAGAGGATGGTCCTGGCATTTCAGGTGCAAATAACCATCCAGGTCAACCCGTGGCGAAAGGTGACCATAGTAGAAACATGGCCGAGTAGAACCCCTACAGATGCTCGTCTGGTAACGAGTTCCTTCACCCGAGAGCACAACCCCCAACTGCTCTCTGTGTCCCGATGGAAACACTCGGTGCCAATTATGGTTGCAGTGCTCCCAGGGGCTCCCTGGCCATGGACTGTGACCTGGATGGTCAAGGCTCTGACAAGTCCTGCAATAAGGACAAGACTTGACTCTCTTCTGTCACACTCTGGGCCATGGAGTTTCAACATTAGCAGGAACATCCTCAGTCTCTTCAATCTTCTTCCCAGGCTGGTGGCACCCATCACCTACCGCCCCTGCTCTGCCGCCTCACGCACAGGGCGGCGGCTTATGGGCCCTGAAGCGCCTGTGCATGGCGGAGGTGCCCGCACGTGCGCCGCCCCTCTCCACCTGCACACACACCCTCCCCAGCCCGCCCCTTGCACCCTCACCCGCCTGCGTGCACACAGCCAGCATCCTGCTCACGCACACTCACTCCCCACATTGCCCCTGCCAGCTGGGTAGCTGCTGGTTTGTGTGTATGTGTGTGTGTGTGTGCGTTTGTATTTAAATTCTTTATTGTTGAAAGTAGTACATGTGTCTCCTTTCCCCATTGAGCTCTCCCCGGCCACTCCCACCTCCTTCAGGCTGGGAGCTCCGGCGGGCGCGGCCTGTGTTCAGCGTCTCGCTGTGGCCCCAGGTGGCACGTGGCTGGCACGGAGCGAGCATGCGCTCAGCGGCTGAGCCAAGGATGGCAGGAAACTGACCATGATCTTTCCTCTCTGTCCCCAGAGCCTCCCGTCGCCAGCCCCAGGCCAACTGGTAAGCCCTGAGCTCCCTGCCCTCGGTGACCCTCAGTGACGCTGGGAGAGATGGTGGGAATGGCGGTGGCTTCCCTGCATGTCCCTCAGTCAGGCCACGCTGGGGCCACCTCCTGCAGGGTTTCTTTCTTGGGAATTGTTTACAAATCCCCATCTCTTCCGCGGCCAGCATTGTTCAGTGATTAGTGTCGAACTATGAATATGAAGCAGGAGGTCAGGGTTCGATTCCCATCAGGACACAGGCCCAGGTTGTGGGCTCCATCCCCAGTGTGGGGTGTGCAGGAGGCAGCTGATCCATGATTCTCTCTCATCATGGATGCTTCTATCTCTCACTCCCTCTCCCTTTTTCTCAAAATCAGTAAAAATGGATTTAAAAAATAATAAATAAGTAAAACTCCCCCTGCCCGGGTGATGCGCCGTGTGCTCTGGGTCACCAGCATCTCATCTGTCCCGGCAGCCGCGGGGGCCTGTGGGGGCTTCCTGTCCCGGCCCTCGGGGCGCTTCTCCAGCCCGTCCTACCACGGGAGCTACCCCAACAACGCCCGCTGCGTGTGGGACATCGAGGTCCAGAACAACCACCGCGTGACCGTCGTCTTCAGAGACGTGCAGTGAGTCGGGTGCAGGCGGCCGCGGGGCCTCGGGGCCTCGGGGGGAACTGGGGGACGTGGGGAAGGGAGGGACCGGAGCAGGCGCCGTGGGAGAGAGGCTACCCGTTGGCATTCTGCCCGTGGGCGCGGTTTTCGACCCAGCACAGGGGCAGCCGCAGCCGTGGGGCCAGCACAGGGCCTTGGCTCCGGTCTGTGTGGTCCCTACTGCCCAGTGTGGCCACAGGACGTCACTGGACTTTCCCGAGCCTCAGTCCAAAGAGAGGCATGAGCCGGCCAGCGTGGCTCAGGGATGGAGTGTCCACCTTTGACCCAGGAGGTCAGGGCTGGAGTCGCAGTCAGGGCACGCGCCCGGTTGTGGGCTCCATCCCCAGTAGGGGGCGAGCCGGAGGCAGCCGATCCACGATTCTCATCATTGCTGTGTGTCTATCTCTCTCCCCCTGTCTCTTCCTCTCTGAAATCAATAATATATTTTAGAAAAATAGAGGGGTAAGCCCTGGCCTGGTTGTCTCAGTGGGTAGAGTGTCAGCCCTCAGACTGAAGGGGCGCAGGTTCGATTCCCGGTCAAGGGCACGTGCCTGAGTTGCAGGC
This sequence comes from Myotis daubentonii, assembly GCF_963259705.1. Taxonomy (NCBI): domain Eukaryota; kingdom Metazoa; phylum Chordata; class Mammalia; order Chiroptera; family Vespertilionidae; genus Myotis; species Myotis daubentonii. The sequence goes on along the minus strand of NC_081852.1, from coordinate 63,571,574 downwards.
TCGGTCCCTGGCCCCAGCTGGGGCGCGTGTGGAAGGCCACCTATCTCTGTCTCTGTCACATCGATGTCTCTCTCTCTGTCTCCCCCCCACCCCACTCTCTCTCTAAAAATCAATGGGAAAGTGCCCTCAGGGGAGGATAGCAAAAGAACAGCAAAGCCTTTGTTAAGTGGATGGAGCCCATACCCTGTGCCCCGCATCCGCAGGCTGGAGAGCAACTGTAACTACGACTACATCCAGGTGTTCGACGGCCCCGCCCTCCGCTCCCCGCTCATCGCCCGGGTCTGCCACGGCTCAAGGGACTCCTTCACGTCGTCCTCCAACTTCATGTCCATCCGCTTCGTCAGCGACGGCAGCGTCACCCGCAGCGGGTTCCAGGCCGAATACTACTCCCGTCCCTCCAACCACAGCACCAGTAAGTCCCAGGCTCTCGGGGCGGGGTGCCTGTCCCCCCCTGCCCCCCCCCCCGGCACCCACATTGGCGGGACAGCAGACCAGAGCCGCCGGCAGGTCCGCGTTCCGGATCTGCTGCCGGAAGGGACCGGTGGACGCCGTTCCCAGGGCGGAAGTGGCCCTGGTGTGAGGCCTGTGACCGGCAGAGTGAGGGGCACCGTGACCGTGTCCTGAGACCTGGCACGTGTGGCTGCCGCCTGGAGGCCCTGGTTGTTGCTCCACGCCCAGCAGAGGCTGGTGGCCAGGAGTGGAGCTGTGCAGGGGCCGGCCGGACGGACAGACAGACTGTGGCTGGCGGGCAGGTGCTGTCCCAGGCGTTTTTCCGCGGGACTCTCAGCCCTACCGGCTCCACAGCCCACGGACCCTATTTCACCACATCCCCACGATTCCGCCCGAGCGTCACTTTACTCTGCGGCTCGCGGTGACCTGGCAGGACAGCTCCTCCTTCCACATCCGGCCTCCATTTCTTTTCTTTGTTTTCATTATCCTCCTCTGAGGACACTTTCCCCTTGATTTTTAGAGGGAGTGGAAGGGAGGGGAGGGACAGAGAGAGAAACATCCGTGTGAGAGAGACACATCGACTGGTTGCCTGGCCGGGGATCAAGCCTGCCACTGAGGAACGTGCCCTAGACTGGATTCCAACCCGTAACTCTCAGTCCATGGGCTGACGCTCTACCCCCTGGCCACACCGGCCAGGGCCGGTCTCCATTTCTCCATCTGTGTACATAGGGCAGCTGGGGGAGAGGGGTTGTGTGAAAATACCCTAATGTGGACCACCTTTGTCAGCCCCTCGATCGTGTGCACGGGGCAGGGGTGGAGGGACCCCCCGGTGGGTTTGGGGCGCGCACTGACCCAGCCGCCCTCGGCCCCCAGAGCTGCTCTGCCTGCCGGACCGGATGCAGGCCAACGTGAGCAGGAGCTACCTGCAGTCCCTGGGCTACTCGGCCAGCGACCTGGTCATCCCCCACTGGCACGACGTGCAGCAGTGTAAGGCCCAGGTCACGGCGAGCCAGGTGACCTTCACCATCCCCTACGCGGGCTGCGGCACCACCCAGCAGGTGAGCGGCCTTCCTGCGCCCTCCCCGAGCCCGCTTCCTGCCGGAGACGTCCCGGCGTGACCTGGATTCTGGGGCGCAGGGGACAGATTGTGTCTGTAGAAGCAGAATGTGATTGGGGTGAAGGCATCCGTGTCCCTCCCACTTCCAACCATAGGGAGGCGGCGGCAGGCGGTCTCCCCACCATCCAGGCGGAGGGCGCCCAGCAGGCTGCCCAGCACGTCCATTGTCGCGGCCACGGCCGCCGCCAGAGCTTTGTGGGGCCTGAAGCCACACCGGCCGGGCCTGGGAGGGTTGTGAAGCGCGTTGAGTCACTTCTGACTCTAACAAGACCAGCAGCGAGATCCCCTCTCAGGGCCGTGTGCCTGACGCCCTCTCCTGCCCCCTCCAGCTGGATAACGACACCATCACCTACTCCAACACCCTCCAAGCAGCCGTCCCCGTCGCGGGCGGCCTCATCCAGAGGCGGCCGAGCCTGCACCTCCACGTGAGCTGCCGGATGCTGCGGGACACCTGGGTGGACCTCATGTACGTGGCCAACGACAACGCCGAGGTCGAGGAAGTGCAGTACGGCAACTTCGCCGTCAACATGTCCTTCTACACGTCGTCCTCGTTCGCATACCCCGTGACCACGCACCCCTACTACGTGCGCTTGAACCAGGACCTGTACGTTCAGGCCGACATCCGCCGCACCGACGCCTCCATGGCCCTGTTCGTGGACACCTGCGTGGCGTCACCGTCCTCTGAGGACGTGCCCTCTGTGACCTACGACCTCATCCGGAGCGGGTAAGCGTGTCCTACCAAGCGAGCCAAGGCCTTGGGTCCTGGGAGCTCAGCTGAGCCCGTCTGGGTGCCCCTCTGGTTAACGCCCAGGGAGGGGGCGCCTGGCTCCCTGGTGGCCACCAAGCCGGTGGCCTGTCAATGGGATGAGGCCCAGTGAGGAGCTCCAGGCAAGCCCTGGCATCGAGCACGTGGGTGTGGTGGGAAAGCTTTCATCTGGGAGCAGACGGAGATGAGATGCCAGATGCCAGCTGCACCTTCTGGGGGCAGTGGCTCCCTGAGCCCGTGTCTCCACCCAACAAGTGAGCAGGGGGACGCCCACATCAGGGGCTGCTGGGGGATGAGTGAGAGCATAGGTGGGGTTTGGGCAGAGAGAATGCGCAGCGGGGGGAGGTGGGTTCTCAGTGGGCATGACCAAGGGCATCCAATGTCGCCCCAAATCAGCTGAGAATGGACGTTCTCACAGTCCTGGTTCCAACCACGCTCCAGGGCAGACGCGGGGCGGGGGGGGGCGGGAAGGGGGCAGGAAGGGGGGGTTGAGGAGTTTTGGGGGTGCGGTAGGGGGCATGGGTCCCATGCCCAGTGGCTCCTGGTGGGGGCGGCTGAGGCCCTGGCGCTGATGGCGCCGCTCTGCTCTCTCCTTGCAGGTGCGTGAGGGACGACACCTACCAGGCCCTCCCGGCCCCGGCACCCGGCCTCGCCCGCTTCAAGTTCCGCTCCTTCCACTTCCTGCACCGCCTCCCCGCCGTGTACCTGCACTGCAAGGTGCTCGTGTGCAGGGCCCACGACCCCGCCTCCCGCTGCCGCGGCGGCTGCCAGCCCAGGCCCAAGCGGGACCTGGGCTCCTTCCAGGACAAGGTGGACGTGGTCCTGGGCCCCATCCGGCTGCAGGCGCCATAGCCCGGGAGAGGAGGAGCCTGGGTAGGTGGTCGCCCTTGACGCATCCCCCCTCCATCCCCCCACCCCCGCCACCCGCCAGGGCTCAGCCGGGATCCGGGGGATGCGGGAGGTCGTGGACGTTGCTGTTGGGGTCAGGCTGCACCGTGCGGTGGGCATGGACTGCATATCGGGCGGCCGGGCTGCCGGGCGGTGCAGAGGGCAACTAGCCCTTCAGCCGCCCTCCTCACAGGGCCCCTGGGCTACGAGGGACGCATGGGGGGTCTGGCCTAAGCTGTGGGCTGGTGGGGGGACCCTTCATTCTGCCAAGGGCCATTTGGAAGTTTTTTAAAAGATACATTTTTATTGATTTCAAGAGGAAGGGAGAGGGAGAGAGAGAAACATCAATGATGAGAGAGAATCATTGACCGGCTGCCTCCTGCACACCCCACACTGAGGATCAAGCCTGCAACCTGGGCATGTGCCCTTGACCGGAATTGAACCCGGGACCCTTCAATCCGAAGGCGGGTGCTCTACCCCAGTGGTTGGCAAACTGTGGCCCCTTGAGTGTGGCTCTTCCACAAAATACCACGTGCAGTGCGATTGAAACTTTGTGGCCACACTGAAGGGGCCAAAGAGCGGCTCCATCTGGACAAACCTCTTGTGAACTCACCCTGAGGCCCCGGCAGGGCCAGAGCCACTGATTCTCGGGCCTCAGGCGGCCTGCAGGCGGCACGGCCCCCAACCCCGGCCTAGGGAGTCCGTACCTGGGAGGCAGACACACCTGACCTCTCACCTCTGGGTTCTCACCCCCCGGGCCTCACTCCTCCCCTGTCAGACACAACTGCCCGCCCCCCACCCGCCTGTCAGGACTGTGAGGGGGTTGTGGTGGCTTTTGTTACTATCATTGTCGTCACCGATATTAACACATCAATGACCACATGGTCACTCCTGTCGGCCTTAACCCCCTGCAGTCCCGGGGAAAGAAGTGGGGTCCAGGCGGGGCCGCGAGGCAGGTGTGGGGAGCGTAGCTGTCAGGGGCCTGTGTCCCCTCGGGCGCAGGTCACACACCACTGGCAGCTCTCTGTCCCCGTGTCCGCGCTCAGGCTGTCCCCAGGTGCGGCCCATTCTAGGCTCTGTCCTTCCTCATCCATTCACTCCACGCCCACCTCCTGGAGGCCTCCCGGGTGCCAGGAGTCAGAGAACTAAACGCAGATCAAGCCCGGCCGGCGTGGCTCAGGGCTTGAGTGCGGACCTGTGAACAGGAGATCAGGGTTCGATTCCCGGTCAGGGCACAGGCCTGGGTTGCAGGCTCGGTCCGAAGTGGGGGGCAAGCAGGAGGCAGCTGGTCCATGATTCTGTCTCATCATTGATGTTTCTATCTTCCTCTCCCTTCCTCTCTGAAATCAATAAAAATATATATTTTAAAAAATAATGAAAAGAAAAAGAAAAACAGATTGAAGCCCCCCTCACCCCAGAAAGCTTACCCTGCGGCCAGAGAGCACAGGGCAGGGCACCCCCAGGGCAGCAGGGCAGGGGGTGGGTGTCTGAGGCCGACAGGGACCCTGCTTGCTCCTCTCCTCCCCCCTCTTCCCACGGGCGCCCCAGTCGCTGGGGCCCGGGTTCCACTGGCCTGGGACCCATGTACCCATTTCCCCACTGGGCTGCAATGTTCCTGCTCCCCCACCCCGTCCACTGGGCGCCTCCAGCCACATTGAACCCCAAAACTCTCCCCTGGCTCCCGGGTCCACAGGACACAGCGACTCCCCCACCCACCCTCGGCCGCCCTTCCCACTGGCCTCAGTTTCCCCCTCGGCACTTCCCGCTCTCCTCTTCTTCCCACCAGACAAGCAGCCCTGCGACCACCGCCCCACCTGTGTCCTCTGTGTCCGCCGGCTCGTCCTGACCGACCTCCTCTCCGTCCCCACCCGCGGCCACGGCCGGAGCCACGGCACCGCTGCCACCTCGCGGGGTCACATGGGAGCACCCCCCCTCCCCCGAGGCCCCCCCCCCCGGCCTCAGCCCCTGCAGTGTAACCTCGGAATGCACAGGGCAGGGCTCCCACCACAGGGCCTGGACCCGAGGGGACAGGAAGCAACGGGTGCCTGCGCCTCGTGCCCACAGTTTCTGCCCGCTCTGCCGGGCACCGGGCGGGGCTGGGGTGGGGGAGAGAAGTCAGGGGCCGGTTTTCCTAACACCGGGATGGGCACAGGACTGAGGGGCAGGCAGGCAGGCGCGTGTCCTGGACCCTCGGGCAGCCGTGAGCCACACCTCCCGCCACGAGCCTTTCCCAGGGGCCGCCTTCCTGGCCTTCTAGAACCCACTGTCAGGCTGCAGCTGCCCTGCCAGGTCGTGGGCCAGCTGAATAAAGGGTATTTTCACAGCAAGTGTTGGTCTGGTCACTGTGGGGACTCCCCTCCCCCCTGGATCCCTGCAGATTGAGAGAAGGAGGGGGAGGGGGTCCCGGGCTTCCAGAACCTTCTGGGGGATGGAGACGGTGTGCTGGTGGGTGGTGGTTCTCCCCAAAGCAGGAAATGGGGAGAGAAAGGCCAGCGTGGGGGCGCCACCATCATTCCTGGCGTCGGGACCAGCACGGAACAGACCAGCACCTCGATGTGTGGGGAGTGGGGAGAAGAGATAAACCAAAGAACTCATAGGCCTATAGGCAGAGCCATGGCACGGCCATCGGGGGAGGGGCCTGGGGAGAGGGGGAGGGGAGCTGGGAGCCATCGGTAAGACTATCGACAAGAAGAATCTATTTAAAAAGGAGGCCAAAACCCAAAAGACAAAATTTCAAAATAAAAAGCAATCAGAGGCCGAGAGAGGAGAGCAGCCGGCCCTGTGACCCACACAGTGTCCCCGAGGGTCTCCCCGCCCCCAGGAGCAGCCACGGGGAGCCTGGCAATTGCTGAGCGGACCGGCCCCCATGGGGATGGACGCTCCCCTCTGAGCATAAATGTGCCAACATCACAGCAACACGGGCGCCTCTGCCTGGCCAGGGCGCTGTGTCCTCTGGGTCTCACGTTGTCTCCAGCCTGGGCTTGGGGGGCTGGCGGGGGCTGGGGGGCTGGGGGGCTGGGGGGCTGGGGGGCTGGGGGGGTTAGGGGGCTGGGGGCTGAGGGCGGACACCCCCTCCTGGGCCCTGCGGGCCTGCCTGCACGTGTCTCCAGGGAGGAATGGACAGACAGGTGGCCCCAGGTCCTGGGAGAAACAAGGCCTGGGGCGCTTTCCACAAAGGCAGTGCATCTGCCCAAATGGGAGAGAAGCCAGCCCGGGCTGCGGGGTGAGGAGGTCAGGACCCCGTTTCCCATCCTGCCCTGGGAATGCGCACGCCCCCTCCTCCCCCCGCTCCCCAGCCCCCGACCCCAAGGGGCCCCGAGCAGCAGCGCCAGCAGGAGCCACCTGCTTCCTCTGAAGCTGACTCGGGTGCCCAGCTTCGCCTGCGTCCTCCCTCGAGGGCAGGCGGGTCTGTGATTTCAGGGGAGAAGGGGCCCCTCTGGGCGGAGGCGGCCCGGCTCCAGGGCTCTGAGCGACTGTGGTGACCGGGACCCTGACCCGCCTCCCTGTGTCCACCCCTTGGCAGTGTGACGCCATTTCTCCCACGAAGACGTGACGTCCACGTGGCCAGGTGCTGAGTCCTTTGGAGTGTCACCGGACACACCGGGGTCTGTGGTCCCTCCCGGTCAGGAATTAACCAATCAGAGCATTCATGGGTGGAGCAATGGGTCCATGTTCCTCTCTCTTTCTCTCCCTCCCTCTCCCTTCCCCTCTGAAATCAGTAAAAATATTTTTAAAAAATAGAGACAGGGAGAACCAAGATGGCGGCATAGGTTAACGCCGGAGTTTGCTGCTTTGAACAACTACTTCAAAAGTGAAACCAAAAAACGGAAGGGACATCACCCAGAACCACAGGAACGCTGGCTGAGTGGAAGTCCTACAACTAGGAGGAAAGAGAAACGCATACGGACACTCAGAGGAGGCGCAGTGCTGAAGTCAAATTCTGAGGTGCAGAGTGCGCAGAGTGGGCTGGCAGCGGAGGGCGCGGTTGTTGTTTCCAATCGGGAGGGAGTCGCAGACTCTGAGCACCAGATCCGGGCGAGTCTTTAGGGACCCAGACTCAAACGGGAGAAGCTGGACTATCTGGCTTCGGTCAGAGCGAGGGCAGCTTTCTCTCCGAGCTTTGCAGCGGGTGCTGGGACTCAGAGAGGCAGAGTCCCTTGGGACAGGACTGAGAGCCGCCATAACTGCTCTCTCCGGCCCACCCTGTTGATCCTGTGCGACCCGCCCCGCCCAAGCCCTGCACAGAGGCATTTGCCGGATAGCCTCAGGCAAAGGCTGGATTGGCACCTCCCTAGAGGACAGAAGTTCTCTCACTGCTGACACAGATGATTCTCATAGCCACTTGGCCTGGAGGTCAAACCCTCCCTGGAATTAGCTACAACAATCAAGATTTATCTATAAGACTGCGAACAAAGACCACTAGGGGGTGCACCAAGGAAGCATAACAAAATGCGGAGACAAAGAAACAGGACAAAATTGTCAATGGAAGAAATAGAGTTCAGAACCACACTTTTAAGGTCTCTCAAGAACTGTTTAGAAGCTGCAGATAAACTTAATGAGATCTACACGAAAACTAATAAGACCCTCGATCTTATATTGGGGAACCAACTAGAAATTAAGCACACACGGACTGAAATAACGAATATTATACAGACGCCCGACAGCAGACCAGAGGAGCGCAAGAATCAAGTCAATGATTTGAAATGCGAGGAAGCAAAAAACATCCAACCGGAAAAGCAAAATGAAAAAAGAATCCAAAAATGCGAGGATAGTGTAAGGAGCCTCTGGGACAGCTTCAAGCGTACCAACATCAGAATTATAGGGGTGCCAGAAGATGAGAGAGAGCAAGATATTGAAAACCTATTTGAAGAAATAATGACAGAAAACTTCCCCCACCTGGTGAAAGAAATGGACTTACAGGTCCAAGAAGCGCGGAGAACCCCAAACAAAAGGAATCCAAAGAGGACCACACCAAGACACATCATCATTAAAATGCCAAGAGCAAAAGATAAAGAGAGAATCTTAAAAACAGCAAGAGAAAGAAACTCAGTTACCTACAAGGGAATACCCATACGACTGTCAGCTGATTTCTCAACAGAAACTTTGCAGGCCAGAAGGGAGTGGCAAGAAATATTCAAAGTGATGAATACCAAGAACCTACAACCAAGATTACTTTATCCAGCAAAGCTATCATTCAGAATTAAAGGTCAGATAAAGAGCTTCACAGATAAGGAAAAGCTAAAGGAGTTCATCACCACCAAACCAGGATTATATGAAATGCTGAAAGGTATCCTTTAAGAAGAGGAAGAGGAAGAAAAAGGTAAAGATACAAATTATGAACAACAAATATGCATCTATCAACAAGTGAATCTAAGAATCAAGTGAATAAATAATCTGATGAACAGAATGAACTGGTGATTATAATAGAATCAGGGACATAGAAAGGGAATGGACTGACTATTCTTGGGGGGGAAAGGGGTGTGGGAGATGTGGGAAGAGACTGGACAAAAATCGTGCACCTATGGATGAGGACAGTGGGTGGGGAGTGAGGGCGGAGGGTGGGGCGGGAACTGGGAGGAGGGGAGTTATGGGGGGGAAAAAAGAGGAACAAATGTAATAATCTGAACAATAAAGATTTAATTTAAAATAAATAAATAAATAAATAAAAGAAAAAAAAAATAGAGACAGAGAGAGGGAGGGGAAGCCCACCGGCCGCCCTCCCCCGGGACTGGCCCTGGTCGTGTTCTGGCTGCCAGGCTGTGGCACCGTGGCGCCTGCCAGTTCAGTCTTGACTTCAAGGCACCTTGCACACTTCCATTTGCTCTCTCGGACCCGGCCACGGCCTGTGAACACGCCTGCCAGCCTGCTGGGGGGCCGCCAGGCCCCGGCACTCCCATCGGCCCCAGCTGATCACTGTCAACCCCATAAGGAGCTGACTGCAGCCCCGGGCGCCCAGCAGAAACCAGGAGGACCATCTGGCGGAGCCCAGCCTGCATCGCTGACCCCCTTCCCACTTCTCTTTCCCCTCTCCCTCCCCTCCTCCCCCTCCCCCTCCCCCTATACCCCCTCCCCCTCCTCCTCCTTTAGGAGCATGGCTTAGGAGCAGGATGGACTCGAGTCCAACTCTGCTGCCTGCATGTTGCTGGCTGTGGCCTTTCCCACCTGTAACAGGTGATAATCACAGCACTGCCCCCCCGCCCCCCCCCCCCCCGTGGCTGCTGGGGATTGAAGGGGTCAATACGGGGCACCTGGTGAGCAATAAACACCCAGCATCGCCGACGTTACACGAAGGTCCTGGAGCCTCAGCTTCCCCTGGTTAGAACGGGGATCACAGTGATGGCCCCTCGCTGGCGTCGGAGGGTTCACCGCGAGGTTGCCATGAGCCTGCCCCCTTGCTGGGCTCTGAGGACAGTCCAGCGGCTGCATCTGCCGGGAGCCACCAGGTGCCGACGCCGTTCCGTTCAGATCCGCCGTGGGTGCCGGGTTTATCCTCTGATGCGTGAAGTAACCGACGCCAGAAACACGCATCTTGCTCCCGCCACAGGCTCCTGCGTGGGGCACGGCCACCACCCCCAGGAGGTCTGAGCCGTGGGCGTGGCGCTCTGATGGCCTGGGGGTGCTGGGCCCACGTGGGCAAGTGCCACTGCGGCCAGAGCCCTCCTGAGGTTGGGGGTGGGGGGAGCCAGGGGGACGGGGGCGGCGGGGGGGCGCGAAGGGGCTGGCCCAGGTTCCAGGCTCCTGTGACGTGTGACAGGTGAGGCAGTCGCGGCGTAAGGAGGCTTGTGCGGTTGGGCAGGTAGGCTCCACTGTGGCCGCAGGGCGGTCAGCGGGCAGGACTGCCCAGGGCCCTGGGGAGCAGGCTGGGGGACCCCACTCCGCCATTTGGGTGGTGTGCTTGACAGGCAGGCTGGAGCTGAGGGTCCCCTCCTTCCCCACAGCGTCTCCCCTCCACATGGTGTCTCCCCTCCACCTGGCGTCTTGTCCTCTGCCGCTGGCATCTGAGAGGATGGTCGGGGTGCGGGCTCGGAGAGCGATGCCTGCTTTGAAATAAGTGTTGTTGGTCCTGGCTGGTGTGGCTCAGTGGATAGAGCGTTGGCCTCTGGACTGCAGGGCCTCAGTGTCCTGCCTGCCAAGGACCACAGAGAGCGAGGGCGGGGAGCCCTGCCAATGCAGTGGCCTCACAAGAAGAGCCGTTCAGATTCTTTTCTTGAAAGTATTTCTTTATTGATGTCAGAGAGGAAGGGAGAGGGAGGGACAAACATCAATGAGAGAGAACCCTGGACCGGCTGCCTCCTGCACGCCCTACGCTGGGGGCCGAGCCTGCAACCCGGGCTGTGCCCTGACCGGGAGCAGACCGTGACCTCCTGGCTCCTGGGTTGTCTCTCAACCACTGAGCCCCGCTGGCCGGGGGGAAATATGTTCCTGAGTCACAGGCCCGGGCGCTGTGTGGTGGGCTGGGGGCTCTGTGCGGCCCTCCAGGGACCACCTCGGGGGGCGGGGCAGTGCCTGTCCTGGTCACAACCCCTCAGGCCCCAACAGGATCGAGGGGCTGCCTCTCCTCATCGATCTGCTGCCACCTCCCTCCGGGGCTCACGCGAGCCTTCGACCTTTGCAGGCTCCTCCCGTCCAGATGCACCTGCCGGCTCAGGGTCTCTTCCCTCAGGGGGGCCCCTCTCCCCTCCCCTCCCACCTGTGCCCCACGCAGCTGGGCTGAGCCCTCCCCTCCGGGTCATTCCTAACCTCCTCCCCACCCCGGCCTGGCTGGGCTGGGGGAGCAGAGCTCCCAGCAGGAACCCTGTGGCCAGGAGGAGGGGGAGGCGTGGCCACTAGGGGGTGAGCGGACCTCAGGCAATGCCAAGCAGGTGCCAGGGTCCTGGATGTGAGAGGACAGACAGGGGAGAGCTGAGAGAGGGCGAGGGGCAGCTTCCTCCTCCTCCACCAGGGGCAGGAGGACCCCCCACCAGGAGAGGGGCCTGGCCACGCCTCCCCCAGGCCCCTTCCTTTGGGGCCCCGGTCCCTTCTCTTACCAACCTCCTCACTCTGTGCTGGTCTTTGCTTGTTCCTGTTGCTGAAATGTCAGCCCAGGAGAGCGGGGACTTCTGCGCAGACTGTCCAGCACCCTTTACCACGGGGGTTGGGGTCTGGGGTCAGGGGCTGGGGGGCTGGGGCCAGGGGCCCGGGATGGGTTGCGTTGCAGGATGTGGCCGTTGGGAAATGAATGGACTGTGGGCGGCTGTCGGGATGTCTGCAGCAGCCTCGGTCCTCCGGAGTAGCCCACCCACCCGCCCACGGGAAGCAGCCTGTGGTCCAGCTTCCTGCACTTTGACCTTTGGGGCGATTCTAGGGCGGGGGTGCCGGCGGAGGCCCAGGGCGCGAGGTTCTGGGACAGGAGGGGCCTGAGAAACGGCTCTAATCAGACGTTCCCCCCGAGGCTTCCAGCCCCTTCTCCTGCCTTTGAATTCCTAACTGAGCAAACGGGGCACCTTCCCAAGGTCACAGCACCTTTATCTCTGGCCCTCACCCTGGAAAGATCCCGGAGGAGGGGCTGGAACTGTTAGCCTAACCCCAGGTGTCCCTCCACCAGGTGTGGCTCAGCCCAGGGCATCGCCATGGGGAGGGGATGGCCCTCCACCCAGGCAGGGCAGCGACCTGCCTCTGTTGTAATGTACCCCGTGAATCACACAAGGATGCCTCAAGAAGTCTAATTAAAGAGTCACATTTATTGCAAATCTGGGACTATGAGGGGCATCTCGCAAATCTCATCGTGCCCTCCCCCGCCCCAGGACCAGATTTATAGGCAAAGATCACAAAGGTATTGATTACATCCCAGGGTTTGGAATGAGGAACCTGGTTTGCAAAAAAGCAGTTTACAGAAGCAGACTTAGCATGTTATCTCAATCACAGTTTTGGGGTCTCCGGAACACTGAGTCAACAGGGACACATTAACTGGAGCCCTCTGACCTTGGGATAACTGTGCTGTCCTTCCCAGGTGAAGGAAAATGTGTTTTCTAAGACCAGTGTGACCACAACCCATGGGATATTCACGTTACAATCAATAGGGTATTTAATCGAATGGGGTGATTTATATAATTCAGAAAATTAAAATAACTTTTCTATTATTTTAGCAAGAAAAGAAGTACAGAAACCAAACAGCAGGGCTAGAGTTAAACTACATTTTTTACCTGAGATGATTGCTCCCATACTTCACCTCAACCACCTGCCTCAGAATTACCTGAGTGCCTGGCAGGGTTCCCAACTCCTCCCAGACCCCCTGATTCTGTGACCTAAGATTGGAGAACATCTGCGACTTTTCTATTTATTGCAACAGAAGTTGCTCAAAACGTGAACAGTCTTAGCGGCTTCATGAGCTGAATGAGCAGGAAGTGTGGGTCCTTAGAACACGGGGTTGGACCAACCGCTTCTCGAGATGGATTTTCTTTCAGATTTCCGTGGAGGACAGAACGGTCTGGGTAAACGGTAGCTCATAATTGCCCCTATTAACAATGATCAGGGCAGCAGCGGGCGGTTTATGGCGTCTCCAGCGAAGGCCGGCTTCGCTAACTGGAAATTCACTATCCCACCCGTTCCGCACGTCTCCGCGGGTCGGGGAGCCCCTGATAGTGCGGGCGTGGCCCCAGGATCGGCTGGTGGACTTTGTCTGGGAGCCTTTTGGGAATCAGAGTCACCCCTCTCCCCCGGCTTGTGGCTGCAGGTGTGAGCTGCTCACGATCAGGTCGGCATGTAGCTTGACGTCCCGAGAGCGCAGAGCCCTGCGGGGTGGAGCCCGACGGGAATGACACTAGACGTTCACGGTTATGACCAAGCGTGTAAAACGTAACAGGGGAGCGCACGCGTGTCCAGCGAAGGGTTTGCAGCAGGAGCTGGGGGCTCTGGGGGAGGAGGCCAGCGTTCCTCCTCAGCTCATGGTGGCTCCCGCCTCCTCTCAGGGGGACTGGCGCGGGCAGGACAAGGTGTCCGCTTGCACAGGCGCGCCCCGGTGAGCAGAAAGACGGCAGGAGCAACGGGTGGAGAGAGAAGCCGGAGGGAGGCGGGAGGAACGATGCGAAATGAGAGGACAGTGGTCCTTCGCAGTCCAGGGCCGTGGCCCCTGTAGCGGGTGGGAACCGGGTCCTGCCGAGGCCACGCGGGTGTTTGTCGCGTCTTCCTCGGGCCGCACGACAGGAGCCACTTGAGCATCCGCTGCTCTGTTTGGCCAGACCTTTCATGAACTCACCTGATGCCTTTATTGCACTCACACCACCCGCGGGCAGGGCGTCCCCACCCCTGAGTGAGGACAAGGAACCGTGAAGTAGGTCAGGGGTAGGAGGTGGGTTCATGCAACACGTGAGCCGCGAGGTGGCGCCGTCTAAAATATAACGTTCCCGGTACATTTCGGAAAAATCCTGAATGACAGCTTCCACTTACGATCCGGCTTCCCCCCGCATCGCCTTCATCCCCGTGTGTGTCGTACGCACACATGCACACGCGGTCCTTACGGCAGAGGGTGTGTCCAGCAGGTGAGGGTGCGGACCTCGCTCTGCAGGTGGGAGGGAAGCAGAGGGAGCCCTGCCCGCCAGCGGGCGCAGAGAGAGGCGGTGTTTTCCCTCCTTATTTGGGGCCGAGTTGAACCACCTTTGTCCTCAGGACTCGGTGCTTTCTCTCCCACCCGAGCGGGTGCCTCAGCGCCGGTCCTGGAAGATCGCACCATCGGGGCGGCTGGAGGCACATGCTCACCTGGACGCGAAGGGGAAGGTGGCGTCCTGGCGAGTCCCTTCGTGTCCCAAACCCGCAGCTATTACACACCCATGTCTGTGGTGAACACGGCGTCCGCAGGCTCGGTCCGACGCCCTCACCGAGGGCCGCTGAGGGCACACCCTGGGGCCGCGAGTGCTCATCCCCAAGCTCCCGGTGACAGGTGTGGAGCTTGGCCACTCAGGACTCCCCTGAGGCAAAGAAACACAGTGCAGCCCCCTCGAGTCTGTGCAGGCGCCTCCCGGGAGGGTGCCCGCCCAGCACATGCCCCAGGAAAGTCCTCGGGAGGAGACGGCAGGGACAACGGGGCAGGTATGGGTCTCAGCCTGGCAGCCAGGCCCGGGGCAGCCAGCCCCTGACTTCAAGAAGGGGCCGGGGAGAGCTGAGGAAGGAGGCCTGGAGCAGCAAGGCAGCCGGGAGGCTAGGAGCCCCCTGCTCGGACTCCAGGGGGCTCCCCAGAGAGAGAGGGAGGCTGCCCCACAAAAGACTGAGCCCCGCAGCACAGAGAAGCCAGCCATGGGCACCGGCCTGGCCAGGTGACAGGGCCCAGGTGGCGGGGCTCTTGGGCAATCTGTGTTGGCAGCACAAACAGGAAGTGGTCGCTCGATGCCTCCCCCACAGTCACTGCCACACAAAGAGGCTAAGAGAATCTGCCCCTGTGCCCTCGGGCGAAGGGGGGAAGGTGGCGGGCCCTCCCTAATGGGGAGCTTGCCCAGCCCTTCCTTTCCTGGAATAACCTGCGATGCCCTCCCTTCCCATCACCCAGTCCTCCGGGACCTGCGGCGGCCCCACGGCTCGGTGCCCCCTCCCCTCCCCCCTCCGAGGCCTTTCAGGGGCCGTGACCTCAGGCAGGAGGCAGGAGGAGGAGGAGGAGGAGGAGGTGCCGGGCCTTCTCCTCTGAACCTGGGCAGGTGGCCCTGATGGGGCAGGAACAGATGTTGGGCACCTGCTCTGGTTGTAAGACATGGATCCTGCGCTGATGGCCACGATCCTGCTGTTCTGATGAGAGAAGGCACATGCTCACCCGGCTGGGGGCGCATGTGGGACTTGGGAGCGCACCTGGGAATGCGGCCGGTCCTCCCCACCAGGGAGCTCCTGTTCTCACGGAGAGATTAGCACCTGTCGCAGGGACAGAGCCGCCAGCCCTTTGCATGCTTCACCTCTGGGTGGGGAGGAGCCTCAGTTTCTCTGTCTGTGAAGTGGGGCAGCGTCGGCTGAGCCTCACCCGAAGGGCGTGTGTGACCTGATGTCAGGGACAGGCCGAGCGCATGTCCAGCCGAGAGCGGGCTTTCGTGTTACGTCCACACGTGCTGTCTGTCTGCACTCCAGCTGGGTGTGGGGTGGCGGCTGGGTGTGCGGTGCCGGCTGGGTGTGGGTGCCAGCTGGGTGTGCGGTGCCGGCTGGGTGTGCGGTGTCAGCTGGATGTTCGGTGCCGGGGTAGAGGCTGTGGTCCCCGAGGTCACAGGGAGGTCGCTGGGGGTGGGGCACTAACAATTCGAACCCAACGGGAGCTCGAGAAGACGGGGGAGCGGGTGCCCGTGCAGTGCCCGCGGCCGAGAGGACAGGCACTGTCCTCCTCCGCTCGCAGGGGAAGGTGGGCCCTCCCAGGCCCGGCGCTTTCCGCAGGAGGAACAGAGCGGCGCTGGCGGGCGTCCAGTGGGTCCCCGCAGGCCCCGCTCGCTGTCTCGGGAGGGACCCGGGGGTGGAGGGCACAGCCGCTGCCCCGGCCTCGGGTCAGAGCGGCTCCTCCAGAGGCACCTGCAAACCTGCGGGAAAGCCATCCACCCAGCGCCACCCACTTCCTCCGCTGAAGTGGTCAGCCAGGTGTCTTCTGGGGAATGCACGCGCACACACGCACACACACACATGCACACACACACAAACTCATGCACTCTAGGCACCATACATGCATGTACACGTGTACACACACAAACAGACATGCAGAAGCTCATTCATGCACACACTCATGCACACACAGGCACCATACATGCATGCACATGTGTACATACACAAACAGACATGCAGAAGCTCATTCATGCACACACTCATGCACATACAGGCACCATACATGCATGCACATGCACACACACACTCACACACGCTGGCTCTGGGGCCTGTGAGTAACAGGAAGAAGGAAATGTGAATGAACCCTTTCTCACTCAAGGAACTCACCTGAGGGGCGGCCCCAGCCTGGCTTCCTCCTCTGGCTGCGCACAAGGGGCCCATTCTGGCCGCGGCTCTTGAACTCGGCTGACCCCACGCACTTTTGTTCCCCTGGTTTGGCGAGAGCTGCGGCTCGTCACTGCCCTGCGTCCTCAGAGCCCCTTCCTTTGTCCCAGTTTCCTTGGATTTGAGTATTTGTTGTTGTTTCAACACCACTCGTCACGGCCACGGCAGGGCTGGCAGGGCTGCGGGTGAGCGAAGCGGTGGGTCTGACGGCTTCCCGAGCCCCATGTGGCCCCGCTCTCCCGGGGGGGGGGGGCCCGGGGCAGCTTCCCGGTCCCCGGCCACACCTGCCACCTGAGCGCACGGGGCACAGCCGGCTCTCAGCGGGGGGGGCGACCTGTGACCCCTGTTTAATTTATTTTTCTTTTTTAAAATATATTTTTATTGATCTCATAAAGGAAGGGAGAGAGAGAAACATCCATGATGAGAGAGAATCATGGATCGGCTGCCTCCTGCACACCCCACACTGGGGATCGAGCCCGCAGCCCGGGCCGGTGCCCTGACCGGGAATTGGACCGTGACCTCTGGTTCGTAGGTTGATGCTCGACCACTGAGCCATGCAGCCAGGCTATTTTTAGTTTTACTAAAGAAATGGTGGCAGCCTGTGTGAGCCCCTCTCCCCATTGCTCTTTGTTAACAGTTACATGTATTGGGGACATCCTATATACTAAAGAGGTAATATGCAAATTGACCATCACACTCTCGCACAAATGGCCGCCCCCATGTGGTCACAAGATGGCCGGCAGGGGAGAGCAGTTGTTGGCGACCAGGCCTGCAGGGGAGGGCAGTTGGAGGCGATTAGGCCTGCAGGGGAGGAAAGTTGGGGGCGATTAGGCAGGCAGGGGAATAGTTAGGTATTGATCAGGATGGCAGGGGAGTGGTTAGGGGTGATCAGGCTGGCAGGCAGAAATGGTTAGGGGCAATCAGGCTGGCAGGCAGGTGAGCCGTTGGGAGCTAGCAGTCCCGGATTGTGAGAGGGATGTCCAACTGCCAGTTTAGGCCGGATCCCACAGGGAACAAGGACGGGTCAGCCACAGGAAGGCATGCCTCGCAGAAATCTCGCCCGCTCTCAGGACGATGTTCCCGGTCCGAGCTGGGCTGTCCACGGCTGCTCAGGGTTACCTGGCGGGACCCTCGTGCCTCCTGCTCACTAGGGCTTGTTCCCCGTCCGGTCTCCCCACTCTTGGGTGCGGGTGACTCCTGTAGGGGTTGCTGTCTCAGGGAAACTGCCCCTGCCGTCGGATTAGGGTGTTTTCTGCAGGTTCCCAGGGCAAGTGGTGTTAATACTTCCAACGGGGGGGGGGGGGGGGGGGGGGGGAGAGATCTGTAATACTATCAACAATAAAGAATACTTTAAAAATTAAACAAAAAATTACAATAACATCAAAAAACACCCAATAATTTTCCTCCATAAAAAAAATATGTATAAATAGCCCAGCCAGTGTGACTCAGGGGTTGAGCATCGACCTGTGAACCAGGAGGTCAGGGCTTGATTCCCGGTCAGGGCACAGGCCCAGGTTGGGGGCTCGATCCCCACGTGGGGTGTGCAGGAGGTGGCTGATCCGTGATTCTCTCTTATCATTGATGTTTCTCTCTCTCCCTCTCCCTTCCTCTCTGAAATCAATATATTTAAACGTGTTTACAAAAACCCAGGAGAGGGGCTGTGCACAAGGCAGGGGGAGGTCAGGGCTGGTTTTGTGGGTTTGCGGGGTCCGTGCCAGCCCCGTGAGACCGCCAAGAGCAGGATCCGAAACCCCGTGAGATGTCAGGTGGCCCGGCCGGAGCCCCGGTCCTCAGCCCTGTGCCATGGGAATAGTGTGAGATCCAGACGCCAGAGCTGCTGCTCGCCTGGCCACGGCCTCGGCCTCCTTGGAATTGCCCCAGCTCCTCCTGCCCCGTCTGCGTGAACGCTGCCCTCGCTCTCCCAGGCGAGGGGCCAGTGTGTGGCCCTGCCAGGCCCGCCCAGCCCAGAGAGGGGCCTTCCCTTTGACACCAGGGCTGTTTGCCCAGCAGCCCACATCCTGCTGGGGCGGCCTTCCCACGAGCTCACCGAGTCCTCAGGGGCGAAGATGGGGCCCTGCGGGCCGCGTGCCAGGAGGAAGTTGGAAGCTGGTCCCTCAGGTCCACGCGGCGGCAGGTGGGAGCAGCCGATGATCCGAGCGGCATCGATCGCACATGCCCACGTCGTCCCACAGCTCAGCCGGACCGTTACGCTTCCCCCTGTTGATTTATGGCATCAATAGGAAGGTCATGCCCGGGACACGCCTCCTGGCGGCTGGAACCCATAAATATCGAGGCTCCGTGTTCCCTGGAGCAGAGCCGGCATCATGGGGCTCCCCAGGGTCACCCTGGGAATGTGTCTGCTGCTGGGCCACGTCCTCCACGCAGGTACTGTCTCCTCTGCGGCTGCTCAGCTCACGGGCAAACCCCACTCGCGCGGATTCGGGAAGGAAGTGCTTTTCTGGTTGTTTCCGCCTGAGAAAGGCCAGGGTCGTGGTTAGACGAGGCCGGGGGCCGCGGGTCAGAAAGGCTCCTGCAGCGAGGAAGGGGTGCCAGGCCTCCGTGTGGCCGTGGGGTGAGCCCGGACAGAGGGCGGGAAGCCGGCCCTGCACGGCCCTCAGCGGCGCTCGGCCGGCGGCTCTGGCTCGGTCACTCCTGTCGCCCAGGGTGCCGGCCAGGCAGCGGGCTCAGGCGGGACAGCGAGTGTCCCCGTGTGTGCCTGTCGCTCCTGCCTTAGACGTGGGGGAAGCGTGTGCTCGGCTCGGCTCCCTGTTCTTAGAGAGTCAATGGGAACACGTGCCTACAAGGGTCAGGGCGAATCGGAGGGACCGACCCCGCTCAGTGCCTGCCTGTCATTCCCCCCCACCTCTCTCTCTCTCTCTCTCATCCATTCTCTCTCCCTCCTTCCTTCTCTCTCTCCATCTCCCCCTGTTTTTCCCCTTCTCCCCTAACACACACACACACCTTCTCTGATGTCCCTTTTGCTAATTCACGAATGTCAGAGGACAGGGCAAAACACCCTGGTTTCCAGAGACCTTCTGCCCTCGCTCCTGCCCCAGGCCTCCAGGGAAGCTCTGAAGATGAAGTTCCTGGGAAATGGCTTTCATGAAAGCAGCGCCCAGACCACGCTCTCGGGGCCTGGTGGGGTGCAGGCCTGTGGGGATGTGTGTGCACCGCATGGGGCCACCAGCGGTCCGGCTGGGGACACCCTCCTTTCCTTCTTTTTTTAATAGAATATTTTTATTTATTTCAGGGAGGGAGGGAGAGAGAGAAACATCAATAATAAGAGAGAATCATGGATTGGATGCCTTCTGCATGCCCCTCTCTGGGGTTGGGGCCCGCCACCCGGGCATGTGCCCCGATCAGGAATCGAACCCTGGACCCTTCAGCCCACAGGCCAGAGCACTACCCACGGAGCCACACCAGCCAGGGCCAAACCGCCTTCTAAAGTGAAAGAACGGGAGGCTGAGTCGGTTTGTTGACTTTTGCAAAGTCACACAGGAAGGCAAACCCCGCTGAGAACGCGGCTCAAGTCCCGTTCCTTCCGCGGTTCCCCTCAGAGGAGACCTGACTCCGTTTCTGCTTCTCCCCCTCCAGCCCCTGTCGCGGAGGCTGCTGCCACCACCGTCCTCAGGAGTCCTCCCGGGACAGGTAAGAAGGAATGTTCCCTGGAGCCCGCCTGCGGGCACGACACTGAGTGTGCCCTGGGGCTGCCTCTTCCTCGGAGAACTCAGGGCAGAGGTGAGGGGTGCTGAAGCACGTGGTGCCCGGGGAGGCCTCTGGGGACACAGGGGCGCGGCTGGGACAGGAGGTCCTACACTGTCCTCGTCCCAGGGGTTGGAAAGAGCCGGTCAAGGCCGGGTCAGCCGCTCACCCACCGATCCTAGTCATGCCTCATCCATGTTCGAGGGCAGGTATCGCTGTCCCTTTTCTTTTCTCGTTTTAAAAAATATATTTTTATTGATTTCAGAGAGGAAGGGAGAGGGAGAGAGAGACATCGGTGATGAAAGAGAATCATGGATCGGCTGCCTCCTGCACATCCCACACTGGGGATCGAGCCCACAACCCGGGCCTGTGCCCTTGACCGGAATCGAACCCGGGACCCTGCAGTCTGCAGGCCAGTGCTCTATCCACTGAGCCAAACTGGCCAGGGCTGGGGGTGCATGTTGAGAAACGGCCCCTCCTCCTGGGGGTGGGGGGCTACCCTCTCGGGGATATTGGGGGGTAGACACGTGCCGTCTGCGGGTGTCTGAGCCGCAGGCCTGGACACTTGGTATCGAGTCCCGTGCTGTGAATGAGGGCGGGAGTCGGTGGGCTCTGTGGAAGGAAGCGCAGGAGGGGAGGGTGGTGACGGGCCAAGGGCCACTGTGGCATCCGGGCATCTATCCAGGGCCCGCTGAGGGCAGAGGGTGAGTTCCGCCTCACAAGGAAGGGGCGTAGCCTTGCTGCCCAGGTGGCATAGGGTCTCCCGCCCGCACCTGCCTCAGAACCTGGGAGGGAGGGCCACCCTCCAGGAGGCCCCAGCACTGACCTGTTCCCTCTGCTCTGCAGCTTCTCTGCTTTCCACGGAGGAGTCCCTGACAGCAGCCACGGAAGGTACGCTTGTCACGTGGGATCCCTGTGGGCCCCCCAACCGCACCCTGACCGGGGAGAGGTGCAGGAGTGAGAGATGGGGTGCTCAGCGCCCAGGCCTCTGAGCAAGACCTTGGGCTGCAGGGTGTCCTGGCCACGGGCTGTGCCCCTCCCCGGAGCTCCAAGGTGGGGCTCGGTGACCCACCCTCAGGGGGTCCTGCTGCCCAGGCCCAGGGCCCACCCCCGTGGCTCCCCCAAGCCACGCTGGCCCCTGGCCAGGCTCAGGCGCTGGGATTCGGGCTGTGGGGCCCAGCGAGGCAGGTGCACACCTTTGAGCAGCATCCTGGCCTGTGCCCTCCCTGAGCCCCCATCAGGGCACCTCGGACCATCTCGGCACGGAAGGTGCCGCGGCGGGAGGAGGAGGACCCCTGGCCCTCGGAGCGGTTCCCCCGAGACCCTGCCCCGTGTTAGGAACGTCGTGGGCCTGACGAAGCCCGAGGCGCCAGCGTCCGGCCAGGCCGGCGAGGGAGGGCTCAGGTGCGGGGCCCTCTGCCTCTGACCGGCCTGCAGACAGGACTTCCCCAGACCTGCCAGGACCTCCCGAGGGGAGAGGGGGTGGGGGTTGCACCTCTAGATCCAAAGGGCCCTCGTGCTGAAGCCCAGGAGAGACTCAGAGGACACGGGGCTCTGGGTGCAGTGGTTTGAGCAGCTGCCAGGCCATCCTCTCTCCACGCCCAGCACCAGGCTGGCTCTTGCTGGGGCCGTGGGCAAGCCCAGGGCCCCTTGAGGCAACTCGACAACCGCAGGCTTCCAGCCAGCCTCGCACTGACCAGGGACACACTAGCAGCGTTTCCAGGGAAGTGAAAGCCAAACCAGTCCGCCCTTCAGCCCCCCTCACACACACACACAAACACACAACCGCTATTCCACACGGTGCTAAAGATGGAGCCAATGCAACGAGACGGGAGGACTTGCTGAGAAGTGCCGCGATGTGAAGTTACTTCTGAATCCATTTCCTGGCGCCGGCGGGGGCCTGTGTGGAAGGCCCAGTGCAGGCTCGGCAGGTGGATACGGAGACACCCCTTCCCCTGAAGAGCCTTGAAATACATTTTTATTGATTTCAGACAGGAAGGGAGTGGGAGGGAGAGAAACATCGATGAGGAGAGGGAATCATGGATCGGCTGCCTCCAGCTCGCCCCACACTGGGGATCGAGCCCCCAACCCGGGCTGGGCCCTTGACCAGAACCTGGGACCCTTCAGCCCACAGGCCAGAGCTCTACCCACGGAGCCACACCAGCCAGGGCTAAACTGCCTTCTAAAGTGAAAGAACGGGAGGCTGAGTCGGTTTGTTGACTTTTGCAAAGTCACACAGGAAGGCAAACCCCGCTGAGAACGCGGCTCAAGTCCCGTTCCTTCCGCGGTTCCCCTCAGTGGAGACCTGACTCCGTTTCTGCTTCTCCCCCTCCAGCCCCTGTCGCGGAGGCTGCTGTCGCCACCGTCCTCAGGAGTCCCCCCGGGACAGGTAAGAAGGAATGTTCCCTGGAGCCCGCCTGCGGGCACGACACTGAGTGTGCCCTGGGGCTGCCTCTTCCTCGGAGAACTCGGGGGGTGCGGTGAGGGGATGCCTGGGTCAGAGCACAGGGAGGCCCCTCTGTGGGCACGACCTTACTGACCCCGCCAGCCCTGCCCCACAGCCCTGGGACGCCAGGGGGCACCTGTGCACCAAGCTCCCAGCCACGAGGGAGCCCCACGGATGTGCCGAGTCCCTCCCGGACTCCAGGTGGCACAGGGGGCCCTCAGCCCAGGGGAGTGATGGGCACCACGCCCCCGGCATCGCGGCACTGCCCAGGGGCTGCCGAGAGGAGGGGCAGGTGGCCCCACAGCCTCACCAGGGTGCACCCCGAGGGCATTTCTCCCCGGAAGTGCTAGCAGCTTGGGTGGGAGAGCAGCCACTGCCCTTTCCCCACGACTCCCTCCAAGGACACACGGGAGGAGTCCGGCGGGTGGAGGGGCTCTCGGGCTTCGCTTTCTGGGACGCACCCCGAAGGGCCTAAAGCATGAAACGTAAGAGGAACCTGTCGGAGGAGGGCGGGTCGGCTCCTAGGGAACCACAGCAAGAAACCCTGAGCAGGGCAGGATGGCCGCCTACTCACCGCCATGGACGATCACGGGGCGCGTCCTTCGACCTGGCAGGATGGCAGGTGCCTGCTTAGGCCCCGGCTGCTGTCCCGGGAGGGGCTGCTGTCCTCCCTGCCGGGCAAGGGCCTGGCACCTTCCCAGGCTTTGCCTGAGGTCACCCAGACCCACGGAGGAGCCAGCGAGCTGCCCAGTGGGAGGACGTGCCGGGGAGCCTGCAGCTCCGCCCTGGGGGCCCGTGTGGGGTCAGTGGGCCGCTCCGGCTCACCGTCTTCGGCCCAGGTCCTCGACCACGTCCACAGACTTTTCTGACGAAGATGCAGAGTCGGGGCCGCCCCACAGTCTTGCCAGCGAGTACCTGGCTCAGGAAGGGACACGCGGGTGGGTAATGCAGGCACACAGGCCGCATTAGAGATGTGGAGGGGGAGGCTCGTCTGCGGTGGGACCATCCTTGCCGATGACCCAGCTGAGCGGGAGGCTTGTGCACACACAGAGCAAGTAGCAGGACGTGCATGTGGAGCTGTCATGGTTCTGACACAAGATTTAGGACGGTCTCCTTCCCGAGATGCCTCACCAGATGCCTCTTTGTTGTCCCTTCCAGACACATGGCCAGCTCAGGCCACAGCTGCGTCACTGAGAACAAAATGCAAATCATCCTATCACCCTCCCAGGTCCTCTCTCTGCCTCTGAATCACGCCTGGGATGGAATGTGACAGGAAGAAACTCCACATGGGCCAGCCTCATCCTTGTCCCTTATGGGGGTGGGGCCAGAGGAGGGTCTCTGACGAGGTCCTTGTCTGACATGGTTGGCTGATGACTTGTATCCAGTGGCGTATGGGAGGAGGCTCAGCCAGGACCCTCCCCCGTTGCTCAGGGTCAGCCTTGGAGGCCTCCTGGGACCTGCTGAGAGCCATGTGCTGGCTCAGCCTCAGGGGGTGTGAGTCTCTGCCTCTCCTGTCTGGCAGGCGTGGTCCCATCACCTCCGAGGGCTTTGCCTCAAGTCAGGCAGGACCAAGAAGAAGGAATAAGTGGCCAAGGAGGCCATGGTCTTGTCCTGTCCCCAGAGCTGTGGACCTCCACCCTGGGTGGCCCTGGTGGATGCGGGGGGAAGTCCTCACCCCTAGGGCAATCCTGGGCTCCCTACCTAGGAGCCTCCTTAGAGCTGGCAGGACAGGACGTCCCGATCCTTTCCCTGTGATGGAGATGAACCCCTGGGCGTGTCCAGAGATGACCGCCTGCCCTTGGGTGTGGCTGTGAGGGAGGCCCTGAGTCTAGAGAACCTGCCTCTGGCCTGGAGCTCAGCACAGACAGTGAGGAGGTGTCCTTGTGCCGTCCTCTAGGGTTAAGGACCAATTCCGGTTTGGCCCTGAGGCTGGTGAACGGCGGTGACCCATGTCAGGGCCGCGTGGAGGTCCTCTACCAAGGCACCTGGGGCACCGTGTGTGATGACGGATGGGACATCAACAATGCCAACGTGGTGTGCAGGCAGCTGGGCTGTGGCGAAGCCAGGTCGGCACCAGGAAGTGCCTGGTTTGGAAAGGGCTCAGGCCCGATCGTGCTGGATGACGTGGGCTGCTCAGGGCACGAGTCCTATCTGTGGAACTGCCCTCACAGGGGCTGGAACTCACACAACTGCAATCACGGAGAGGACGCCGGCGTCATCTGCTCAGGTGGGCCCCCCAAGTCTGTTCTCCCACATGGGTGGTGTTTTCTCAGCGAGTGTGTCCCTCAGTCTGTTTCTTGTCAAGGTCTTTCTTTATTTCTTGTTCCCTTGAAGAGTCCTAGTTCTCTGCCTAGTTCAGTATTAGTCTGTGTCCTGGTGCCAGGTGTAAGCAGGTGAATGAGGACCCAAATGACTGTAAGGATCACACCTTCTGCCAACAGGACCGCACACGCCAGCGGCACAGGCAGTGTTGTGAGGTGCCTGGGAGGGGGCCCGTGGGCAGAGGTGCGGTGACCCTCACACGGCTGCCTGCATTCGGGGCTCAGGAGTCCTTGCCTGTCAGTCTCTCCAGCGAAATTGGATGCAACCTCTGCACCAGGTCTGCTCTGCGAGGGCAGCGGGCCCTCTGAGGCCCACCGGCCTATGCCTTGTAGTTGCCTATGGTCAGGCCTGAATGACACACGTAGGTTTGGGGCCCTGAGCAGACTCCTCACTGTTGGCCGCTCCATGCCTCCTAAAAGCTGTGTGGCAGACAGCTTCCTCGTGTCAACTCTGTGCCTCCATCTAGACACAGACAGAATCACCTGGACGTTGGCACCAGTACCCTGGGTCTTCCTGGGCCCTGGCGTGGCGCGTCCTACAGGTTAGATGGCAAAGGCCCCGCCTTCCAAGGCTGGGGACCAGGATGGCTGAGCGACCACCTGCTCAGTGTCTCCCACGATGCCTCTTGCTGTGCCCCCTTCTGTGCCACGTGTCTATCCAATGCCCTCTCTCTCACAGCTGCCTGGCCCTGTCCACCACCATGCCAACTGAGTCCCCCTGCCTTTGACGCACCCTCTCTGCTCATCCCACAGTCCACCAGGAGCTCCTGGAGGGCACTGTGCTTGTTCTGCCTCCCAGTCCCTCCCTGATGTGTAGATGGTACAGTTGTGCCCACAACACATTGACCCTCCGGTCTGGCTCAGAGGGATAAGGGCATTCTGGCTACAGCGCTTTCCCACTCTCAGTGACAGGGGACACTCTGTCCTGGGACATTCTGCTCCCTGTGCTGAGGAAACAGAGACCCTTCATCCATGGACCCCAGACAGAGCCTAGGAGATGCTTTTACCAAAGGACACTGCGTCAGTAGGTCACCATGCTTGCTCTCACAGATTGTAGCCCTGGTTGCCATCGTCAAGGACATTCAAGGACATGGTATGGGCTGGTGGCAAGCTCTCAGTAAGAGCAACTTTCTCCCATAGCCACAGAGCTTCTCAGGCCACCCTGTCCCTGACCCCCTCACCCCAGTCACAGCTCAGCAGACCCGAGCTTGACCCTCTGCTTTCCTTTCTAAGCTGCTCTGTTTTCTCTCCAGTTGGTTGGTACACATCATTCCACATGTGAGCATCCCTGGGTCTGGCCAAAGCATCAGAATTCATTACTGTAGCCTCCAGGCCAGGGTGACATTCTCTCATCTTGTGTTAGATCCCCTCAGACTTCACCCCATCCAACATGGAGGGTTCCCCCCACATCCCAGAATCATGGATTCCCATCACCTACCAGTTGTGGGACATATTAGTCAGGATGTTTTAGTTTGCAAGTGACAGGAGCTCAACTCAAACTCTTTGAAGCCAGAAGAGAACTCCATGACTCACACATGAGGGACATCTCCTGGCAGGGCCAGCTTCAGGTGCTCCTGGATCCAGGCGTTCCGAGACTGTCTCCATGCACATTTCTTACTCCTGCTTTCTTATGTGTATGGGCTTCACTATCGGCTAGCTTCCTGCACAGGCGACACTGCTAGTGCCAACGGTGAGGCTCCCCTTTTTGTCCTGCATCAAAGGCCAACATGGTGGGAAACCAATTGAAGAACATGCCTCCCACAGCTCACACCCAAAGGTGCTGTACCCAGCTCCATGAAGATAAAGGGTTTTGGAGGAACTTTGGTCCAGTCTTAATGCAGGGGAATGTTACCCCGAACACTAAGGCCTGGCCCCTGGAAGAATTAGGAACTTCACGCACACCTCAGAGCCTCTTTCTTCAGGCTACATTGCACACAGTGACTTTTCCCCTCCCTTTCAGGAGCCGATGCCGGTTTGGCCCTGAGGCTGGTGAACGGAGGTGACCGGTGTCAGGGCCGCGTGGAGGTCTTCTACCAAGGCTCCTGGGGCACCGTGTGTGACGATGGGTGGGACACCAAAGACGCCAACGTAGTGTGCATGCAGCTGGGCTGTGGCGAGGCCAGGTTGGCTCTTGGAAATGCCTGGTTCGGACAGGGCTCAAAACAGATCGTGCTGGATGATGTGGCCTGTTCTGGGCACGAGTCCTACCTATGGAGCTGCCCCCACAGGGGCTGGAATTCCCACAACTGCAACCACGGAGAGGACGCTAGTGTCATCTGCTCAGGTGCATCTCCTCAAGTCTGTTCTCCTTTCACGGGTGGTGTTTTCTCAGCGAGTGTGTCCCTCAGTCTGTTTCCTGTCAAAGTCTTTCTTTATTTCGTATTCCCTTGAAGAGTCCTAGTTCTCTGCCTAGTTCAGTATTAGTCCGTGTCCTGGTGCCAGGTGTAAGCAGGTGAATGAGGACCTACCCTGAGTGTAAGGATCACACCTTCTGCCAACAGGACCGCACACGCCAGCGGCACAGGCAGTGTTGTGAGTTGCCTGGAAGGGGGCCCGTGGGCAGAGGTGCGGTGACCCTCACACGGCTGCCTGCATTCGGGGCTCAGGAGTCCTTGCCTGTCAGTCTCTCCGGGGAAATTGGATGCAATCTCTGCACCAGGTCTGCTCTGCGAGGGCAGCGGGCCCTCTGAGACCCACCGGGCTATGCCTCGTAGTTGCCTATGGTCAGGCCTGAACCGCACACATGGGATAGGAACCTGAGCAGACTCCTCACTCTTGGCCCCTCCATGCCTCCTAAAAGCTGCATGGTAGACAGTTTCCTCGTGTCAACTCTGTGCCTCCATCTGGACACGAAAGGAATTGCCTGGACGTTGGCACCAATGCCCGGGGTTTTCCTGGGCCCTGGCGCATCCTGACACCCTGAACCCAGTCACAGCTCTGCAGACCCAACCTTGACCCTCTGCCCGCCTTTCTAAGCTGCTCTATTTTCTCTCCAGGTGGGTGGTACACAAGTTCTTCCTCGGTTGAGCTTCCCCTTGGTCTGGCTAAAGCGTCAGCATTCAGCACTGTAGCCTCCAGGCCATGGTGACCTTCTCAAATCTTGTTAGATCTCCTCAGACTTCACCCCATCCAACATGGAGGGTTCCTGCACATCCCAGAATCATGGATTCCCTTCACCTACCCGTTATGGGACATATTAGTCAGGATGTTTTAGTTTGCAAGTGACAGGAGCCCAACTCAAACTCTTTAAAGCTGTAAGAGCACTCCATGGCTCATTCATGAGGGACATCTAATGGCAAGTCCAGCTTCAGGTGCAGCTGGATCTAGGTGTTCCAAGACTGTTTCTGTGCACTTTGCTCACCCCTATGTTCTGTGTGTATGGGCTTCACTATGGGCTAGCTTTCTGCACACGGGTCACTCCTGTCTTTGTCCTGCATCCCAAGGCCAACATGGTGGGAAACCAGTCAGAGAACATGCCTCCCACAGCTCATATCAATGGGTGCTGTACCTGGTTCTTTGAAGATAAACGGTGATGGACAGGCATCATCCAGTCTTAATTAGGGGGAATGTAATCCCAAAAATAAAAGTTTGGACCCTGGAAGAATTCGGAACCTCACCCACACCTCAGAGCCTGTTTCTTCAGGAGACACCAGAGACAATTAATGTTTTTGTCTCATTCTAGGAGCCAATTCCGGTTTGGCCCTGAGGCTGGTGAACGGCAGTAACCCATGTCAGGGCCGCGTGGAGGTCCTCTACCAAGGCTCCTGGGGCACCGTGTGTGACGACGGGTGGGACACCAACGACGCCAACGTCGTGTGCAGGCAGATGGGTTGTGGTGGGGCCAGTTCGGCCCCAGGAAGTGCCCAGTTTGGACAGGGCTCAGGGCCGATTGTGCTGGACGATGTGGACTGTTCAGGGCAAGAGTCCTTCCTGTGGAGCTGCCCAAACAGGGGCTGGAACTCCCACAACTGTGGGCACCATGAGGACGCTGGAGTCATCTGCTCAGGTGGGCCCCCCATGTCTGTTCTCCTTCATGGGTGGTGTTTTCTCAGCGAGTGTGTCCCTCAATCTGTTTCCTGTAAGTCTTTCTTTATTTCTTGTTCCCTAGAAGAGTCCTAGTTCTCTGCCTAGTTCAGTATTAGTCTATGTCCTGGTGCCAGGTGTAAGCAGGTGAATGAGGACCTACACTGAGTGTACAGATCACACCTTCTGCCGACGGACACACACCAGCGGCACAGGCAGTGTTGTGAGTTGCCTGGAGGGAGCCCGTGGGTAGAGTTGAAGTGACCCTCACATGGCTGCCTGCATTTGAGGCTCAAGAGTCCTCGCCTGTCAGTCTTTCAGGGAAATTGGATGCAATCTCTGCACCAGGTTGGCTCTGCGAGGGCAGCAGTCCCTCTGGGACCCCCCGGGCTATGCCTTGTAGTTCAGGAGCTCATCATTGTTGATCCCACAGATTGTAGCCCTGGTTGCTGTTGTCAAGGACATTCAAGGGCATGGTTTTGGCTCCTGGGAAGCTCTCAGAAAAGGCCTCTTTCTTCCCTAGCCACAAAGCATCCCAGCCCCCTGGCCCTCATCCCCTGACCCAGTGACCACTCAGCAGACCCGAACTTGACCCTCCACTCTCCTTTTCTAAGCTGCTCTGTTTTCTCACCAGATGGGTGGTACACAAGTGCTTCCTACATTGAGCATCCGTGGGTCTGGCCAAAGTTTCCGCATTCAGCACTGGAGGCTCCAGCTGGAGTGATGTTCCAGAATCTTGTCTTAACAACCTCGGTTATCACCCCATCCAATGTGGAGGGTTCCCCCACATCCCAGAATCATGGATTCCCTTCACCTACCAGTTGTGGGACATATTAGTCAGCATGTTTCTGTTTGCAAGTGACAGGAGCCCAACTCAAACTCTTTGAAGCCAGAAGAGCACTCCATGGCTCATAGACACGTGTGACGTCTAGTGGCAGGGCCAGCTTCAGGTGCAGCTGGATCGCGGCATTCCAAGGCTGTCCCCGTGCCCTTTGCTTACTCCTGCTTTCTATGTGTATGGGCTTCACTATCGGCTTGCTTTCGGCACACGGGGTCATTGGTAGTGCAGACAGCAGCCAATCACTTTGTCCTGCATCCCAAGGCCAACATGGTGGGAAACCAATTGCAGAACATGCCTCCCACAGGTAAAATCCATGGGTGCTGTACCTGGATCCTTGAAGATAAAGGGTGATGGACTGGCTTCGGTTCAGTCCTAATTCAGGGAATATAATCCCGAAAATAAAAGGCTTGGACCCTGGAAGAATTAGGAACCTCACTCACACCTCAGACCCTCTTTCTTCAGGTTACATCAGAGACAGTGAATTTTTCCCTCCACTTACAGGAGCCGATGCCAGTTTGTCCCTGAGGCTGGTGAATGGTGGTGACCGGTGTCAGGGCCGCGTAGAGGTCCTCTACCAAGGCTCCTGGGGCACCGTGTGTGACGACGGGTGGGACATCAATGATGCCAACGTGGTGTGCAGGTGGTTGGGCTGTGGCCGGGCTAAGTCGGCCCCAGGAAGTGCTCGGTTCGGACAGGGCTCAGGACAGATCGTGCTGGATGACGTGGGCTGCTCAGGGAATGAGTCCTACCTGTGGAGCTGCCCGCACAATGGCTGGAACTCCCACAACTGCAACCACGGGGAGGACGCCAGTGTCATTTGCACAGGTGCGACTCCCCATGTCTGTTCTTCTTCATGGGTGCTGTTTTCTTAGCAAGTGTGTCCCTCAATATGTTTCCCGTCAAAGTCTTTCTTTATTTCTTGTTCCCTTGAAGAGTCCTAGTTCTCTGCCTAGTTCAGTATTAGTCTGTGTCCAGGTGCCAGGTGTAAGCAGGTGAATGAGGACCCAAATGACTGTAAGGATCACACCTTCTGCCAACAGGACCGCACACGCCAGCGGCACAGGCAGTGTTGTGAGGTGCCTGGAAGGGGGCCCGTGGGCAGAGGTGGGGTGACCCTCACACGGCTGCCTGCATTCGGGGCTCAGGAGTCCTTGCCTGTCAGTCTCTCCGGGGAAATTGGATGCAACCTCTGCACCAGGTCTGCTCTGTGAGGGCAGCGGGCCCTCTGAGACCCACCGGCCCATGCCTCGTAGTTGCCTATGATCAGGCCTGTACCGCACACATGGGATAGGAACCTGAGCAGACTCCTCACTCTTGGCCCCTCCACGCCTCCTAAAAGCTGCATGGTAGACAGTTTCCTCGTGTCAACTCTGTGCCTCCATCTGGACACGAAAGGAATCGCCTGGACGTTGGCACCAATGCCCCGGGTCTTCCTGGGCCCTGGAGGGGCGCGTCCTCCTGGGTTAGATGGCAGAGGCCCCGCATTCCAAGGCTGGGGACCAGCATGGCTGAGCGACCACCTACTCAGTGTCTCCCACGATGCCTCTTGCTGTGCCCCCTTCTGTGCCACGTGTCTATCCGACACCCTCTCTCTCACAGCTGCCTGTCCATGTCCACCACCATGCCAGCTGAGTTCTGCTGCCTCTGAAGCTCTCTCTCTCTGCTCACCCCACAGCCCACCAGGAGCTCCCGGAGGGGATTGTGCCAGTTTCTGCCTCCCAGTCCCTCCCTGATGTGTAGATGGTACAGTTGTGCCCATAACACATTGACCCTCTGGTCCGGCTCAGAGCGATAAGGGCATTCTGGCTACAGCGCTTTCCCACTCAGTGACAGGGGACACTCTGTCCAGAGGACATTGTGCTCCCTGTGCTGAGGCAACAGAGACCCTTCATCCATGGACCCCAGACAGAGCCTAGGAGATGCTTTTACCAAAGGACACTGCGTCAGTAGGTCACCATGGTTGCTCTCACGGATTGTAGCCCTGGTTGCCATTGTCAAGGACATTCAAGGGCACAGTTTTGGTTCATGGAAGCTCTCAGAAGAGGTCTCTTTCTCCTGTAGCCACAGAGCTTCTCACCTCACCCTACCCCTGACCCCGACCCACCGATCCCAGTCACAGCTCAGCAGACCCGACCTTGACCCTCTGCCCTACATTCTTAGCTGCTCTGTTTTCTCTCCAGGTGGGTGGTATACAAGTCCTTCCTCGGTTGAGCATCCCTGGGTCTGGCCAAAGCATCAGAATTCAGCACTGTAGCCTCCAGGCCAGGGTGACCTTTTCTAATCTTGTGTTAGATCTCCTCAGACTTCACCCCATCCAACATGGAGGGTTCCCCCACTTCCCTGAATCATGGATTCCTTTCACCTACCACTTATGGGACATATTAATCAGGATGTTTTAGTTTGCAAGTGACAGGAGCTCAACTCAAACTCTGAAGCCAGAAGAGCACTCCATGGCTCACACTAGAGGGACATCTAGTGGCAGGGCCAGCTTCAGGGGCAGCTGGATCCAGGTGTTCCAAGACTGTCTCCGTGCCCTTTGCTTACTCCTGCTTTCTACGTGTATGGGCTTCACTATCGGCTTGCTTTCTGCACATGGGTCACTGCCAGTGCAGATGGCGGGCCTCCCCTCTTCGTCCTGCATCCCAAGTCCACATGGTGGGAAACCAATTGGAGAACATGCTTCCCACAGCTCACACATATGAGTGCTGTAATATCCTTAAAGATAAAGGGTGATGGACGGGCTTTGGTCTAGTCCAAATGTGGGGGAACCTTGCCCCGAACCCTAAAGGCTTGGTCCCTGGAAGAATTAGGAACCTCAACCATACCTCAGAGTCTCTTCCTTCAGGCAACGCCAGAGACAGTGAATTTTCCCCTCCCCTTCTAGGAGCCGAAGCCGGTTTGGCCTTGAGGCTGGTGAACGGAGCTGACCAGTGTCAGGGCCGTGTGGAGGTCCTCTACCAAGGCTCCTGGGGCACCGTGTGTGACGACGGGTGGGACACCAACGATGCCAACGTGGTGTGCAAGCAGCTTGGCTGTGGTGAGGCCAGTTCAGCTCCAGGAAGTGCCAATTTTGGACAGGGCTCAGGTCCGATCGTGCTGGATGATGTGGGCTGCTCAGGGAATGAGTCCAACCTGTGGAGCTGCCCGCACAGGGGCTGGAACTCCCACAACTGCAACCACGGAGAGGACGCCGGCGTCATCTGCTCAGGTGGGCCCCCCAAGTCTGTTCTCCCACATGGGTGGTGTTTTGTCAGCGAGTGTGTGCCTCAATCTGTTTCCTGTCAAAGTCTTTCTTTATTTCTTATTCCCTTGAAGAGTCCTAGTTCTCTGCCTGGTTCCGTATTAGTCTGTGTCCTGGTGCCAGGTGTAAGCAGGTGAATGAGGACCCAAATGACTGTAAGGGTCACACCTTCTGCCAACAGGACCGCACACGCCAGCGGCACAGGCAGTGTTGTGAGTTGCCTGGAAGGGGGCCCGTGGGCAGAGATGCGGTGACCCTCACACGGCTGCCTGCATTCGGGGCTCAGGCGTCCTTGCCTGTCAGTCTCTCCGGGGAAATTGGATGCAATCTCTGCACCTGGTCTGCTCTGCGAGGGCAGCGGGCCCTCTGAGACCCACCGGGCTATGCCTCGTAGTTGCCTATGGTCAGGCCTGAACCGCACACATGGGATAGGAACCTGAGCAGACTCCTCACTCTTGGCCCCTCCATGCCTCCTAAAAGCTGCGTGGTAGACAGTTTCCTCGTGTCAACTCTGTGCCTCCATCTAGACACAGACAGAATCACCTGGACGTTGGCACCAATGACCCGGGTCTTCCTGGCCCCTGGCGGGGCGCATCCTATGGGTTAGATGGCAAAGGCCCCGCCTTCCAAAGCAGGGCACCAGCATGGCTGAGCATCCACCTGCTCAGTGTCTCCCACAATTCCTCTTGCTGTGCCCTATTCTGTGCCATGTGTTTGGTCTGACACCCTCTCTCTCACAGCTGCCTGGCCCTGTCCACCACCATGCCAGCGGAGTCCCACTAGCTCTGACGCTACCTCCCGGCTCACCCCACAGCCCACCAGGAGCTCCCGGAGGGCACTGTGCCAGTTTCTGCCTCCCAGCCCCCTCCCTGATGTGTCGATAGTACTGTTGATTCCACAGGACATTGACCCTCTGGTCTGGCTCAGAGCGATAAGGGCATTCTGGCTACAGCGCTTTCCCACTCAGTGACAGGGGACACTCTGTCCAGAGGACATTGTGCTCCCTGAGCTGAGGCAACAGAGACCCTTCATCCATGGACCCCAGACAGAGCCTAGGAGATGCTTTTACCAAAGGACACTGCGTCAGTAGGTCACCATGGTTACTCTCACGGATTGTAGCCCTGGTTGCCATTGTCAAGGACATTCAAGGGCACAGTTTTGGTTCATGGAAGCTCTCAGAAAAGGTCTTTCTCCTGTAGCCACAGAGCTTCTCAGCCCACCCTGTCCATAACCCTCTGACCCCCTGACCCCAGTCACAGCTCAGCAGACCCGACCTTGACCCTCTGCCTGCCTTTCTAAGCTGCTCTGTTTTCTCTCCAGGTGGGTGGTACACAAGTCCTTCCTCGGTTGAGCATCCCTGGGTCTAGCCAAAGCATCAGCATTCAGCACTGTAGCCTCCAGGCCATGGTGACCTTCTCAAATCTTGTGTTAGATCTCCTCAGACTTCACCCCATCCAACATGAAGGGCTCCCCCACATCCCAGAATCATGGATTCCCTTCACCTTCCAGTCATGGGACAAATTAGTCAAGATGTTTTACTTTTCAAGTGACAGGAGCTCAACTCAAACTCTTTGAAGCCAGAAGAGCACTCCATGGCTCACACATGAGGGACGTCTAGTAGCAGGGCCAGCTTCAGGGGCAGCTGGATCCAGGTGTTCCAAGACTGTCTCCGTGCACTTTTCTTACCCCTTGTTCTGTGTGTATGGGCTTCACTATCAGCTTGCCTTCTGCACATGGGTCACTGCTAGTGCCAAGGGTGGGGCTCCCCACTTTGTCCTGCATTGAATGGCCAACGTGGTGGGAAACCAATTGGAGAACATGCACCCATGTTCTGTAACTGGCTCCTTGAAGATAAAGGGTGAATGATGGCCTACAGTCCAATCCTAATGCGGGGGATCGTAACCCTGAACAATAAAGGGTTGGCCCCTGGAAGAATTCGGAACCTCACCCACACCTCAGAGCCTCTTTCTTCAGGCGACATGGGAGACAGTGAATTTTTCTATCCCCTTCTAGGAACCAATGCTGGTTTGGACCTGAGGCTGGTGAATGGCGGTGACCGGTGTCAGGGCCGCGTGGAGGTCCTCTACAAAGGCTCCTGGGGCACCGTGTGTGATGACAGTTGGGACACCAATGATGCCAACGTGGTGTGCAGGCAGCTGGGCTGTGGTGGGGCCAGGTCAGCCCCAGGAAATGCCCGGTTCGGACAGGGCTCAGGCCCGATCGTGCTCGATGATGTAGCCTGCTCAGGGCACGAGTCCTACCTGTGGAGCTGCCCACACAGGGGCTGGAACTCCCACAACTGCAACCACGGGGAAGACGCCGGCGTCATCTGCTCAGGTGCGTCTCTACCATCCCTGGTGGCCCTTCTGGGCTGATGCTGCTGAGAACATACTCACTCCCCATGCCAGGGCCCCCCTGAGCCTCATATTGTCCCCCAGGCACTGGAGTGGCTCAGGGCCACAGGCTCTCAAGTGCTAGGTTACCTACTCAGACTACAGGTCAGATTGGTGGGTCCATGCGCCCAGTATCCTGAAGGCAGTGCCAGGAACTGGCTCGAAGGGGCCTGAGCTCCGTGTTCATGCACAAGAGGCAGCGTCCTGAGCACAGAGAGGAGCCTGCCCTTGTGCCCCCGGAGCCAGCTCACTGCCACCTGCAGGGTGTCTGGGGATTCCTTCCAGGGCAGCTGGTCCCTGGGTCTGGGGGTTAGTTAGCACTTCCCCTCTGTGAGGACGGTGTCACCTGGGGGCTCCCAGATAGTGACACACAGGGGACAACCTGAGAGCACAGAGGTCCTTTGTGAAGTATAGAGAGAGTGGGAGGGAGCAGGGGAGGTGGGAGATGGCAGGTGGCCAATGAATGGAAGGAGCCAATGGGAGCCTTGGGTATGGGGCATTATGACCGCATGGAAAAGTCTAGAAATCTGTGTAGACTCTCAATATCAGAATGGGTCAAGGTTGACACATCAGTGTGCACATTGATTGACCCCATTTGGTGGGGTCATTCCCTGTTCATTCTCTGGGGTCAACACCAGAGCCCTGGTGGCCTGTCTCTGGCATGACACTGGCTTCCATACACTGGACAGGAAGTCCTCAGGTTCCAGGAGGCAGGCCATGGCAAAGGGACAGAGGGCGTTTCTTTGGAAGGACTGTGAGGTTCAGGGTAGCACCTCTGTGTCCACTGCGAGGCCGTGTGTACCGCATCAGCTCCATGTGTAGAAGCTGAGGGTCATCAATCCGGGATCTGGGCCAGGCACCTGGGAGCTTATTGTCTGACTGTCCCTTTCTTCCCACAGCTGCTCAGCCCTGAACAACCTGGCCAGGTGAGTCCCAGCCACCTCTCCTGGGATGTCCCTCTCTCCTGCCCACCTCTACTGGTCAACATTCTCCAGCTGACCCATGGCTCTTTGAACCCCATCTGGACCACACTTTTGCCCTCTGTCTCCTTAACTATTGGGGGTCGGCGGAATCCAAAGACTCCGTCTGTCCATCCTCCTTGTGAGTTCTCATCAGATACTTGGCGGCCGTCCCGGGGGAGAGGGGCCGAAGGTCAAGAAGTGCCTCCCCTTCCATGAAGGTGGCCCAGTGGCTCCAGGCTGAGGAGGGCTTTGTGGGATAGTGGACACTGATGCCCACTGGCTTTCTGATGACAGGACAGCAGGCTTCCGGGTTCTCTCCTCCTCTCACACTTGCCGCACCCTGAGGGCCAGCATGGTCATACCCGCATCCCAGGGTGGCAGAGACAGTTCCCGGGGAAGGCAGTGAACATGTGATGAGGGTCCTTTGAGGCCGCCCTTGACCCCTTCCTGACCCGGTGGGGCTACACTCATGATCCAGGGGACTCGGGTGGTCGCGGACGTGTCTGTGGGGCTCAGGCTGCACCGTGTGGTGGCCATGGACTGCGTGTCGGGCTGCGTAGGCGTGCAGAGTGCAACCAGCCCTTTGGCCGCATTCCTCCCAATTTCCTGGTCAACAAGGGACGGGTGTCGTGTTTGGCCTAAGTGGCGGGGGCAAGCAGGAGCCTGCATTCTGCCAAGGGCCATTGCGATATTTTTAAAATATACATTTTTATTGATTTCAAGAGGAAGGGAGAGGGAGAGAGGGAGAAACATCAATGATGAGAGGGAATCATTCACCGGATGCCTCCTGCACACCCCCCTCCCCCCCCCCCCCCGGGGTTTGAGCCTGCAACCTGAGCATGTGCCCTTGACCGGAATCGAACCCGGGACCCTTCAGTCCAAAGGCTGATGCTCTATCCACTGAGCCAACCTAGGGCCCATTTGGGTCTTGATGGCGTCATCCGAGGGCCATAAACATTGATCTACTGAAGATGAGTGGCTCCATCTGGACAAACCTCATGTGAACTCACCCTGAGGCCCCGGCAGGGCCAGAGCCACTGATTCTCGGGCCTCAGGCGGCCTGCAGGCGGCACGGCCCCCAGCCCCCGCCTAGGAAGTCCGTACCTGGGACCCAGACACACCTGACCTCTCACCTCTGGGTTCTCACCCCCCGAGCCTCACTCCTCCTCTGTCAGACACAACTGCTCCCGCCCCCCACCCGCCTGTCAGGACTGTGAGGGG
This sequence comes from Myotis daubentonii, assembly GCF_963259705.1. Lineage (NCBI taxonomy): Eukaryota > Metazoa > Chordata > Mammalia > Chiroptera > Vespertilionidae > Myotis > Myotis daubentonii. The sequence goes on along the minus strand of NC_081852.1, from coordinate 63,534,222 downwards.
GTTGTGGTGGCTTTTGTTACTATCATTGTCGTCACCGATATTAACACATCAATGACCACATGGTCACTCCTGTCCGCCTTAACCCCCTGCAGTCCCGGGGAAAGAAGTAGTGTCCAGGCATGGCCGCGAGGCAGGTGTGGGGAGCGTAGCTGTCAGGGGCCTGTGTCCCCTCGGGCGCAGGTCACACACCACTGGCCGCTCTCTGTCCCCGTGTCCGCGCTCAGGCTGTCCTCAGGTGTGGCCCATTCTAGGCTCTGTCCTTCCTCATCCATTCACTCCACGCCCACCTCCTGGAGGCCTCCCGGGCGCCAGGAGACAGAGAACTAAACTCAGATCAAGCCCGGCCGGCGTGGCTCAGGGCTTGAGTGCGGACCTGTGAACCAGGAGGTCAGGGTTCGATTCCCGGTCAGGGCACAGGCCTGGGTTGCAGGCTCGGTCCGAAGTGGGGGGCAAGCAGGAGGCAGCTGGTCCATGATTCTGTCTCATCATTGATGTTTCTATCTTCCTCTCCCTCTCCCTCTCCCTTCCTCTCTGAAATCAATAAAAATATATATTTTAAAAAATAATGAAAAGAAAAAGAAAAACAGATTGAAGCCCCCCTCACCCCAGAAAGCTTACCCTGCGGCCAGAGAGCACAGGGCAGGGCACCCCCAGGGCAGCAGGGCAGGGGGTGGGTGTCTGAGGCCGACAGGGACCCTGCTTGCTCCTCTCTTCCCCCTCTTCCCACCGGCGCCCCAGTCGCTGGGGCCCGGATTCCCCTGGCCTGGGACCCATGTACCCATTTCCCCACTGGGCTGCAATGTTCCTGCTCCCCCACCCTGTCCACTGGGCGCCTCCAGCCACATTGAACCCCAAAACCCTCCCCTGGCTCCTGGGCCCACAGGACACAGCGACGCTCCGCCCGCCCTTGGCCGCCCTTCCCACTGGCCTCAGTTTCCCCCTCGGCACTCCCCGCTCTCACTCCTCTTCTTCCCACCAGACAAGCAGCTCTGAGGACATCGCCTGCCCTGCGACCACCGCCCCACCTGTGTCCTCTGTGTCCGCCGGCTCGTCCTGACCGAACTCCTCTCCGTCCCCACCCGCGGCCACAGCCAGAGCCACGGCAGCGCTGCCACCCCATGGGTCACATGGGAGCACCCCCCCGCCCCCCCTCCCCCGGCCTGGGCCGCTGCAGTGTGACCTCGGAATGCACAGGGCGGGGCTCCCACCCCAGGGCCTGGACCCTCGGGCAGCCATGAGCCACACCTCCCGCCGCCAGCCTTTCCCCAGGGGCCGCCTTCCTGGCCTTCTAGAACCCGCTGCTCAGGCTGCAGCTGCCCTGCCAGGTCGTGGACCAGCTGAATAAAGGGCATTTTCACAGCAAGTGTTGGTCTGGTCACTGTGGGGACTCCCCTCCCCCTGGATCCCTGCAGATGGAGAGAAGGAGGGGGAGGGGGTCCCGGGCTTCCAGAACCTTCTGGGGGATGGAGACGGTGTGCTGGTGGGTGCCGGTTCTCCCCAAAGCAGGAAATGGGGAGAGAAAGGCCAGCGTGCGGGCGCCACCATCATTCCTGGAGTCGGGACCAGCACGGAACAGACTGGCACCTCGATGTGTGTGGGGAGTGGGGAGAAGAGATAAACCAAAGAACTCATAGGCCTATAGGCAGAGCCATGGCACGGCCATCGGGGGAGGGGACTGGGGTGAGGGGGAGGGGAGCTGGGAGCCATCGGTAAGACTATCGACAAGAAGAATCTATTTAAAAAGGAGGCCAAAACCCAAAAGACAAAATTTCAAAATAAAAAGCAATCAGAGGCCGAGAGAGGAGAGCAGCCGGCCCTGTGACCCACACAGTGTCCCCGAGGGTCTCCCCGCCCCCAGGAGCCGCGCCCCCAGGAGCAGCCACGGGGAGCCTGGGAATTGCTGAGCGGGCCGGCCCCCATGGGGATGGACGCTCCCCTCTGAGGGTAAATGTGCCAACATCACAGCAACACGGGCGCCTCTGCCTGGCCAGGGCGCTGTCTCCTCTGGGTCTCACGTTGTCTCCAGCCTGGGGCTGGGTGGCTGGGGGGGCTGGGGAGGGCTGGGGGGCTGGGGGCTGGGGGGGCTGTGGGTCTGGGGGGTTGGGGGCTGAGGGCGGACGCCCCCTCCTGGGCCCTGCGGGCCTGGCCTGCACGTGTCTCCAGGGAGGAATGGACGGACAGGTGGCCCCAGGACCTGGGAGGAAACAAGGCCTGGGGCGCTTTCCACAAAGGCAGTGCATCTGCCCAAACGGGAGAGAAGCCAGCCCGGGGCTGCGGGGTGAGGAGGTCAGGACCCCGTTTCCCATCCTGCCCTGGGAATGCGCACGCCCCCTCCTCCCCCCCCTCCCCAGCCCCTGAGCCCAAGGGGCCCCCAGCAGCAGCGCCAGCAGGAGCCACCGGCTTTCTCTGAAGCTGACTCGGGCGCCCAGCTTCGCCTGCGTCCTCCCCGCGAGGGCAGGCGGGTCTGTGATTTCAGGGGAGAAGGGGCCCCTCTGGGCGGAGGCGGCCCGGCTCCAGGCTCTGAGTGACTGTGGTGACCGGGACCCTGACCCGCCTCCCTGTGTCCACCCCTTGGCAGTGTGACGCCATTTCTCCCCACGAAGACGTGACGTCCACGTGGCCAGGTGCTGAGTCCTTTGGAGTGTCACCGGACACACCGGGGTCTGTGGTCCCTCCCGGTCAGGAATTAACCAATCAGAGCATTCATGGGTGGAGCAATGGGTCCATGTTCCTCTCTCTTTCTCTCCCTCCCTCTCCCTTCCCCTCTGAAATCAATAAAATATTTTTTAAAAAATAGAAACAGAGAGAGGGAGGGGAAGCCCCCTGGCCGCCCTCCCCGGGGACTGGCCCTGGTCGTGTTCTGGCTGCCAGGCTGTGGCACCGTGGCGCCTGCCAGTTCAGTCTTGACTTCAAGGCACCTTGCACACTTCCATTTGCTCTCTCGGATCCGGCCACGGTCTGTGAACACGCCTGCCAGCCTGCTGGGGGGCACCTGGCCCCAGCACTCCCATCGGCCCCAGCTGATCGCTGTCAACCCCATAAGGAGCTGACTGCAGCCCCGGGCGCCCAGCAGAAACCAGGAGGACCGCCCGGCGGAGCCCAGCCTGCATCGCTGACCCAGAACGACAAGCTAAATTAACAACCCCTGTTTTAAGCCGCTACTTTTCGGGGTGATTTGTTTCAGCTGATACGGGCCCGGGGCAGGAGGTGGGAGCCGGAGCCAGGAGCTGCCTGAAACCAGGAAGCCTTAGCAGGTGGGTCTTAGGTTGAGGGTCCCCCCCGCCCCCAGGAGATGGGTCCCCCAAGAAGACAGGGCGGGGAGGCTCCTGGACAGGCAGAGCTGCGAGAACAGTGCGGCCTGGACACTGGGTGCCCCGAGGGGAATCAATAAAGCTTTAATGCTGGTGAGACGCAGTCCTGCCCGGAGGCTCTCTCCAGGCACCCTCCTGCTGGGGGCGGTGGCTGGCCTGGGCCATGTCGCTGGGGTGGAGGCCTCGCGAGATGAAGTCCTGGTTCATGAGCAAGAGGTCCCCCGGGAAGTCCGCCAAGCGAAAGAGGCTGCGGTTGGTGAAGCCGGCGATGGACCGCTCCGCTTTCTTGGTGGCAAAGAACGGCCTCAGCTCGCTGGGCTGGCGGGGGAGCGGTTTGGGGGGCTCTTTGGGCTTGAAAATGACACTCATTTTGATCTCTTGTCTTTTTGCGGTGGTGTCCTCGCTCTCCCCGGGCGCGGCATCCCCGTGGGCCTGGCCGGCCACCGCGTCCTCGCCTCCGGCCGCGGGGGGGCCGCCGGGGGACCCAGCCCTCTGGATGGCGGGCAGCGGCCGGGTCCTCAGCGCCCGCGCGAACTGCATGCGCTCCACGTGCCTGCAGATGCCCTGCCTCTCGCGCGGCGGCACCCGGAGATCCTCCGGGGACACCGTCCCCTTGGCCGTCCAGATCTTCTTCAGGAGCCCGCAGGGGGCGAAGGTCGGGGGGAACTGCTGCCTGTACTCCAGCACCTGCTTGTAGTCCGGCGACCGCAGCTGCAGCTCCCGGAGCATCTTCCGCTCCTCCTCCTGCTTGTGCGTCAGGAACCTTCTGGAGGCCACGGTGTGCACGCCACCTAGACGCTGGCCGCCAGACAGGCCGTGAGCACAGCCCGGGACGCCCTCCTCCCGCCACCGCCCCGCGTGCCCGCGGCCCTGTGTGGGGGGCAAAGGCGCACCTTTGGGGCCAGACAAGCCTGGGTTCAAATCCCAGCTCTCCTTTTTGTTTTTTTTTTAATGGTGTCTTTCTTTTATTTATTTTTAAATATATTTTTCTTGATTTCAGAGAGGAAGCCGCACACTGAGGATTGAGTCCACAAACCGGGCATGTGCCCTGACCAGGCATCGAACCCAGGACCCTTCAGTCTGCAGGCCGACGCTCTATTCACTGAGCCACACCAGCCTGGGCTGGACGCTCCTTGCCCACCATGGACTGGAAGGAATGGTGTGACTCACGGGGCCCCTGGGCGGCCTCCGGAACCGTCCCTGTGAGAGCCGCTGGCGCCAGGTAAGGCTCAGGCCAGGCGCCTCTGCCCGGACCCTGCCGCCCTAGTCCTCCCGGGGCGTTGGAACCACGGGGCCCTTTGCTCCGCCAGCGCCGAAGCCACGGGCCCCCTCGGCCAGCCTGCGCCCTGACTGGGAGACTTCTGTCTCTACCGCGGCTGTTTGGGAACCCCTGGCTCCCCCGGGGTGACCGCCGCCCTCAGTAGCCACCCCCCCCGCAAAGGTCGGGGCACTTACCAGGATCTCTTTCTCCAGCGGGGAGTACTTCCCGGGGGCGATGCTGGGGTCTGATGTGTGGAATTTGGTCCATGTCCTGGGAGGTGGAGAGGCAGGTGTGTTAAAACTCTGGGAAAGGCCCTGGCCAGTTGGCTCAGTGGGTAGAGCATCGGCCTGGGGATCAAAGGGTCCCGGGTTCGATTCTGGTCAAGGGCATGCACCTCAGTTGCAGGCCCCTCCCTGGCCCAGACCCTGGTGGGGGCTCGTGCAGGAGGCAGCCGGTCGACGTGTTTCTCTCACATCGGTGTTTCTCTCTGTCTCCCCCTCCCCCTCCCACTCTCTACAATCAGTGGGAAAACATCCTCGGGGAGGATTTAAAAGATAAACTTCCGAAAGGGGCTCCCTGGCGCTCCCTTTGGGAATGGAAACCTCACAAAGGGTGATTTCGCAGAGCCAGGCGAGGCCGCGGGCGGGGATCCTCCGGGCACGGGCTGGGGGCCACCACACGGCCGGGGGGGGCGGGGGCGGGAAGGAGCGGGCACTCACCCCACAGGGGCAGTGGAGGCTCGGTCCCCGCGGCAGCACAGGGGGTCCTGGTCCTTGACGGACTCAACTGCGCTCAGCACCCCATTCTTCTGGGGCTTCCGCTCTGGGGCCCGGGGGTCCGTACCCCTCTCCTGCCCAGCCTTCTGGCCGCCGTCCTCCCATTCACTGAGCATGGCCTGGCCACAGGCCGGGTGGATGGTGTCGGGGCTGGAGGGGCTCTTCCTCAGGCAGTTTCATGGGAGCCCAGGGGTGGGCTCACATGGTTCTTGCATCATAACCGGCCCCTGGGAGCGATTGTGAGGTCTGAGCCCTGGCTGAGCGGCTCCGAGCCACCGCCAGCTTCCAGAGGGAGGTGCCCTGTGGGTTCCCTTATCGTTACATAACCGCTTCCTTGGCCCGTCTGGCGCGGAGACGGCGCCAGGCAAATCCCCCTGTGGTCCTGCGGTCCCGCTGCACCCACAGCGGCAGGAGCCAGGGCGATGGGCAGCTCCCTGTGTCCGCAAGGCTGCCTCCTGCCTATCGGGCCCCCCGACACCCAGGTACGAACAAAACAGGAGAGCCCGGCCGTGCCGCTCAGCGGTGCAGCCTCGACCTAGGAACCGGGAGGTCAGGGTTCGATTCCCGGTCATGCCCGGGTGGCAGGCTTGATCCCCAGTCGGGGGCATGCAGGGGGCAGCTGATCCGTGATTCTCTCTCACCATGGATGTTTCTCTCTCTCTCTCTCTCTCTCTCTCTCTCTCTCTCTCTCTCCCTTCCTCTCTGGAATCAAGAAAAAAAAATAGAATAAATTTAAAAGCAACGACAGAAAAGACCCCTCCCCGCTGGAGCCGCAGCCGTCAGCACCAGCGGTTCTGCCGCCCTGAGGGCAGCGGGGGGCGAGGCAGGCTCCTCTCCATTCTGTCTTGTTGTGTCCGGTCCCCAAGGCGTCTGCTGCAGCTTTGTCCCCTGTCTGCACTGCTCCGTGCGCGTCTGAGAAGTCAGCTACTGAAAGGACAGTGTGGGGGGAAGCAGTGGGCCCCCCGGGAGGGCGTCCCATCCCACCCAGCTCAGCGGGTCTGGGGTGCTCGCTCCAGCTGGGGTCTAGTGGCAGAGCTGGGTCCCCGGGCGACGGGGAGCCACCAGGTAGCAGAGGCCATGGCCTGGTGCCCTCTGTGTGGCCGCAGCGACAGGATGGCCTGGCCCGCGGCTGGAGTGGGGGCGAGTGTCCCACTTGTGTTTCTCTCACCTGCAGAAGCGCCCTGTGCCGGCGGAGTGGCCATCGAACGCGTGTTCTGCGTGTTCCGTGAGCATTGACGTGTCTGGCAAACCTCCAGGAGAGAGGCTGGTGACGGGGGTCAGGCAGTGCCTGTCTGCTCACAGGTGCCGCTCTCTGAGGGCAACCACTGGCCCCAGGACCCTTCCTCTGGGCCCAGCTGCTCACCCACTCTCAGGGACGCGCCGTGAGCTCAACTCTCCACTAGAGGGTGAGGCTAGAGATGAACCAGGCAGTGCTGGCCAGCGTGGCTCTGTGGTTAGGGTGTCCACCGATGCACCCAAAAGGTTGTGGGTTTGATTCCTGGTCAAGGCCATGTACCTGGGTTGCAGATTCCACCTCCTGGCCCTGATCTGAGCTCATGTGGGCGGCAACCAATCTATGCGTCTCTCTCACATCAATGTTTCTCTCTCTCTCTCTCTTCCCTTCTCCTTCTCTTCCTCCCTTCCTTCCTTCCTTCCTTCTTTCCTTCCTTCCTTCCTTCCTTCCATTCTCTAAAATTCAATGGAAAAGATACCCTTGGGGGAGGATTAACAACAACAAAACAGAGATGGCCTAGCTGGGTCCCCCTTTGGGAAGGCCTCACGGTGGGGGTGGCACAGGCCTACGGGAGGTCAGTGCACGGGACATGCCCCGTTCTGGCAGGAGAAGAAGGGGCTTCGGTGCTATGACAACCTGGGAGACTCCCTGGCCAGGGGCTCCGAGGACCTCCCGCAGGGCAAGCTGTGCGTCTGCAGAGACGAGATGTGCACGGATCTGGACACAGGAAGCACACGCGTCCGCCTCCCTGGGTTTTGGTGATGTCGGGCAGGGACCCGACTCTGTGAACTGCCGGGCCGGGAGCAGGAGGAGGTGGGCAAGGCGGGGCGGGCGCGGCACCCTCCGGGAAGGCTGGGGGTGGGAGGCCTCTGCTTGGCTGCAGGCGTCAGGGTGGGGGGAGGGCTGACCCCCCACCGCCCGGCTTCCCCAGGAGCCGGCACCGCTGGCCTTTGCCAGGAGGTGGGAGGAGGCGAAACCTGCCGTGGTGCAGGGAGGGTCCTTCACCCTGGAGCCCGGGTTCCTCATCCCCTCGTGGCCTCACGCAGCCCCCCGACATCTGGCCGCACCCAGCGCCCGGGCTGAGGCGCTGCTCTGGCCCTCGGCTTCTCCCTGTCCCGTCCCCCCGCCCTCCTACCCTGGCCCCTGGCCCAGGGCTCTGCCCGCCCCACCAGGGGCCTTCGCGACTGAACTCCTTGTCCCCAGCGTGACTGGCAGCGCGAGGAGGCCCGTTTGGGGCGTCTCAGACAAAGGAGCCGGTGTGCTGGCAAGTTCCAATGATGTGCCCAAGGTCACACTATTCCAGGTAGAAAAAGCAAAACAAAACATAGGCCCGCCCAGCTCAGGATAATCTGAGCTTCGATTCCCCAGGAGGCGGTGTGGCAACTGGACCGTGCAAATTGGTCTGATAAGGAGATTGGAGTTGAGCACAAGCTGCGGAAACGCCGCAGGAGAAGATGGGTGGCGGGGGCAGTGCCCGCTGCGTGCCCGCCAGGGACGGCTTGTCTCAATCAGGACGCCCCGAGATGAACACTGATAATCACTAATATCGACTGTGTATTGCGTGTAGGCACGGGCCTATGAGCGCTCTATGCCCTCATTTAAATACGCGGATACATTTTAAATGGTGTCAGAGTCCTAGAAGGCGTCTGCTTCCAAAGCAAACCAGATCAGCCCGGCTCGTGTGGCTCAGGGGTTGAGCGTCCACCTATGACCCAGGAGGTCAGGGTTCGATTCCCACTCAGGGCACAGGCCCGGGTTGCTGGCTCGATCCCCAGTGTGGGGCGTGCAGGAGGCAGCCAATCTGTGAGTCTCTCTCATCATGGATGTTTCTAGCTCTCCCTCTCCCTTCCTCTCTGACATCAATTTTAAAAAAATTTTTAAAAATAATAATAACAAATAAAAAACAAACCAAAAACCCCAAAGCAGATGAGCAGTGGAGTAACCGCTATGCTGAGCAGGGTGACCCTGGAAATAGGGGGCCTGTCTCAGCCCCCGACTCACTGCTGTCCTGACAGTTTGCGTTGGGGAGTTCTGGCCCAGGAAAGGGGGTGGGGCTCCACGTGGTGGGGGGCCCTCAGGGGGCTCCCTGCTCACCAGTAAGAAAGACGTGCCCCCTTTTTGCGGCGGCACAGGGACAGCGACCCGGGCCAGCGGCCGGCCGTGGGCAGGTCTCCATCCTGCATCACCCACGGTTTCTCGGAAACCTCGCCGGTATCACCATCCTCTTGGCGTGCAGCCTCCTCGTGTTTCATTAAATGCAGCCGTGCCCTCCCCCAGGCCTCCCTTCCCGCCTGGCAGCGGGGCAGGTTCTCGCCCTGGAAGCGTCCCGCCTGCTCCCGGGTTTTCCGACGTCTGAGGGAACCACGGTCTTTCCCACACACCGAGGTGGGAGCTAAGAGGCGTCTTAAGGGCTGAGCCGCTCCACATCCCAAGAGGCTGTGCGGACGGACGGTGGTCCCTGCGCTCGCCCCCGCCGACCTCCGACCCCCGGCCTCCCCTGAGACGCCCCGGGAGGCGCCCGGCCCTCTGAGCAGGCTTCGGGGTGCGTGCCAAGAAAACCGCGTGAGTTATGCACACACAGGAAGGTCTTATCTTAAACCCCTCGCTGGCAGCGGCTCCCAAGATACTGGAACTCCCGGGGGGTGAGAGGGCAGGACTCCCAGCGGATCTTTGGGATCTAACCCGGAGGAGTACATTTCTCTGACCTTCAACTGGTGCCTCGGACCCGAGTCCGGGGAAGAGGCCAGAGCGGCCCGGGCTGGAGTCTCCAAAGGGCGCTGGGCGCGCGTGGCTGTGCTGCGCCCGTGCGTGAGCCCGTTGGTTCTGTGAACAAGAAATCAATGGTTAAGAGTTTTAAATATATGTTTATGGAACGCAGAGCGGAAGGGAGAGGGAGAGAGAGAGAAACATCCATGATGGGAGAGGATCCTGGATCGGCTGCCTCCTGCACACCCCCTACTGGGCATGAGCCTGCACCCCGGGCCTGTGCCCAGACCAGGAATCGAACCGTGACCTCCTGGTTCATAGGTCGACGCTCAACCATGAGCCACGCCGGCCGGGCTCACATGGCTTTTGAAGGACAGAGACAGAGCGCACGCGCACAGGCAGCCCGAGCCCTTGGCCTGCAGCTCATTCCCTCCCCAGCTGACCTCGGGCGGGGGTGGGGGGGGGGTCCATTTCTCCCCGAGTCAGTTTCCCGCCTATAAAGGCGGAGATAAGCCTTATGTTCCGCTAACTCACAGGACGATGAAAAGAATTAAAATGAGATAATGTCCAAGAAAATGAATTAGCCCACAAAACGTGTTGTAACGCTGACCGGCGGCTGCCACTGGGGTGCTAGGAAGTGAGCACATGCATTTGGTTTAGTTGGTGGCTCTGGCCTGACCACAGTGCGAGCGCCAGTCAGTTGGGTGTTCAGTGCATCTAATAGGCACCATTAGATGCCAAAGGGATTTTGAAAAAGAAGAAAGAATGAATGTGAAACCCTCAGTGGTAGCAAGTGCTGGGCAGATATAAGGACTCGCGTGACTGTTACTGTACTTTACTGACGTACGGAAACTTCACTTCAGCTGCCTGGCACCCTCTGCCCTAGACAGAGGGGCTTCCGAGGGGAGACGAGTTACAGAAAAGCCAACAGCCCCCGTCTGGCTGCGAGCTCGCGTCCCAGCTCCGTTTCTTCTGTCTGTGCCGCGTTCTCTCTCCCCGGGTGCCTCTCTCTTCCCGCCTTGGCTAAGTTCACCTGGTTTATGATTAACGACAACGAGACTGTTAGAAAAGCTCAAAACCGCCCGGCCAGTGTGGCTCAGGCGGGGTCGATCCCCAGTGTGAGGCGTGCAGGAGGCAGCCGATCCATGATTCTCTCTCATCGTTGATGCTTCTCTCTCTCTCTCCCTCTCTGAAATCAGTAAAAACATATTTTAAAAGGAAAGACAAGCTCAAAACCTCTGTCACAGGGACATCTATTGAGAAAGAAGCATCTCCTGCAGACGCCAACTTTTAATGACTCCGCCCAGTACCCCTCTGAAGTAAGCGGGGGGGGGGGGCGTACCGTCTCCCCCTTTTGGGATGAGGAAGCGAAGCTGGTGCGATCAAGTGCGTTCCCTCGGTCACAGCGGAGGAAACAGGACCCAGGCCCTTTGAGCTGCAGGCCGGCTCCAGCCCCCCTGCCCAGGGTCGCGCTTGCCCATCGTGAGCAGAGTGGGCCTGGCTGACCTTGGGTGTCGACACACAAGGAGCCAGAAGCCATTCCTGCAGGTCGTGGTGACTGACATGGTGGGTTCCCCAACCTGCAGAGTGGCCTTTGGACACTCCTCCCCTGAGGACACTTCCCATTGGTTTTTAAAGAGAGGGGACGGGAGGGGGAGAGACACAGAGAGAGACACAGCGATGCGGAGAGACGCATTGATCGCTTGCCTCCCACACGCACCCCGACCAGGGCCCGGGATCGAGCCTGCCACCGCGGTGCGTGCCCTTGACCAGAGTCAAACCCGGGACCTTCCAGTCCGCAGGCCGAAACGCTAACCACTGAGCAAGTGGTCTTCCCAGGTAAGAGCAGGTGGAGTATTCGGTTGGAAAGCACTTCCTTTCAGCGTCTTTCCACAATCCCGGCCCCGCGTCTGTGCACCCCCTGCCCTCGCCCGTCGCGTTCACAGGGGTTAGGGTGACACCTGCCCGGAGGCGTGCGCTCTGTCGGAAACCTCGCCTCGGGGCTCCGAGCAGAGGGGAGACCTCAGGCCACGGGCTGACGTGCTCCTGGAAGCCAAGTGCGGAGTAAAGTGGGTGCTGGGGGAGCGCTCGTCTGATGAGCATGAGGTGTGAGTGTGTCCCTCGGGGCTCGTCCGCGGATGTGCAGTCCCAGGCCTCGTGCTAAGGGAGCGAGGCCGCCCGCAGGCCCAGCGAGCAGCTCCAGGGACGCCGGTCCCTCAAAGGGCGACAAGCTAGTGGGGGAAGTAGACTCAGACGCCGGGAACTGCCATTGAGGCCGGACGGGCTCGGGGTTCGCAGTAAGGGCTGGTGGGCGCGGCGGGAACTCGCGAATGTGGATGGGAACAGAGGAGAGACTTCGTGGACGAAGGACAGGCGGGCGTGGGTATTGAAAGATGAGTCCATTCCAGCCGCTTCTTCCCCGAGGCAGTGCCGCGGGCAGGAGGAAATGGGGCGTCAGGAACCTCCAGGGCTCCTGGAACTCGGGTTCCCCCCTGCCCAGCCGGGATCAGCTCACCACCTGCCTCCCACCCCTCCAGCCGCACCTCCCACCCACTCCGCTCCGAGCGGGCCTCCAGCAGGTAGCACCACCTTCTCCCGCAGTGAGTGCACCGCCCTCCAATCCCAGCGAAGGGCATCGAGTTGCAGGGCCGCCCCGGGAGCCCGGGAGCATATAAGGCCGCCGGCCCGCCCGGCAGCAGCAGCTGGACACCTCCCGCCATGGGCTGCCCGGCCCCGCTCCTGGGGCTGCTGCTCCTGCCCGGAGTTTTTCTACTCGGAACAGGTACAGCCGTGGGTGCCCGAGCCCCTGGCTCCTGCCTGTCCCCGGGAGGACAGGGCAAGTGTGGGTGCCCCCCAGAGCCCCCCAACCCGCTGTGGGGAAGTTTAGAATGAAATCCAGACCACGAGGGCCTTTCCCGTGTTGGATGCAATCCAGCCACGGAGGGAGACGTTGCTGTGCCGGTCACCGAGGGCTTAGCCGTGCTTGCGGGTTTGGGGGCGCTGGGTCAAGGGTGTTCTGTGGTTCTGTCCTGTGGGCGAGGCACTGGCCCATGCGCTGCTCTGCAAAAGGGGGTCTCTGTTCTCAGGGTTCTGGAGAGAGATGGGAACAGAAGGAGCATTTGGTGTCGTTCCAGCTTAAACTAAAACGACTCTAAGAGGTTGAGCGTGGTTGAGCGTGGACCCATGGATGTGCCCGGTTGCGGGTTCGATCCCCAGTGGGGGGCATGGAGGAGGCAGCCAATCAGTGATTCTCTCTTGTCTGGATGCTTCTCTGTCCTCTCCCTCTCCCTTCCTCTCTCTGAAATCAATAAAATATCAATTTTTGAACCCCTGTAGGGTCCTGGGTTCAATCCCAGCCAGGGCTCCAAAAAAATCAATATTTTTTTTAAAAGAAGGAGGAGGCGCGCTGGCCGGGGCACCTCAGGGCTTCGACGTGCTCGCTGGCCCGCACGCTGACATGGTGCAGTGGAGGTACTGAATTACCGTCACGATGTCTTTCCTGTTGCTGAAGGCGTTGAAAAATGTCCCACTAAAGAATACCTTCGCCTGAAACAGTTGGTGTGACATGAAATTATCTAGATTTGATTCATGAAGTCTCCTAACCTGAACATCTCTCTCCTTTTATTTCTAAAGAATTATCAGTTTGGTAATCTTAGCCCTAGTCTGTACTCCACATCTAGTCCTCTTAGGGACGGTTTAGTTTAAGCTGGAACGACATGAATTCGAGCTGCCCACGTAATTTCCATTACTTTTACCATTATTTTGTGACGTGAGGGGGAAATGGTGAAGTCCTCTGTGACTTAGCTTTCCCACTTACACGAACAAACAAACGCTTGGGAATACTCTTGAACAACAAATAGCTTGGATGAGATTTTTATTCGCTGTAAAGACAAACCTAATCAACACCCACAGAACAACGTTTGATTGTGAAGTTCATACTCAAACTCTCCTTTCATTCTGCAGGTGAGTGAGTAGCTACTCAGACCTGTTTGCTAGGACACGCGAGGGTGTGCAGAAGGATCTAAGCCAGCGGTTCTCAACCTGTGGGCCGCGACCCCTTTGGGGGTCGAACGACCCTTTCATAGGGGTCGCCTAAGGCCATTGGGAAACACATCTATAATCACATATTGTTTTTGTGATGAATCACTCTGCTTTAATTATGTTCAATGTGTAACAATGACATTGGGGGTCACCACCACATGAGGAGCTGTGTTAAAGGGTCGCGGCGTCAGGAAGGTGGAGAACCGCTGAAGCGGTCTCCTGCGTCCTTTGAGGCCGGGGCCGTGGTGGCGTTTACATGTCTGATGATGAGTGAGCGCGTGAGTGTGACTTGGGGCCGAAGGTCTGCGTGGCTCCGGCCCCGAGTCCCCGTGTCCTGACCCTGTGAATGCGGCAGGTTTCGCATCCCTCCGGCTGCTGCCTCGGCTCTCACAGGCGAAGGGAGGATTCACTGGGGAGATTTAATGGGATAATGTTCTAAATGACCTTGAAGCCTCCGCGAGAAGCCGCTAAGTCAGTGTGAACTGTCATTAGACGCTACAAGCTCTACACTGGGGATCTCACACCCAGAGGGGAGGACAGTGCGGATGCTCAGCGCCCGATTAAAGCGTTTCCCCGGTGTGGCCATCCCCAAGAACCAGGAGTTTCCTCTTTCAATATTCCCGCCACAGGCTCAGGCAATAGATGCAACATCGGTTTTTTGTTTTGTTTTGTTTTTAACATATTTTATTGATTTTTTACAGAGAGGAAGGGAGAGGGATAGAGAGTCAGAAACATCGATGAGAGAGAAACATCGATCAGCTGCCTCCTGCACATCTCCTACTGAGGATGTGCCCGCAACCCAGGTACATGCCCTTGACCGGAATTGAACCCGGGACCCTTCAGTCCGCAGGCCGACGCTCTAGCCACTGAGCACACCGGTCAGGGCGATGCAGCTCTGTTACAAGCCAGCGGGAAGGGGTGCTTTTCTCCAGCTGATCAGCACCGAGCAGGCGGGCGCTCGGAGAGGGAGGGGGGCTGTGCCAAGCGTATGTGGAAAATGCATGGGGCTTTCTCGCCCTGCTGGTGTGGTTCAGTGGATAGAGCATCAGCCTGTGGGCTGAAGGTCCCGGGTTCGATCCCAGTCAGGGCACAGGCCCGGGTTGTGGGCTCCATCCCCAGTAGGGGGCGTGCAGGAGGCAGCTGATTGATGATTCTCTCTCATCATGGATGTTTCTGTCTCTCTCTCCCTCTCCCTCTCTGAAATCAATCAAAAAATATGTTTTTAAAGGGATTTAGAATAGACGTGTGTGTGTGTGTGTGTGTGTGTGTGTGTGCGAGTCGGGGGATGGAGACAACCCCCAGTTTGGGACAGTGAGTTTAAAGATTGCTGGGAACTGGGAAAAAGCTCCCTGAAATCCAGCGATTCTCTTAAGACAACACCTTGGTAACGACTCGATGATGGATGATGCGTTGGAAACAGCCCCGAGCTGGGCCTTCGATAGGAGGGCACAGCCCTCTCCTTGCTCTGCCCTGTCCTGACTTCCAGCCAACCCTGCCCACCGAGGGCACGGGGTGGCACGGGCCTGCTTCCCGCCCCACGGGCACAGCAGCAGGCACAGCAGCAGGCACTCAGAAATGGTCAGAGTGAGTGAGTGGAAAACAACACTCATTACTCTCCCCACTGCTGCCCGCTGCCCGCTCCTCCAGGATAAGCGCGCCAGGGTCTCAGGTGTTTCCTGAGCTGCTGGCATCGAGGGGATTGGAGAGGCACGGGGGCCCTGCAGACGCCACAGGCGAGTAGCTGTTGTCCCGGGCCGGCCTGGCCCTGCTCCAGCTGCGCCCACCCCGCCTCCCCCACCTGTGCTCGCGCCACCTCTGCCCTGAGTATGCACTTCCCCCTGCAGCTTACAGACTGACCTTGAGCTCCCAGGAGCGTGGGATCAGCGATGCGATACGGCCCTGGAGGTGCTCGTGGGCTCTTCAGCGGTTGCACAAGCACCTCCAGACAACGGGCCCCGAGAGCTTCCGGGAACAGCCAGGCCTGTGCCCGGAGTGTGGTTGTCCCCTGCATAGAGTTTATCTGCTCAGCACGAGCCAAGGCAAACAGTTAAAATCTCTCTAAAACCGCAAGGCGATCGAGTTGCGATCTGCCCAGCTGGGTGCACACCTGCTCTGCCTCGAGGCCGGACACTGGCCACCCCCCTCCCCGCCTCCCTCCGGCCCACAGCCCCCCACCCCCAGGGCACTCAGCCCGGGCTCCCCCTGGCGCCACGGTCTCGGTCAGGGTGGGAGTCAGTGGTGTCAGATCTGGGCTGGGCCCCTGGCCGCCTGCTCGCATTCGCCCTGGTCATACTGTGCCCTGCTGTGCCGCCAGCAAGCTGACAGCTCCACAGGCCAACCTCCCCTCCCACCCACCCCCACACGCACATGCACACACACACACACACACACACACCACACACGCGTGCACACACACATGCATGTACACCCACACACACATGCACCCCCACCCACACATATGCACAGCCACCCACACATATGCACACACACATGCACCCCCCCACACACATATGCACAGCCACCCACACACGTGCACCCCACCCCCACATATGCAAACACACGCACGCACATACACACCACACACATGCATGCACACCCACATGCATGCACACACCCCCACATATGCACAGCCACCCACACACCCATACACATGCACACACTCTCTTGCATACATATACTCACACACATGCACACACCCACACATGCACTATGCAATGCTCTCACATGCATGTGCTCGTGCACGTGCATTCACATGCATGCACATGTGTGCACACAGCCACACACATACACAAATGAATGTCCACCAAACACGTAGCTGGTATTCAGCTCACCGCGATGAAAGGTGCATGTGTGTGATGGGAAGAAGGAAATGGCTTCGTGGGTCCAGAGCGGTGAGCAGGTCACGGCTGAGGTTCCCGTGGTTGCAGCCCGGGGACTCTCTCTGTGTGGCACTAACGTAACTAGTATGTTTTCAAAGTCCATTCAAACAGCTCAGACATTGGGGGCCAAGTGTGTGCGTGTGCGTGTGTGCATGTGCGTGTGTGCACGCGCGTGTGTGTGCATGCCTGCATGTGTGTGTGGTGTGTGTGTGTGCATGTTTGTGTGTGTATGTGTGCGTGCTTGCGTGCATGTGGGGGTGTATGTGCCTGCATGTGTATGCATGCGTGTGTGTGTGTTTGTGTGTGTGCGCGCAGGGGGTGAGGTTGGCTTGTTTGCATTTATCGTTGGTTTCTCTTTTTCCCCCCTCGATGGCTTTGTGTCGTCGGGTGGGGTTAGAGTTCTATCAACACGTCTGTCTCCTAGCCGCGGGCTCCGCCTGTTCCGTGGCACGAGGAGTGTTTGCCTCCCGGTTGTCACGGCGTCTGCAGGGCGGACACACGCAGCACAGCAGAGTGGGACACGTGTGGCCAGACACGCTGTCCTGCTCATCACGTATGTGTGTGATGGTTAATGAACAGTCCTCTGAACTAAGGCCGGAGAACCGACATTCTTATTCCTGGAGTCACATTCTTTCATGATGAAACTTATTTTGGTTGAAGCTTTTCCAGGACAACATTGGCCCTTTTCTAAAGTGACCTCCTCTCCCCCCGTAGCCGCCGAGACCGAGCGCCTAAAGCTGGCACTGGGTGAGTTCGTGCTTCTGTCCCATCGGCCTGACGCTTCCCATTCTCTGCGCCCCTGGGCAGGCAGGAGGCCGGTGCCAGGGGAGGACACGCAGTGGGCAGTGCCGGTCATTTGAAATCTGTAGCAGATGCATGTATGCGACACGGATAACAGCCGTGTTTGCCGAGGGCCCGGAGGACTGATGGCGCCCGTGGGTCCCGAGAGGCAGGGGCCGGGAAAGGGCTCGGATGTGGACGGGCCGTGGTCACCGGCTCTGGTCCCAGGTGGGCACCGCTGCCCTGGCCGGCAGATGGCGCTCCAGCCCGGGGTGAGGGCTGCTCTGTGTGCCATTCAGGGCCCCGAGGTGCAGCTGTCGCCTCTGGGGTCTCTTCAAAATGATCCCATGGGCAAGCACCTCTGAGCGTCCGTGATGTCCCGGGCGGCACTGTCCGGCCCGTGTTCCTCGGGTCCGTTCCCACCTGTCCCCCTAGGCGGCCCTGACGCTCAGAAGCAGGTGGGGTGAACGTCACCCCTTTAATCACATGAAAACCTCTCCATTTCTCTCGTGCCCACAGATGACGGGGACTCGGACGCCATCCTGTCAGGTAAGATGGCGCCCACCCTGTGCTGACCCCTCGGAGGGTCTCACGGTCCCTCCAAATTCAGGAAAGAGGTCCTTCCCTGGTGACCCCCAGCCGCCCCGTGGCTGAGTTTGTGGGGAGCTCGTTCTCAGGCGGGCCCCGAGATCCCCTCCGTCCTCAGAGAGGACGGCGCTGCCGGTGTCTGGAACGAGTCCTGAAAGCATCGGGCGTGAGTGGGTCCAAGGCCGCCTGTCGGCGTCGCTCCGGCCGCTGCTCGCTCAGCGGTTACCGGCCGCGCTCCGTTCCGCGGAGGAGGCGGCGTTTGAGCGCGTGTGACACCGGCTCATTCTGCGTGTCCTGTGCCAAGGCCACCAGTTCCCACAAACCCAGTGTGTGAGCCGCACCCAAGCGCTGCCTTCGGCTCTGGGGTCAGAGTCCAGGAGGAGTCTCACCCGCGAAATCGCTGTCCAGGGTCCTGTCCCCCTGGAGGCCGCGGGGCAGGACCACGCCTGCCTCTCCCGGGTCCTGGGGCCGCCCCCTCCTGGGCTCCGCTCCTTCTTCCGGCTTCAAAGCCAGCAGGGTCGTGTCTTCAAATTCCTCTCTGACGCTCCAACCTCCAGCTCCACTTTTAAGAATGCTTGTGGCCTGGCCGGCGGGGCTCAGGGGTTGAGGGTCGACCTAGGAACCAGGAGGTCAGGGTTCTATTCCCAGTCAGGGCACAGGCCCGGGTTACGGGTTCGCTCCCCAGTGTGGGGCGTGCAGGAGGCAGCTGATCCTTGATTCTCTCTCATCATGGATGTTCCTGTCTCTCTCCGCCTCCCTTCCGCTCTCTTTAAAATCATTAAAACATTTTTTAAAATACGAGGGGGAATCATGGACCGGCTGCCTCCTGCACACCTCCTACTGGGGATGGAGCCTGCAACCCGGGCATGTGCCCTGACTGGGAATGGAACTCCTGGTTTATAGGTCGATGTTCAACTGCTGAGCCCCGCCGGCTGGGCAACACGTAATTCTTATCACAAAACACCAAACACCTGCCTGGGACGTAGAGTCTGGGAGAGAGGAGACGGGGTGAGTGAGGGCCCATGGCTGAGAGGCAGCTTAGCACGTCTATCACTTGCCTAGTGGTCGCTTCAGAGTTGAGGCAAAACTACAACTTATGAGATCATGGGGGCCCTCGCTGGCCACACCCCTCTCAAGTCACTGTGAGCACGTGTGTTCATGAGTGTTTTTTTGGGGGAGGGGAATTCTTTTTTTAAATATATTTTTATTGATCTCAGAGAGGAAGGGAGAGGGAGAGCGAGAGAGAAACATCAATGATGACAGAGAATCATGAACCGGCTGCCTCCTGCACACCCCCCACTGGGGCTCCAGTCCGCAATTGGGCACGTGCTCTTGACCAGAATCAAACCTGGGATCCTTCAGTCCGCAGGCCGACGCTCTACCCACTGAGCAACACTGGATAGAGCTTTTGGGGGAGAATTCTCATTATTTTTATTTTCAAATTTATCTTTATTGTTGGAAGTATTGCAGCTGTCCCCCTTGTCCTGTCCACCCCGCTGCTGCCCCTCCCCAGCCCTCACCACACTGTTGTCTGTGTCCATGTGTCAGGCCTCTGTGCCTACAAGCTCTGTGGTTGGTCTCCCGCCCCCGACCTCCTTTCCCTCTGAGGCGCGTCAGCCTGTGGGCGCCACAGAACCAAGTAAACTGATGAGCAGCACGGACGTGGCGCGTGCGACAGGCTGATGGGTGGGTCTGTATCGCAGTGCTGCCTGCTGCCGGCTCCACTCCGCTCCCTCCTCTGACTGCGGCGCGTTCAGCATCGCCAGGTAGGACCCCCCCCCCCCCCCCCGCCTCCACCCCTCCCCGCCTCCTTTGACCGAGTTTAACTGCTCAGTTGCACCGCCCATCGCTAGTGACTGCTATTCAGCCTGAGGGCATGCTGAATGGAGGGGGACGGGGCCCTGAGGTGCCTGGATTCATGCTGTCCAGCTTCCGTTTGTGTTTATCCCTAATTTTACTGTCAAAGACCATCATGCCCGCGGGTGGGGCTCAGGGGTTGAGCATCGACCTAGGAACCAGGAGGTTACGGTTCGATTCCAGGTCAGGGCACAGGCCTGGGTTGTGGGCTCGATCCCTAGTGCTGGGTGTGCAGGAAGCAGCCAATCCATGATTCTCTCTCATCATTGATGTTTCTCTCTGTCTCTCCCTCTCCCTTCCGCTCTCTCTAAAAATCAATGGAAAAATATCCTCGGGGGAGATTAACCCCCCAGAAAACTAACTTTTAAAAAAAGGGGGCGAGGCATTTGGGGAAAGCAGGATGGCGTTAGGAGCGTCCGCTCTGCCGCCTGGACTTGACCCCAGCCTCGTGAGAGACGGGTCCTTCTCTGTGAGCTCGTGGCCAGGCAGGCGGCCCTTCAGCAGGGCCAGCTGAGTCCTCTGACGGCGTCTCATCTGTGTCTCGGGAAGGTGTTGTGGCCCTGACCACCGCTTCCGTGTCGTTCTAGAGCCACCTGCCATGGACCCGCCTCCTTCGAGTCGTCAAGCCGACGATCCTTGGCCCAGCCCGCCAGGTCAGCCACCGGCTCACAGGACACGCCATTGTGCGCGTGAGCCCCAGGGGAGGCCGTGACAGCCAGGGAGGGGGCGGGGCTGCACGGGCCAGAGAGAGAGGACCACGCCCCCAGCACCCGGCTGAGCGCCCGAGCACCCCGCTTTCCTGCCGCTGCACAGACACATTGGAAAGTTCAGGCAGCGAGGAGACTAGGGGAGCAGACAGCCGTGCCCCGTGCCTCCGGGGCTGGTGCTCACAGTTTGTCACCCTGGGTTCCATCTTGTCAAGGAATAGCACATGACAGGCAGCTTTGAGCTTCCAGACGCCCGTCCCCCTGTTCTCTTCCTCTGCCTCGGAGACAAGCACCCCTGGAGGTGGTGTGTGTGTTCCCGTTCATTCTTAAGACTTTGACAAATACGACTTGCGCGGCTCTATGAGTCATTGTGGTTTTCTCTCTCACCAATGACATCGGTGCCCGTCGGTCATCCACTCCTTGCATTCTCTACTCCATGTCACGTTTCTGAGGTGGATCTGTGTTGATGGCTATAAAGATTTATAGGTAGATTTTACTGCTTTTAGCAGCTGTGGTGTTGAATCTTTTTGAATAAACCCCATAATGGGCGCCTTTCCCCACGGACAGAAATACATTTCTGTGATGTTTCGTGTCTGCCCGGCTGGGGGCAGGTCCTGGCTCAGCAACGCATGTTCCACCTGATCCTCTCTGTGGCCTCGACCGCCAGGGGCACCTCACGCAGCGGTGGGAGTGCTGAGCACTCATACGTGGGGAGCGATCAAACTTCCCCCGAATCTGGGAGCCGGGCAAACAGGGTGAGTGCAAAAGGCAAGTTTCCAAAATGTGCCCTTATTGCTGTTTCCACAGACGATCCGCCCAGGATGAGGCTCGCCAACGGCACCGGGAGGTGCTCGGGGCGCGTGGAGGTGTTCTACCGGGGCGCCTGGGGGTCGGTGTGCGGGGACGGCTGGGGCCTGCGGGAGGCCCAGGTGGTGTGCCGGCAGCTGGGCTGCGGCCGCGCGGTGTCTGCCCCGCTGGGCGCCCACTTCGGGCCGGGCTTCGGGAAGATTCTCCTGGACAACGTGCACTGCAGCGGTGAGGAGCGCCACCTGGCCCTGTGCGCCCACGACACCTGGTTCACGCACGGCTGTGGCCACGAGGATGACGCTGGGGCCGTCTGCTCCGGTGAGGGGTCGTGTGTTCTCTCCGGGACTCGTGGGCGGAAGGGGCTCTGACAGGAAGTGGGAAGTGAGCGGGGGCCTCCTGTGGGGCTGATGGTTCCCTCTCCACACGCGCAGGTCCTCTAGCGGCAGACGCCTTCCCGCCAGGTGAGACCCATGGGCTGTTTCTAGGCCCCGTGCTACCTCTAGTTCTGCCCGGCTAATACTTTCGGTGGAAATGGAATGAAAACGACCCTGTCTGATCGAGCTTGGCGCAGTTTACAGGGGCTGGTTTGATTATCTATTTGACTTGGAGTCTAACCGGCTTTCCCAGTCTCTGCGTCTGCCCACCATCACAGAGAGGGCTCAGAGCTCAGATCTGTGGTGTTGACCTGGGCCTCCTGCTCTCAGGAAACCTGCTCACCCTGGCCTGACAGCCCCTCTGCGGGGCGGCTGCCTACGGAGAGGTCCCAGGCTCCACTTAGGGTGTGGCCTGGAGGAGAGCGCAACACTGATGAGTAACATCAGCAAAAGAGGGTTTGGAAATCAGCTAGCAGGACACAATGCCCAAGTGCAAGAACCTCCCCAGATCAGAACTGGATTACCGGGCAAGACAGGACTCTTCTGGGGCCATTGAAGGACTATAATTAATAGGCGCTGGCTTTAGGATATAGTTTTCTGTGACTATGCCCATCAATCATCACAAATCACTCATTTGAGAGAAAATTGCCATTTGTGTCCCAGAGTGATTAGATCAGAAAATCATCTGTCTTGAATCTGTGAGGCCTGATTTTTTTAACAGACAGTGAAACAACACCAGGTGAAAAATTATAGTTATGCAATTTTAAAGTAACTTTGCCACTAGAAGAAACCATGGGGCTATTCCAATCCTTTACTTTTTATCCTAAAGCAGTGGTTTTTGAATGTTACTTTTCATCAGAATTACCCTGCGGGTTTATTAAAAATGCACAATGCTGGGCCCCTCCCAGAGTTTCTAGTTCAGTAGGCCCAGAGTGGGGTGGAAGATTTGCATTTCCAACAAGTCCAGATGCTTATACTGTGGTAGGGAACCACACCTTGAAAACCACTGTCTTAAAACAAAAAGGAACTTTTTTTTATAATCCTGATAAGCAGAAGCAGAATTACCATCATCTTCATCATCGCCATCGTTGCCATTGTCAGCATTGTCATCATCATCTTCATCACCACTGTCACCATCATCATCACCATTATCATCATCATTACCACTATCATCACCATCATCACCATTGTCATCATCACCACTGTCATCATCATCACCATTATCACCATCACCACTGTCATCATCATCACCATCACCATTGTTATCATCATCATCACCACTGTCACCATCATCTCCACCACTGTCATCATCATCACCATCATCACCATCACCACCATCATTACCACTACTGTCGTCATCTTCATCACCATTATCACCATCACCACTGTCGTCATCATCATCATCACCATTATCATCATCACCATTGTCGGCAGCAGCATCACCATTATCATCATCATCACTACTGTCATCATCATCTCCACCGCTGTCATCCTCATCATCATCATCACCACTGTCATCATCATCACCATTGTTATCACCACTGTCATCATCACCATTGTCAGTAGCAGCATCACCATTATCATCATCATCACCATTATCATCATCTTCACCATTATCATCATCATCATTGTCATCATCATCATTACCATTATCATCATCATCATTACCATTGTCATCACCATTGTCATCATCACCATTATCATCATCATTACCATTGTCATCATCACCATTGTCATCATCATCACCATTATCATTATTACCCTTGTCATCATCACCATCGTCATCATCATCACCATTATCATCATTACCATTGTCATCATCACCATTATCATCATCACCATTGTCATCATCATCATTACCATTATCATCATCATTACCATTGTCATCATCACCATTATCATCACCATTATCATCATCATTACCATTATCATCACCATTGTCATCATCATCACCATTATCATTACCATTGTCATCATCATCGTCATCATCATCACCATTATCATCATTACCATTGTCATCATCACCATTGTCATCATCACCATTATCATCATCACCATTGTCGGCAGCAGCATCACCATTATCATCATCATTGTCACTACTGTCATCATCATCTCCACCGCTGTCATCCTCATCATCATCATCACCACTGTCATCATCATCACCATTGTTATCACCACTGTCATCATCACCATTGTCAGTAGCAGCATCACCATTATCATCACCATCACCACTATCATCATCTTCACCATTATCATCATCATCATCACCATTGTCATCATCACCACTGTTATCATCACTACCATTGTCATCATCACCATTGTCATCATTACCATTGTCAGCAGCAGCATCACCATTATCATCATCTTCACCATTATCATCATCACCATTGTCATCATCACCATTATCATCACCATTGTCATCATCACCATTGTCATCATCATCACCATTATCATTACCATTGTCATCATCACCATCGTCATCATCATCACCATTATCATCATTACCATTATCATCATCACCATTGTCATCATCATCATTACCATTATCATCATCATCATTACCATTGTCATCATCACCATTGTCATCATCACCATTATCATCATCATTACCATTGTCATCATCACCATTGTCATCATCATCACCATTATCATTACCATTGTCATCATCACCATCGTCATCATCACCATTATCATTACCATTGTCATCATCACCATTGTCATCAACACCATTATCATCATCACCATTGTCATCATCATCACCATTATCATCACTACCATTGTCATCCTTATCATCATCACCATTATCATTGTCACCATTGTCATCATTACCACTGTCATCATCAACACCATTATCACCACTATCATTACCATTATCACCATCATCACCACTGTCATCATCATCTCCACCACTGTCATACTCATCACCATTATCACCATCATCACCACTGTCATCATCATTACCATCACCATTATCATCATCATCATCACTACTGTCATCATCATCTCCACCACTGTCATCCTCATCATCACCACCACTGTCATCATCATCACCATCATCATCACCAATGTCATCATCACCATCATCATCATCACTACTGTCATCATCATCTCCACCACTGTCATCCTCATCATCATCACCACTGTCATCATCATCACCATCATCACCAATGTCATCATCACCATCATCATCATCACTACTGTCATCATCGTCATCAACATTATCATCACCACTGCCATCACCATCATCATCATCATCACCATTATCACCATCATCATCACCACCACTGTCATCATCAACATCACCATTATCACCACTGTTATCCTCACCACTGTCATCATTACCATTGTCAGCAGCAGCATCACCATTATCATCATCACTGTTATCATCACCATTGTCATCATCACCATTATCATCATCACCACTGTCACCATCAACATTAACATTGTCTTCATCACCATTGTCATCATCACCACTGTCATCATCACCACCATTGTCATCACCGTCATCATCATCACCATTATCATCATTACCATTGTCATCATTATCATCATCACCACTGTCATCATCACCATTGTCATCACCACTGTCATCATCACTACTGTCATCATCACCACCTTTGTCATCATCACCATTATCACCATCATCATCATCACCATTGTCATCACCACTATCATCATCACCATTGTCAGCATCATCATCACCACTATCATCATTATCTCCACCTCTGTCATCACCATCATTGTCATCACCATTGCCATCATCACCACTATCATCATCACCATTATCATCATCACCACCGTTGTCATCATCACCATTGTTAACATCATTACCACTATCACCATCATCATCACCACTGTCACCATCATCAACATCCCCATTGTTATCATCACCTCTGTCATCATCTCCATTGTCATCATCACCATCACCACTGTCACCATCATCAATGCCATCATTACCAGCAGCATTGTTACCAGCAGCAGCACCGTTATCAGCAGAAACTAGTTTACCTGGTAAGTTAAACTTTGTACTTGTGAATCACTTCCTTGGCTATTTTTAGTTTGTGTGTTTTTGTGGTTATGTACATAGAGAGCTAAGCACTCAAACAAGAATATTTTAGGTAAATTATTAAGATATCTGCCAACATCTGGTATTATGCAGACAGGCAGGTCTCTGTGGAGGAATTAATTTTCCATTTACAGCTAAGAGGCTGAGGTTGCATCCATGGCCTTCTCTTCACCTGGCCCAGATCAGGACACTGGAGTTCATGTGCATGTGGCAGAATAAGAATTAGATTCCAGAACTGAATAATCAGGTCATGAAGCTCTTTAGAACTTTCTCATATTATTCTTCCCATTCAATGCATATTTATTGAATACATTCCAGCATTATCAGTTTGTAGATGCTGCTTTCATTTCCTTCAGGTTCCTCAAATATGATGTTCTTAAGTTTCCTATTTTTTAAAGATTTATTTCTGCTGGGCCAAGAATTCAAGGGTCCCTTTACCGTGAACATAATATAGATGAATAAAAAGTTAAGCAGTCTCATTTGATGGTGCTGATGGTGGCTTCCTTAGATGAACTGAAAGAAAACCGAAAGCTTCAGAGTGTTTTGTAATGCAATGCCCACTTGTTCTTTCCCCACTGCGGACAGTGACACACTCTGCTGTTCTTTCTAGGGGATGGCTTCTCTGAGCCTTCACTGACCATAGCCCCGGAGGCCCGGACACCTCCACCTGCAGGTATGGGAACCAGTTCCTGAGTCTATATGACCTCCCTGTCCTCTTCTAATTCCAAATTCCCAGCAGAAAATCTGGCCTGATTCAGCACAGGGCCCGGTTCCTCTGAAGTCGGACGTACACTTGAGCTGACTGGGCAGCCTCAGTCATGGGGCACATGGCACTGGCCCCGTGCCCCCTCCTGGCTTCAGGTAGGACAGGTCATCTAAGAAAGGGATATGGGTAAGGAAGACATGTACGAGTTATCTATTCTCACATAAAACCGCCCCAAACACAGTGGCTTAGGTCAGCACCATTTGTAATTGCCCGTGAGTCTGGGGGTCAGCTGGGCTGCCTTGCAGATCTGGGGTAGGCTTGGCTGGTGTTGGCTGATCTCGGCGGGGCTCCCACATGCATTTCAGGTTAGCTGGCAGGTCGGTGGAAGACCGTCTGGCCTAGGATGGCCTCCCTCACAGACCTTACCTTTCCATAGCTGTTATCTGAGGTGACAGAGGTGATACAGTCATGTGTTTTTCATCACCCAGCCCTCTGGCTCAGGCTTATTCTCATGATTGTCCCAGAGTTTCCATGGAGCCCAGGAGAGCCTGTCACCTGTCTCAGACTCAGATCAGCATGGCTTTAGGTAGGACAGGGTATATGCATCATTAGTTCTGCTACATTCTTTTGGCAAAGCGAGTCAGGAGCCACCAGCCCAGAGTGAAGGCATAGGAAATGAGAGGGGAGCTGCAATGTCGCATCGTGCAGAGCAAAGCTATGAGGAGGAGAAAAACTGGGGCCGCTGGTGTGAAGGACGAACCCCCGGCAAGCTGTCTTCAACGGGGTGAGGGAGAGGAGGGCATTCGGGCTCCTTCGAGCATGGATCTCTCCTGGCAGCCAGAAGGGTGTGAGTTGCAAAGTCATGGAATGCAAGGAAGGCTAGTCTGGGTAGAAGCCAGTCCAGCCATCGACAGGCAGAGGGCGCTGTTCTCACCCCGTGACCCCTACTCTTCCCAGGAGGCTGGGCCCCCATGAGGCTGGTGGGCAGCCGGGGGAGCTGCGCGGGCCGCGTGGAACTCTTCTACCAGGGCATCTGGGGGACCGTGTGCGATGACCTCTGGGACCTGCCACAAGCCAACGTCGTCTGCAGGCAGCTGGGGTGTGGCCGGGCCGTTTCAGCGCCCGGTGAGGCCCACTTCGGGGAAGGTTCTGGCAAGATCCTGCTGGACGACGTGCGCTGCAGGGGCGACGAGGGGCGCCTGGAGGAGTGTGCCCACCTCGGCTGGCTCTCCCACAACTGCGGGCACGGAGAAGACGCGGGCGTGGTCTGCTCAGGTAACCCCGCCCCTGCCAGGCCGAGTGGCTTGGGCTCCTCCCAGGCAGAACTTACAAAAGGTGGGGTAAGAACTCACACAGCCACTCTCATCTCTGCCTACAGATGCTGCACACACGGCGGGAACACCACCAGGTAGGGAGGGCCCTGGCGCCAAGGGCAGCGTGCCCACCCCTTGGGGCAGAGGCTCTGCTGGAATTGTGTCCCTTACTCTCCTGTGGGGTTGGGGGGGCCTAGCCCGGAGCCCCTGAATGTCCCTGGTGAGGTGGAGCGTACCTTAGGCTCACGTCCACCTCTCCTCCACTTCACCGCGAACACCACACGCAGGCAGCAGGCTCTAAACTCTTGGCTCCTGTACAGCAGGCACAGTCCGTCATTCCGAGGGCACGAGAGGACGGCAATGAGACCCGGGTAGGGGGTTAAGATCTGAGAGGCAGAGCCCGGCCCACCTGGCTCCGTGGCTGAGCGCCCACCTATGAACCAGGAGGTCATGGTTCGATTCCCAGTCAGGGCACAGGCCCGGGTTGCGAGCTTGATCCCCAGGGTGGGGCGTGCAGGAGGCAGTCCATCAATAATTCTCTCTCATCATTGATGTTTCTATCTCTCTCTCCTGCTCCCTTCCTCTCTGAAATCAATAATAATTTTTTTAAAAAGACTTGAGAGGCAGTTAAGAACACTTCCCGCCCAGGGGCAGGTGGCTGGTGGGAAAGACCTGGCCAAGGTCAGGGGCCCCCATTCCGTCGCCCTCTCCTCGCCTCTGCCTCACCCCGTACAGCCCAGCCCTGCGGAGCTCCATGCTCTGGTTTCCCCACTGCTCTCCGTGCTGACCCCAGAGATGCCAGGTGCCGGCTCTCCTTCACCAAACCCGTCCCTGCGCCCACGTCAGCCAGCTCCGCTAGGTGTCACGCATCAGACTAAGGGGACGAGGTCTAGCGACCCTCAGTCCCCTCCTCGGGGTAGTCGGCTCTAGCAGGAGGGGTGGCCTGGTCCTGGGAGAGAATCTCCAGTGGGAAGTTCTGGGCCAGATGCCGCTGGTCGGAGATGCGTCAGGGCGGGAAGGAGGATCCAAGCATCCTTGGTCCCGACTCCTGGCCCCTGAGCAGCAGGTGGAAGGGAGCAGTGCATCGGTGCCTCTTGCTGTTCATCCATCGAAGCCGCGTAGCTCCAGACCCCAGGGTCCCTGGAATTGGCGATGGAACCAGCATCTCGCATCTTTCATTTTCTTAAACCCAACTTAAGCATAGCTCATTTGTGTGTGTGACGAGGGAAGGCTGCGCCAGTGTCGGGGAAGGTTCTAGACCGGTGCCTCTTCCCGCCCCACGCCAGCATCTGTCCCGGCGCCGGCTCACCCCCAGATGGGCTCCGTGGCTCTGGGAGGGGCCCAGGCAGCGTGGGCCTCGTGCCCACTGACAGTCCGTGTGCCCTTGGTGTTTGACAGGTCGCCCGTCGGCTGCCATGGCAGGGACGGCCGCTGCAGGTGAGACTTTGGGCGTGAATGGTCTGAATTTGGAAAGAAAAGATAAAATGTGTGAACTATGACATGAGTGAACTGAATGATGGAGAGTGGAGATCCTGAACCCCTCCTGCCTTTAGAGAAACCTCGGTGCGGCGGCGTCATCACTAACTCGTCGGGCGCCGTGAGGAACCCGCCGCAGAGTGACATGCATGACAACGTGACCTGCGTGTGGGAGATCCGGGCCAACGCGTCCGACCACGTGCTGCTGGCCTTCCCCTACCTGAAGTAGGTCCCGCGTCACCGAAGCCGCAGCGCGGCCTAAAGTGCCAACATGGCCTTCCCTGGCTGGTTCCCACAACTAAGTCTCCCCATGTCTCTAAGTTTTAGTCCAAAATAATCAAAAATAATGAGAGTCCCAGGTACCCTCCCCCAGTTCCCCTATCGGCGGCCTCTTAATGTAACTCCTGAGCAACATCAGAAGCATGAACTTGACGTGAGTACAACACTGTTAGCTCGACTGCAGACCTCTTATTCAGTGGTCACCATTTTCACATGCATGTGTATGCACATGTGTTCATGTGTGTGTGCATGTTGTATGTGTGCACATGTCTGTGTGTGTGCATGTGTATGTGTGTGTGACAGAGGCGAAGATTAAGACGCAGAGTGTCTGTATTTCAGCCTCTGGTTAAAGATGCAGATTCCAGGGGACCCAGACCTCAGATATGAGAAATTTTCCGATTTTAATGTCGTAGTCAAGGTTGACATCCTTGGCAGATCAATGTCTTAAGGAGACTGCCCCCCAGAAGCCACTTAAATTGTTTATTTCCCTTGAATTTGCTTAACCAAAATATGAGTTGGGAAGGAGGCTCAGGGGCCGAGGCATGGACACGGGTTTCTGACGAGAGCACTAGAGGCATCTGGACAAAGCTTGACAAGGGAGAGCAGCTGACCAGTCAGATTGCTCCCACAAGGCGAGCTGGGCGGGGTGGGACCTCCCTCCCTCCAGGCTCATAAATGGCTGGACTGGACCTGGGAGCCGTGTCTACGCGGGCAGACCCAGCAGTCTCTGCCTGCGTCTGCCCAGGAGATCCATGGCCTTGGTTCGCCCAGCCCTGCCCTGTGCCCGGGGCTTCCAGGCACTGTGTCCTCAGGGCACACCTAGAGCTTTGGCCGCCTCTCTCCAGTCCCAGTTAAAGCCCCACTCCTCCTTGAGGGAAAAGTGAGATAAAAGGAATGCATCCTTCCTTTGAAGGCCAGCGTTTCATCTGTCTGCAGCCTCTTTAGGGTCATGACATAAGGGCCTGCCTCCCAGCACACCCACAGGGCTGCCGCCAGGGGCCTGAGGCGCCATCCACTTCCTTGCAGCCTGGACTGCACCAACGAATACTTTGACATCCTGGACGGCCCCCCGTCCTCGGCCACGTCCCTGGGGAGGACCTGCTCTGGCTTCTACCTCACCTACGAGTCCTCCTCCAGCTCCATGACCCTCAAGTACTTCCGGAGCTCCAACAACATTGGGAAGGTCTTCATTGCGTATTATTACTCCGCAGCCAAAGGTAAGAGGGTGGTAAGCGCTCGCGCCGGGAGCGGGCCTGTCCGCCCGGGGAGCAGTGACTGTCCCATCGCTGCGCTGGGACCTTGGGCGGCAGACGCGGCCTCTGCGTCCCTCCCTCCCCCCAGAATGGGGATGATCAGATGACCCCACTTCCGGTCCTGTTGTGAGGGGACTGACGCAGGTAAGGCACTTGTTATGGGCGTCATGAGTGCTCGGTGATTGGCAGCTGCCTGGTGGCCGTCCAGTCCATGCAGCGTCTCCTCGCAGGCTCACCGGAAGCCATTTCTGAGTCCCTCTGAGTCCCGCACCGGGCGGGCGTGTTAGGACCTGCAGGGGGTGTGGCCCCAGCCCCGGGAGACAGAGGGCCTTCAAGACCAGCACGGGCGACACAATTAGAGGGCAAGTAGGATAGGGTACATTCAGGCCAGCAAATAGAATGTGCTAAGTTAGTGTGTGCGTGCGTCTCAGGCAAGGCACCAGGAGAGAGAGAGGCCAGTGTAGGCTACAGCAACGTGTTCAGGAAGATACAGAGAACAGCCTGAGGGTTGTCTTTAATTATTTTTAATATTTTTATTGATTTCAGAGAGGAAGGGAGAGGGAGAGTTAGAAACATCAATGATGAGAGAGATTTATGGATCAGGTGCCTCCTGCATGCTCCCTACTGGGGATGGAGCCTGCAACCCGGGCACATGTCCTGACCGGGAATCAAACCGTGACCTCCTGGTTCATAGGTCGACGCTCAACCACTGAGCCACGTCGGCCGGGCTTAGGTTTGTCTTTAAACCTGGTGAGGCTGTGAGCAGAGAAGCAGGAGGCCCAGCAGGGGAGAGGCCGCGGGAGCACAGGTGGGATGGGCAAGGTGTGTGGGGCGGAGGCCGCCAGGGGCTGGACCGAGGGTCCTGATGAACCGCATGTGCCGAGGTTGGGGGTGGCAGCAGCCATGGTCGGAGGAACAGCTGGCGTCGACCAGATGCCTCTTTTGAGCCGGGCCACATCCTGAGCACTTTGCATGTGCTGCCTCCTCCGATCCTCATGCAAACCCCTTTGACAGGTGAGGAAACCGAGGCTGGAGAGCGTCAGTCATGCCCCGCGGCCTCCCAGCGATGGGCCCTGCACTAGTGACCCCTGAGCGGGGCTGAGCTCAGGGACGGCCTTTCAGCCTCGGCCTCGGCCGACATGCCCCTCAACACAGCCTCCTGCTAGCAAGCGCCCGGCGCCCTGGCGCTCTGCGTCACAAGTAGATCAGGGAAGTCGCCGCGATTGACGTGACACGGTTGCTGATTGACGGTTTAAATTTTAGAGAGAGAGACACACTGTTGGTCCATTTATTCATGCGCTCGTGGCTGACCCCTGTCTGTGCCCTGGCCGGGGTCTCCCCTGCGACCTTGGCGTATCGGGATGGCGCTCTCACCACGGAGCGGCCAGGCCAGGGCGACTTTGGACGGTTATTGATGACGGTTTTCTTGTGTTTGCAGAGCCGGTTCCACAGACCCCCCAGCTCATCAGTGAGTCCTTCTACTGTTGTTACTTAACCTTCGCTCCTAGTTCCGTGTCTGCCTCTGTCCCCACCCCTGGCGCGGTTACTGTCATAATCCGATCCCTTTCACACACGTCTGCTAATCGCCTGCACGTATCTACCGCAGCTGAGAGGTCTGTCCACACGCATTTGCACACGTATGATGCTCACTCACAGTGGAACAGGGTTACACAGATCGACCACCGGGTCCCTGCATGTTGACCGTCGTTGATTTGGTTTCCTGTCAAAAGCAGTGAACACACCTAACCAGACACCCCACAATAGGGAAAGTGGAAACCACAAAAGAAGCAGCAGCACCGATTGTGGGTGCCTCCAGCACAGAACGGCACGACTTAACTGTCGTATGTCCAGGGTCGGGGCAGGAAAAGGCAGGATTACTTCTGTTGGATCCCACACATCTGAGAAACATCAAGACCCCCATGTAAAGAAAGTCTGATCTCAGAGGTTACTTCTTTTTTAAAAATATATTTATTATTGATTTCAGAGAGGAAGGGAGAGGGGGAGAGAGAGAAACATCAATAATGAGAGTCACCAATTGGCTGCCCCCTGCATGCCCCACACTGGGGACTGAGCCCACAATCCAGGCGTGTGCCCTGACCGGGAATCGAACCCTGACCTCCTGGTTCATAGGTGGACGCTCACCCACTGAGCCAGGCCGGCCGGGTGGAGGTCACTTCTTGTAGAGAAGACAGGGAGAGTGACTCTGCCAGCATCTGGCATGGAGAGCTGTCTCGGAATGCTGCCTTCTTGTCTCGTCCACGTCCTCCCTTTTTATTTAAGGAGGTTTTCTTGTATCCACAGCCATCCCAGCAGCAACACCCACGATGGTGACAGCAAGGCCAGGTAAGCCCTGAGTGCACCCACCCGTGACCAGGTGCCTTTCCTCCCGGTACCCGCCTTTGTACCTGCTTCCTGGGCAGAAACTGGACCAACTGCACGTGGTTCGTCTATTTGCAAATGGGCCAGGTGACTGTTTTCAAACTCTGCAGGGCCATTCAAACCCCTGGCCACATTGGGCTCTCGCATCCAGGGGGAGCAGAGTTCATTTTTTCAGAGCCTTTCGAAGTTTTCAAACCCTGAGCAGGTTCCACGGCCCTCTAGTGGGACCCTATCTTCCCTTTCTGTGGCCACGTGTGGTCATAGTTGACGCACCTCCATGTCACCAGTGACATTTTAAGGGGAGCGGAGCGTCAGACACCCTGGAGGCAGGGAGCTAGAGCAGCAGAGAAGAAAGAAAAGCAGTGACCTTTGGAGTTAGACCTGCGTTTAGAGCTATTACTCACCAGGCGTGAGGTTGCGGGGGAGCCGCTTGGCCTCAACTATCAGTTTCCTCGTAGATAAAGTTGGTAAACTGATGTTCTTCCTGAGTTACTACAAAGGTGAACACACACACGCACACGCATGAACACACGCACACACACATGTGCACACACAGCGCCTCAAAAAACCACAGATCACTGTGCACATTATTCATGTTCTGCATTTGCCCAGAGTGGCCCAATAATTATTCAGTTAATGGACAGTTTTAAAATATGTTTTTATTGATTTCAGAGAGGAAGGGAGAGGGAGAGAGAGATAGAAACGTCAATGATGAGAGGGAATCATGGATCGGCTGCCTCCTGCACGCCCCACACTGGGGATCGAGCCCACAACCCGGGCCTGTGCCCCAACAAGGAATGGAACTGTGACCTCCGGGTTCATAGGTCGATGCTCAGTTACTGAGCCATGCTGGCCGGGCTGGGCTAAATGGCATTTGACAATCCTAATGATTTATCAAACCCGGGAGGTTGACCAGTTGACTGACCTCTTGCCAAGTCCTCCATCCCTGATGGTGCAGGGCCGGGAGCCCAACCAGCTCGTGGGGAGTGTGCAGCATCCCCAACAGCAGTCGTCACGAGGTCTCTGTCCACAGGGGACTGGCCGGAGCTGCGGCTGGCGGGCGGCTCCGGCCCATGCTCAGGGCGCATGGAGGTCCTCCGCCAGGGGGCCTGGGGCACCGTGTGCGACGACCTGTGGGACCTGAACGAGGCTGCGGTTGTGTGCCGGCAGTTGGGCTGCGGCAGGGCCATCGCTGCCCTGGGGAAGGCCCACTTCGGCCCGGGCTCTGGGGAGATCCTCCTGGACAACGTCCAGTGCTCGGGGGCGGAGCGCCACCTGGGCCAATGCGTGCACTCGGGCTGGGCGGAGCACAACTGCGGCCACCATGAGGATGCTGGCGTCACCTGCTCTGGTAGTCCCTCCCCTCTCAGATAATCCTTTCAGGTGTTGTGGGTGAAAGCATGTGAAACCATGCATCCCAGATGGAATGTCATCCATCCCTCTATCCATCCATCCATCCATCCTTCCTTCTATCCATCCATCCATCCTTCCTTCCTTCCATCCATCCATCCATCCATCCATCCATCCATCCATGCATCCATCCATCCTTTCATCCATCCTTCTATCCATCCATCCATCCATCCATCCCTCCCTCCCTCCATCCCTCCGTCCATCCATTTGTCCATCCCTCCCTCCCTCCATCCTTCCATCCATCCCTCCATCCCTCCATCCCTCCACCCCCTCCCTCCATCCCTTCATCCATATGCTCATTCTTTCATCAAACAATCCTCAAGCTTCTCCCTGGTCCTGGGCTCAGACATACACCCTCCCAAGGGCAGCTATAGATGGCATTGGGGGGGGGGCGGTCTCAGATATTCATATGCACCTGCCCACCCGGGGCATGGCAATGCAGGATGCAGGATCCTGACCCTGGAGGTGATGACTAACTCGGTTTGAGAAGGGGCTCTGGAGTCTGCATTTTAACACATATCCCAGGTGATTCAGGATTAGAGGGGACAGGCAATCCAACCCTGAGTCCCCTGCCCCCCGAGACCAAGGACTCTGCCAGAGGAGGCCTGGACTGGCCCAGGGGCAGGTCTGGTGCTCTGGTCTCTGAAAGACCATGGTCCCTTCCCCTTTGTCCCCCACCCATGCCCGTACCCCATGTCCTGCACACTTCAGATTCACTAATGAGAGAGACCTCTTCTCATTATGCTCCTAGATGCAGAAGACCTGTCTCCTCCCACACCTCCAGGTATGTCCATGTCTTTCTAGTCCAAGCAACTTTTATAATAATAATAATAATAATAATAATAATAATAATAATAATATCAAATATGGATGAATGTTGAGAACCACACACTGTTCTGAGCTCTTTGCATTTATAACTCATTTAATCCCCACAACAACCTTTGAGGTAAGGACTCTGATTATTCCCATTTTTCAGATAAGTACATTGAGACAAGGAAGTTAGTAATGTACCCAGGACTCGCCAGTGGATTTGAACTCAAGCTGTTACTCTCTTGGGCACCAATCTCAGTGACCACACTGCCCATCGGCCCCTGCTACACAAAGACCAGACAAAACCGGAGCAGAGAGGGGGCGACATTTTGCTCAGATTACTGGTTGCCCCCAGGACAATCCTGCAAAAAGGGATCTGCTATTGTATTTCACAGAAGAGAAGTTTGAGGCTCAGAAAGGTTAAGTATCTTTCACTCAGGAATTTAATGGTGGAACCAGCCTGGCCCCTACGTTCACCCTCTTGGGGACCTTGTGACTTCCGCCTGTTTTCAAAGACCTTATAACTTACTGATTGAATAATATTCGTGTGTAATAAAAACCAAAGTTTAGCCCGGCCGGTGTGGCTTAGCGGTTGAGTGTCAGGGCACAGGCCCGGGCTGTGCACTTGATGCCCAGTCGAGGGCGTGCAAGAGGCAGCCGATTCATGATTCTTTCTCATCGTTGATGTTTCTATCTCTCTCTCCCTTTTCCTTCTTCTCTGAAATAACTTTAAAAAGTAAAAAATAAAGCATCCACATGTTATATAGTCAACATTTGAAACACACACACAAAGGTGAGAAAAGCCAGGCCCGCACATGCTGTGTGAATCCTGAGGGGGCGCTGGAGGTGAATGAAGAGGCACTTCACTTCATTGCAAGGACAGTCGGGGCCGCTGGGCCGCAGGCATCCTAGGGCCTGCCTGAGTGAGTTCACTCCTCTTCCCGGCTGAGGACTGGGGCGACCGGAGGCTGCCTGACCAGCGGAGCTGGGAGGGTCGAGCTCCGTCTCCTGCTCTTTGCTCTGTGCCCACAGAGTCTCAGACAACACACGCAGGTCACCTGTCACTGGCGTGTTCCGGGCGCTGCTGGGGACGCGGCTTCATGTCGTGACTGAGGGGTCGGGCTGTCTGTTAAAGGGCCCGGGTGAGGGTCAAGGGCACAGACAGGCAAATGCACGTTCGTCTGTGGTTCTCTCACTTCATGGGTCACGGATGGAGGAGCCCGTGTGGGGCGAGAGGAGCCGTCTGTCCATCACAACTATCACCCCTTGTTTTCCTTCTAGGTGGTCCCACGGCATCTCAGGATCACATAACAGGTAATCGCTCGTTTGCCTTGAAATGGAAACTCCATCTCACTCATCAGAATGAGACGAAAGGACACTCCTTCCCAGGAGGCCTTTAGGCTGAAGGTCTGCGCAGACGGCCTCGTGTGTGCCCACCAGGGGGCACTGCTGCCCACGGCACCCACCGGGGGTGGGGCCGGGTCATTGCGGTCACGCAGGTGTCCCCTGTTGTTGCAGGAGGAAGTGGCTCCTGTGGAGGGGTGCTGACCAGGCTCCCCGGCTCGTTTTCCAGCCCCCGGTACCCGGAAAACTACCCAACCGACACCCAGTGCGTCTGGGAGATCCACGTGGATAAAAAATCCCGCATCAAACTCCTGATTCCGAGCCTGAGGTAAGGACACAGCCTTGAGCACGCCTGTGACCCAGTCGTAACCACCAGCCTCACTCGTTCCTCAAAGGGACCAGAGTGCTGGTCACATCTGAGAAAGGGAGTCGATATGTCACATGTCCTGCGCAATGTAAACCATGACCAGACGTGGAATCCCGGGACTGTCCTACTGTGTGCGCTTTTCGGTCAGGGCGGCCCCAGCGGGGTGCTAACTCTCCGCTTTGCCCCCACCCCAGCCTGGAAGACCTCCCGGGGTGCCCCTTCGACTCGGTGGAGATCTTCGACGGGCCCAGGATCGCCTCGCTCTCCCTGGGCCGGTTCTGTGCCCCGGGAGCTCTGCTGGTCTTCTCCTCCTCCTCCATCGTGACCGTGGTCTTCCGGAGCGACTTTGTGGTCACCAACTCCGGCTTCTACGCGCTGTTCGACGTGATTCCGCCGGATGAGGGCGAGCCAGGTAGGAGGTCCCGGTAGTTCTGAAAAGACAGGACAACCCTGGCCGTTTTGGCTCAGGGGTTGATTCTAGTCAAGGGGTTCAAGGACACGAACCCCGGTTGCAGACTCCATCCCCAGCCCCTGCAGGAGGCAACCAATCGATGTTTCTCTCTCTGCCTCTCCCCCTCCCTTCCACACTGTCTAGAAATCAATGGGAGAAATATCCTCAGGTGAGGATTTTTAAAAAAGACAGAACAGTTTTCTAACTGGAGGGACTTCCCTATCAGCAGATGCCTGGGATGCAGTTTTGTTTTTTAAGAATTAAAGGAATTTTTAAAATATTTATTTATTGACTTCAGAGCGGAAGGGAGAGGGAGAGAGAAAGAAACATGAATAATGAGAGAGAACCATGGATTGGCTGCCTCCTGCACACCTCGTACTGGGGATCGAGCCCACAACCTGGGCCTGTGCGCTGACCAGGAGTCAGGCCGTGACCTCCCGGTTCCTAGGTCAGCACTCGACCACTGACCCACACCAGCCGGGCCTGGGTTCAGTGTTGACCCTCAGCCTTAGTCCCAGGGCTCTGCCCTGCAGCCGCTGGCTTTCCCACTAAGAGTGCCAGCTGGGCAGGTGAAGCGAGAGGCACAGCCTGTGTGTGAAGGCGGCTGCGCCTCCTCCCTGAGCAGTGGGGCTGGAGGTGCTGTCCCCGCACCCTCACTGTCCTCCCGCAGGGCGGGAGCTGTCCATGGTGCTGGGAGGGGAGCTGTCCAGGGTGCTGGGATGGAGCTGTCCATGGTGCTGGGCGGGAACTGTCCAGGGTGCTGACCTGAAGCCCGCCTGCCCGAGAATCTGCTTCTCTCCGCGCCACCCCACCGCCTTCCCTAGACTCACCCGAGCCAGAGGCGTGGGGCGTCTCTCAGCCATGGCCCTGGGCGGTCACTCCAGGCGGTCACTCCAGGGCCGGGGCCAATCTGCACCCGGCCAGCACGCTGCCTACCGCCCAGGGGACTCTGGCGCCCAGGGGCCGTTGCGGGAACCCCGTAACTTTTTCAGAAAGCCAAGTAGTGAGCCCCTGGCGGCGCGGTGAGGTGGGGGTGGGGCTGGGAGTGGGAGTGAG
Source organism: Myotis daubentonii (assembly GCF_963259705.1). NCBI lineage: Eukaryota > Metazoa > Chordata > Mammalia > Chiroptera > Vespertilionidae > Myotis > Myotis daubentonii. The sequence goes on along the minus strand of NC_081852.1, from coordinate 63,495,991 downwards.
GGTGGGGGTGGGGTGGGGTGTGTTTGCTCTGGGCAAGGAATTTCCTCATATATTTGACCCTCAGAGGCGTGTTTCCCTCGGGGAGGCTAAGATCCAACATTTGAAGTCTGGCCGTTCACTGACTTGAGATCATCAGTCACTCGCCCACCAGTGTCCGCGGAGGCCCTGCCCGGCCAGGCCCAGGGGCAAGTGCTGGAGACCAGCCCCCTTCTGTTTGTTAGCCACGGTCATGGCAGCTGGAAAACCTTTTTTAAAAAATAGATTTTTATTGACTTCAGAGAGAGAGGGAGAGGGAGAGGGAGAGAAACATCAATGATGAGAATCACGGATTGGCTGCCTCCGGCACGCCCCACACTGGGGATCAAGCCTGCAACCTGGGCCTGTGTCCTGACCGGGAATCGAACCTAGATCTCCTGGCTCGTAGGTCGGCGCTCAACCCCTGAGCCCCCCGGCCGGGAGAAGTCACCCCTTCTTTATCTTCATAGGATGTAGTGTGGGCTCCTGAGTTTACCTTTTCTCCACGTGCAGGTGTTGGGGACTGGGCTCCGGACGGGACTCCCACACCCCCAGGTGGGTCAGGCACCTCCCTGGAAGCGAATCAGGAGTCTGACCTGGGTCCTGACCTGGACACCGGGGGGTAGTGACCCAGATGCTAGGCCAGCCCAGGGAACTTTTAAAATCCCCAGTGTCCAGACCACACCCTGGACCAGTCCCAACAGAGTCTCAGGGGCCACACCCGGTCACCAGTTCTGTTATGGCTTCGATACCATCCACGGGTCCCCGGGGGCAGCCACAGGGGAGTGCCAGTGGCTCGGCCAACCAGCTAAGAGCGACGTTTCCCAGAAAAATTACATCCCAGACGCTCCCCTCCGGGCAGCACAGGGGGGGGAGGGCGGGAGCATTTGGCTGGGCTTCAGCATCCATGGCTGGGAGGAGGCTGAGCTGGGAGGAGGCTGAGCTGGGAGAAAGGGTGCTGAGCTGGGAGGATGCTGAGCTGCAGGGAGGATGCTCAGCTCTCCTGATTGCCTCTGGCTTTGGTTTTTGCAGCTGTGTTTCCTCAAGCTTCTACGCCACCAGGTAATAACTCCCTTTCAGCGGAAGCATCCCCTGCGAAGGACGGGGTCCCTTTGGTCATGCATCCACAGAGGGCGCCTGTGTCCGGCTGCCGCGAGGGAGGAACTGGGGGCTGGCGCCCTCACAGAGGGGTTGGGGTCCCCCGGCTTGCGCGGCAGGGAACTGGGAGATCATGGATAAAGGATGGCTGGACACCCCGCCCTGCCACCTACACATCCGATCCCACTTCCGGTCTCCCCGGCAATCATTGTAGGGTCCTGCCGACCCCTCATACCTCGGTCCCCTCCCTCCCTCCCTCCCGGGCACAGTCTGCTCTGTCTATACCAGCTCCATCCGTTCCCATTTTGCGACTCACTGTTGCGCCTGGGGGAATTCTGGCTCCCGCGCCTGGGCAAAGGCAGAGCCCAGGCCTGGGGAGCCACGTGGGCTCCGTCCAACTTCACAGGAGGCAGCAGCTCCTGTGGGGGAGACATGTCCGGCCCCGTGGGCTCCTTCTCCAGCCCCTGGTACCCCGCCAACTACCCCACGGACGTGCGGTGCGTCTGGGAGATCCGCGTGGTTCAGGGGCTCCTCGTGTTGCTGACCGTCCCGAGGCTGCGGTGAGCTCTGCTTCCTCCACCTCCAGGCGGTTAGAGGGACCGGGCCTCCCTCAGCGCCTGGAGCCTGGGGGGTGGGAGTGCTCTGGGCAGTTAGAGGGACCCAGCCTCCCTCAGCGCCTGGAGCCGGAGCCTCCGGGAGGCAGAGAGGGAGGTGGTGAGAGACTGGGAGCCAGAGAGTGGGGGGCTGGGGGCTGAAAAGGAGCGAGCAGGGCATGATGAGAGGCTGACTGGCCTGGGGTCCCCCTGGAAAGGGCAGGAGCGCAGGTTCCAGCGCTATTTAGGGGTGAGGTCCCCCAGCGGGGTGGGGGGCTGGAAGGAGGTGGCCGGGAGGACGGCAGTTTCTGGCTGGACACAAGGCCAACCCCGACTGTATCTGAGACACTTCCGCGGGTCCCGGGCGCTAACTCCGCCTTGCCCCCCAGGTTGGAGGACGCCCTCGGGTGCCCCTACGACTTCATCGAGGTGTTCGACGGCCGGCAGCAGGCCTCGCTGTCCATGGGCAAGTTCTGTGCCGGGGCGGCCCTCACCTTCCTCTCCTCCTCCAACGTCCTGACCCTCGTGTTCAGGAGCGACGCGGCTGTCACCCGCACGGGGTTCTACGCCCTGTACCGCGCTGTGGAGCCGGCCGAGAGCGTCGTGCAGCCGGACCAGAGCGAGGAGAGCGAGGAGAGCGACGAGAGCGAGGAGAGCGATGAGAGCAAGAGCGGGAGCGGTAGGTGTCCCTGCGCAGACCTCGGGGATGCGCCCCCCTTGCGTCCTTTGCTGCTGAGGGAAGAGCCGCCTCCCAGACCTGGCCTGTGGGGCCCACCCTCAGTGCTGACCCCAGTGGCATCCGTGTGACCCCAGCAGCCCCCGCCCCCCCCCCCCTGCCGCCCGGCCACCACCTGCAGCGGCTGGTTCCACACAGAGAGCCAGGGCGGGTCCCAGCGGGACATGGGGCAGTCAGAGCCCTGGGCTCCGGCGGGGGTGGGGGATGGGGGGGTCACACAGGGGGGCCGGGTGATGTTTCCTCCGCTCAGGATGCATCTGAGAATTTTAAAGGGACGCTGGCCCGGCCCGTGGCTCAGTGGTTGAGCAGTGACCTATGAACCCGGGGACCTGGGCAGGGGGCCTGACTTGCTGGAGTGCCCTGGTTTATGACTGGTGTAGGCCCCCTGGCACCGGTTAGTTCTTTTACGGTCCCTTTACATGTATTTCTGTGTTTATTTTGGTTAATCCTCCCCCCGGGTTATTTTTCCATTGATTTTTAGAGAGAGTAGAAGGGAGAGGGAGAGACAGAGAGAAACACCGATGTGAGAGAAACACATCCATTGGTTGCCTCCTGCATGAGCTCCGACCCGGGCCAGGGAGGAGCCTGCAACCCAAGTACCTGCCCTTGACCGGAATCGAACCCGGGACCCTTCAGTCCGCAGGCCGACGCCCTATCCACTGAGCCACACCGGCCAGGGCCATGTGCCTGCCTTAGTGCATCCGCCGTCTCCCTTCTGTCTCTGCACAGGTGTCGATGGCAACCCCACAGCAGGACCCACAGGTACCGCCCTCCACGCACTGCCACCCGCCCAGGCCCCTGACCTGCGTGAATTCTGGCTGCTCCTTGATCCTGAAATCAGGGCTGAGCGACTTTAATTCTTTCTCTCTCTCTCTCTCTCTCTCTCTCTCTCTCTCTCTCTCTCTCTTGCTCATTAACAAGAGCAATGCGCTCATTAGCGATGACAAGAGTGTGGGGTGGGAGCCACGAGGGAGGGAGAGAGGCAGGCGGGAGGGAGAGTGCAGGTTTGCGGGAACGCAGCTCCGGGCCAGGGGGGTCCCGCGTGCATGTCTGCTGGGGGGAGGGGGGTCGCGTGCCCATGCGTGACGGTCTGGCTGTGGACGCTGCGGAGCAGGAACAGAAACCCAGGCGAGCCCTCCACACGCTGCACCCGGCCTCCCCGGCTGCACGTGGGTGTGACCGTCCAAACCCTGAAAGAGCCGGAGTCCGCTCCGCCCCCTCGGCACCAGGAAGGCACAGCACGAGGGTTGGTAGTTCCACGTGTTGTGAGGGAATGTTCTGGAGCCGAGTCCTCGCTCATGGTACCGTTTTTCTCTGTGTATTTTCAGACTCGACTGCTGACAGCCCCCATACAGGTACCTCCGCTTTCTTTCTTTCTTTCCTATTTATTTATTTAAAAAATATATGTTTGATTTCAGAGAGGAAAGGAGAGGAGAGAGAGAAACATCCATGAGGAGAGGGACTCACTGACCGGTTGCCTCCTGCATGGCCCCGACTAGGGATTGAGCTGCAACCCGGGCATGTGCCCAGACCAGGAATTGAAACGTGACCTCCTGGCCCTGACCGGTGTGGCTCAGTGAATGGAGCGTCAGGCTGCGGACTGAAGGGTCCCAGGTTCGATTCTGGTCAAGGGCATGTACCTTGGTTGCAGGCACATCCCCAGTAGGGGGCGTGCAGGAGGCAGCTGATCGATGTTCTCTCTCATTGATGTTTCTAACTCTCTATCCCTCTCCCTTCCTCTCTGTAAAAAATCAATATAATATATTAAATTAAAAAAAAATAAATGTGACCTCCTGGTTCCGAGGTCAGCGCTCAACCACTGAGCGGCACCAGCCGGGCTGCAGCTGGGATTGGGGGGGAGCGCCCGGCAGTGACCGCTGTCCATCCCCAGAGGCGGCCGTCAGGCTGACCAACGGCAGCCACCCATGCGAGGGCCGCGTGGAGCTGCTCGTCTTCGGCATCTGGGCCACCGTGTGCGACGACGGCTGGGACCTGCGCGATGCCCGGGTGGTGTGCCGGCAGCTGGGCTGTGGCCGGGCCCTGGCGGCCCCCGGGAGTGCGCACTTCGGCCCAGGCCGCGGCCCCATCGCCCTGGACGACGTGGAGTGCGAGGGCACGGAGGGCGGGCTGGGCCGCTGCCTGCACAGCAACTGGCTCTCCCACAACTGTGGGCACCACGAGGACGCGGGCGTCACCTGCGCGGGTGAGCCTGGCTCGGAGCCGGGCGACAGGGCCTTCCCCCTGGACGGTCCCTCGGCCAGTTTCCCAAGCCTCAGCCGCACAAGGGTCCCTGCATGACCCCACCCCACCATAGCGACCGCCTCCGACACCCCACACGCCTCCCACCATACCCACTGCCTCCCACACCCCCCACATGCCTCCCACCATACCCACCGCCTCCCACACCCCCCACACGCCTCCCACCATACCCACTGCCTCCCACACCCCACGCCCGCCTCCCACCCCATACCCACCGCCTCCCACACCCCACGCCCGCCTCCCACCCCATACCCGCCGCCTCCCACACCCCCCACACGCCTCCCACCCCATACCCACCGCCTCCCACACCCCACGCCCGCCTCCCACCCCATACCCGCCGCCTCCCACACCCCCCACACACCTCCCACCCCATACCCTCCGCCTCCCACACCCCCCACACACCTCCCACCATACCCACCGCCTCCCACACCCCCCACACACCTCCCACCATACCCACCGCCTCCCACACCCCCCACACGCCTCCCACCATACCCACCGCCTCCCACACTGTAAAGTAATCTGGTTCTGGTGGTGGCTCTGGTGGTGGCGGTGGTGGTGGTGGTGGTGGAGGTGGTGGTTCTGGTGGTGGTTCTGGTGGTGGTTCTGGTGGTGGTGGTGTTAATCCTCACCTGGGAATATTTTTCCATTGATTTTTAGAGAGAGTGGAAGGAATGGGGAGGGACACGGAGAGAGAAAATCATCAGTGTGAGAGAGACATGGATTGGTTGCCTCCTGCATGTGCCCTGACAGGGCCAGGGATCGAACCCGTGACCCCTCAGGCTGCAGGCCGATGCTCTAACCACTGAGCTATCAGCTGGGCTGGCGTGCGTCTGTTTTTGAGGAATATCTGTCCACCTCCGCGCTTTGCCTTTCTTGAGCTTGTGTCAGTCGGCGGTGGACACGCCATTCAGGCGATGGAGGGAGGTCCCCACAGAGAAGGGACTTGGGGGATCCATTTAAACTCAGAAACTGTGGGTGACTCACGGGGCCGCCCACGCTGATGGCACCTCGGTGTGACTTGCTTCTCCCGTCTTCTCTCCGTCCTCAGCACCCTCTCCGGAGCCGACAGAGGTGCCCACGCCGACAGGTGAGCTTGCCTGCTCGCCCCCGGCCTCCCTTGGCAGAGTCTCAGCTCAGGACACCTCCGGCATTTCTGAGAGAGAAAGTGTGATGTGTATTTTACCACCATTAGAATTTTAAAAAGTAACCAGGAAAGTATGGAATCTTCCCGAATGTTATTAAGAAGGTGGGCCTGACATGGCTCAGGGGCTGAGCGTCAACCTAGGACCCAGGAGGTCAGGGTTCGATTCCCGGCCAGGGCACAGGCCCAGGTTGGGGGCTCCATCCCCGGTGTGGGGCGAGCAGGAGGCGGCCAATCCATGACGCTCTCTCATCATTGATGCTTCTGTCTCTCCCTCTCCCTCCCTTTCTCTCTGATGTCACTAAAGGCAAACTCGCGCATGTGGTTTCGATGGCCTTTGAGACGAGCATGAGGTTTCGCTGTTTGTTTGGGACGTGCTGATGCGTGTTTTTCTTTTCTCCGTGCAGTTTCTTCGGCTCCTGGGGAGCAGCCACGGGGTTCCCACCCACTAGGTACTGCCCATCGTTAATTCTGTGACGGCGTTTCTTAGGCCGGTCCCGGCATCTGTAGCCAACATGACTGCCGTGACCCCGGGGCTGCGTGAAACAGGCGTGTGCCCACCAGCGGCCAGCCGGTGCAGCGTGGTCTCTCCTCACCAAGGAGACTCAAGTCCGCCCGCCCTCGTAGCATCAGGAAGGCCCCGACCCTCACAGGGCAGACACGGGCCCTTCTCCACGGGACCCTCGGAACCGCCCCGACCTCTGTGGCTCGGCATCTGAGGACCACCTGCCTGCCTTGGGTCCAGGGGTCGGGTCACCCGGCCACTTCCTCACTCTCTCCCTCTGCTGGCCGTTCCCACCCCAACCTCCTCCAGTAAACGCCTTGTAACGTCTAAGTTCAAGGAAAGTGAAATTGATTTTATTCTAAGAATTTCATCATGTTCTAAAAGGGCCCTGGCTTAGACATGCAAAGCCCGAGACCCAGGCATTCGGCTGAATCATTTTAAATTTTTGAAGAAACAGCCTAAGAAATGGCACCCAAAGAGGACGAAGCAGTGGTGTTAGGGGCCTGAGCCTCCTATGCAGCCAGCGCGTGGCTGGGGTCCCGGAAAGGAACGCCCGTGAGGAGAAGGCTGTAGTGTGTGCCAAATCTCAGATACAAGAGAGTCAGGCCCAGGGTGTCCCCGGGGCCGCGTGCTGCCTGGACAGCGAGCGCCAGGTAGGAACCGCTAACGGAAACGCTGTCCGCAGATCTGCCCGTGGTGAGGCTGGCGGCCGGGCGGAGCCGGTGCGAGGGCCGCGTGGAGATCCACCATGACGGCGCCTGGGGGACCGTGTGCGACGACCTGTGGGGCCTGCCCGCCGCCCAGGTGGTGTGCCGGCAGCTGGGCTGCGGGGCGGCCCTGGCGGCCCCGGGGAGCGGGCTGTTTGGGGCCGGCTCCGGCCCCATCTTCCTGGACGACGTGTGGTGCACGGGCAGCGAGACCAGCCTGGGGCGGTGCCACCACCTCGGCCTGTCGGTGCACAACTGCGGGCACCAGGAGGATGCCGGGGCCGTCTGCGCAGGTATGGGGACCCCTCACCCCCCACCACTCCCCTCCGGGCAGCAGGATGTGTCCGCCAGGCAGGAAAGCCTCGGGCCAGGTCAGGGAACGCCTGGGCCCCGTTCACCTAGAATTTTCCCAGTGTCAGCACGGCCAGTCCCTGTCCCGGGAGCCCTCAGACTTAGCACCCCAGGACCTGGTCGCAGGAGTTCGAGCGTGCCCAGTGTCACAGCCTGTCCCCTGGCTCAGATCCCAGGAGCAAACGCATACACGGGCCCGGCCGTGTGGCTCAGTGGTTGAGCGTTGACCTGTGAACCAGGAGGTCAGGGTCCGATTCCCAGTCAGGGCACAGGCCTGAGTTGTGGGCTCGATCCCCAGTGTGGGGTGTGCAGGAGGAAGCCAGTCTATGATTCTCTCTCATCATTGATGTTTCTCTCTCCCTCTCCCTTCCTCTCTGAAATCAGTAAAAATATATTTAAAAAACAAACAAACCAGGGGCTGCGCCCCTGCCGGGAAGGTGTGGGGTTCCGGGAGCAGCTTTTCTGGGTGCGAGTCTCATCGCCTTCTCGTGGAGGTTTTCTGTGGAGCGATTGCTGCCGAGGCCTCACCGGGGGCCAGCGTGAATGAACCGGGTACAGCCTGGTTCTCACCTGTTGTTGCTAAGCAACGTGTGGAGCTGACACCTGCGGCTCCCACCCCCTCCAGGTCCCTCTGCAGCCCAGGGCCGCCTCCCACCCCCACCCCGCCTTGAGGGCCGGGGGAGATGAGGTTCCGATGGGTGAGGTGAAGACAAGGGCGAGGAAGTTTCCATCACACTTTATGGTCCCTGAGTTTTGTTTTGTTTTAAATATCTCTCTTTTTTTTATTGATTTCAGAGAAGAAGGGGGAGAGAGAAACATCAATGATGAGAGAGAATCACGGATTGGCTGCCTCCTGCGCGCCCCCCACTGGGGATCGAGCCCACAGCCTGGGCATGTGCACCCTGATCTCCGTTTCAGTCTCATCCATGAGCCCTTTCTTATGTTTAATTCGCATTCGGAAGTCACCTTTATCTAACTGTAGTGTCTCTGAGGAATATATGTTTTAGGAAAAGCAGTATCGGCTACATTTCCTGTTGGTGGGTGGGGTTTTTGTTTGGATTTTATCTTATTTTCGTTTCTGTTCTGTTTGACACTTTCAGCATCAGCCTCAGGAATAACCACCCTGCCTGGTAATTTTATTTTCTTTCTTGCTTTAAAAAAAGTATTTTTATTGATTTCAGAGAGGAAGGGAGAGAGAGGGAGAGAGAGAGAGAGAGACAGACAGACAGACAGACAGACACGCATCAATGATGAGAGAGAATCCTGGATCGGCTGCCTCCTGCACGCCCCCTACTGGGGATCAAACCCGCAGCCCAGCCTGTGCGGGACCAGGATTCGAACTGTGACCTCCTGGCTCTGAGGTCTGCAGAGTCCTGGTTAGTTACCCACACACGGTGGGGAGACTTGGAGCAATGGTGTTGCCCTCGACCTTCAAGGCAGCGAGAGGAATGGAGCCCCGAGGGTGGAGGGGTGGCGAGGAGGCAGTGGAGGGGGTGGAGGTGGCTGTGTGGACCCTGTCGGGGACGCAGGACAGCCGCCCTTACGCCTCCCGCATCTGGCAGAGTCACTGGGCCCGGACGGCTGTCTCATTGCCATCGTGTTTCTGTTCACTTGCAGCTCCCGTGTCCACGGCCCCGACCCCCACACCAGGTAAACCCTGTCTGCCTGAGGGGCCCTCCTTGCCGCTCTGGCTGTCAGACTGGGCTGCTCATGGGCGCGTCCCCAGCAGACTCAGTACAGACAGAACTCAGGGTCCCCTGGCTGGAGTGTGAGCCCCCCTCCTCTTTCTGCAGATGCCTCCGCCAGCCCCACAGACGGGACCCCCCCACCCCCGCCCGGTAAGGCTCGCTCGCCGCGACCACGACGTGCAAATCCACGAGACCAGCTTCCTACTCGTCATGTTCTAGTTAGAGAATGGTCTGCGGAGGGACCATTTTTAAAAATATAGACTCTGATTGATGTCAGAGAGGAAGGGAGAGGGAGAGAGAGAAACATCAGTGATGAGAGAGGATCCTGGATGGGCTGCCTCCTGCACGCCCCCTCCTGGGGGCGGAGCCCACAACCCAGGCCTGCGCCCGGACCGGGAATCGAACCCGGACCTCCTGGTTCACAGGTGGACACTCAGCCCCTGAGCCCCGCTGGCTGGGCCTTAGTGACTGTTTTGTCCACAAAGTCAACATCGGAGAAAAGGCACAACGAGTGTCCTTTCCCGCATGTGTGAGTGTCCCTTCCCTGTGTCCACACAGACGCCCCGTCCACCGCCGCCGACGCGGACGCCCCCTCCGGTAAGGTTTCCTGCTGTCCCGTCTCTTCAGTTAAACACGATCCACTCTCCCTCTTTCTGTTTGACAAACGGACATTTGTACCAACTATTTTTAGAGAGAACATGGGTTGGGGGGATCACGGGGTCGAAGTGATTCCGAGGGGAAGTGGGCGGAGGCAAAGGAGGGGCCCTGGGAGCTGGGGGGCGAGGAAGCTGTGGGTAAGGTGCCTGGGGGGCGGGGGAGGGAGAGGCGAGGACGTGCTGCGGGAGGGAGGGCACTGGGTCCTCGTCCTGAGGGCTTTAAGGGGGAGAAGTCAGGGAGGCCCCAGGGGAAGATCTCGATAGAACAATAGAACGTTCTGCAACTTTCCGGGTGTGGCCTCTCGGGGTCGGGGTCCCCCTGATTGAGTGGCGGCACCGGGACAGGGGTCATTATTCCAGGCAGCTGGTCCTGACGTCAGCAGCCGTGGCTGGTTCTGTGGCTCATCTGGGCCTGGAGCTGAACTACGAAAGGTTCCGCTTCCTCTGAGCCCAGCGCTGGGAGGCGGCTTTGGGGGACGTTCGGGAGGAACTGGGTTATCTGGCATCAGGGCAGGAACTCGGAGCGGCTTGCTCCCAGCCGGGGGTCCTTGCAGGGGTCGTGGTTCCTGTGCCGGGGGCCTCCCCGTCGCAGAGCTGACGGGCAGCCATAGCTGAGCGTCCATCAGCGTGGCCCACACTGTACCCAAGAGGTGCCCACAGTGTAACCCACCGTAAGTGAAGGCCCAGCTTCCCTCCCAGGGGCGTGCAGCCGCTGGCTCTCTCTGCTCATCCGGACAGGCTGGTGCCCGACCAGGGACAGCTGTGCCCGGGTGGCCAGAAGGCCGGGCCCACACCCACCTCGCGGGCGGTGCGTGACCTGCCGCCACCCCAACGCCCACTAGACTCTGGCGCCTGGAGAACCGGCTGGGACAGCTTCTGCCCACTGCTCCCCGGGGTTCTGCCAACTGTGGGCGTTTGAGTTGGTTCTTCTTTGTTTGCAGAGACAACCCCCACCTCAGGCCAAGAGCCCCCGCCACCAGGTAGGCTGGCTCCTCTGCTGTCTGCGCCCAGCGAGCTCCCAGCAGAGCCAACACCCCCGCCTCCCAGGGCCCAGCAGAGGGGCCCGTCAGGCTTATAGTTGTGAACAGAGGCAGCTGGGGGGACAGGGAGGGGCGGGGTGGGGGAGGGGGGCCAGCATGGAGCCGCCCAGGGATGCCCATCGCCCACATGCCCTGAGTGGCCCGGCACTTGGTAAAGTGAGACGTGGACTCGCGGCCCCAGGTGGACCCGGGTTCCGCATTCCTCACGGCTCCCAGGGGGGCCCACCCCGGAGCTAAGGTACTGAACCCGCGCTGTTTGCTTTCCTTCGGTGTTTGGCTGCTTGTGTGGACTGAGCTCAGGGACCCGGAGAAGCAGGCGCCATCACGGCCGGGGCCTGAGGGTCCAGTTCATGAGGGTTTGCTTTTTGTGAAAGATCCACAGAGAGAAGGGGGCGGGGGGAGAAGGAGGGAGAAAGGACACACCGGGCTCTGAGCGCAGGGTGACTGGTTCCCATTGTACCCGACAAGGGACCCCGGGGGGGGGGGGGCACCCTGCCCGCTGACACTGGCTCCCTCGCCCGCAGACCGGACCCTGCGCCTGGCGGGCGGGCACGACCCCTGCGAGGGCCGCGTGGAGGTCTGGCACCGGGGCGCGTGGGGCACCGTGTGCGATGACGGCTGGAGCCTCCGCAACGCCCGCGTCGTGTGCCGCCTCCTGGGCTGCGGCCGCGCGCTCAGCGCCCCGGGGCGCGCCCGCTTCGGCCCCGGCGCCGGGCCCATCCTGCTGGACCGGGTGCGCTGCGCGGGCGCCGAGGACGCGCTGGGGAGCTGCGCGCATGCCGGCTGGACCCGGCACCACTGCCGGCACCTCGAGGACGCAGGCGTGGTCTGCTCAGGTACCGCGGGGGGGCCCCTCTTTCCCCCCCACCCCGCCCCCACCACCCAGCACCCTCCCCGGCCCCCTCCCCCGCCCGGGGCCTCCCAGGCTCTGCCCTTCTTTCCTCTCCAAGCGCCCGAACCTCAGGACTCGCCGCCCAGGGACTAGCAGGCTGGCCGAGCGCCAGGTCCTAGGATAGGAGAGCACAGCTGGCACTGTTTCATCCTACAGCTTCGGGGTCTTTAAAATACACTGTCACTCATTTCAGAGACGGGGAGGGAGAAGGGGAGAGGGAGAGAAACATCCATGATGAGAGGGAATCACGGATTGGATCACTGCCTCCTGCGCACCCCCCATTGGGGATGGAGCCCGCAGCCCGGGCCTGTGCCCCGACCTCCTGGTTCACAGTGGACCTCAGCCAGCGCCAGGCTGCGGGCGGCCTTGGCGTTTCTGAACCGCGTCTGCCGGTTGCAGTGCAGAGCAGGGTTCACTCTGAAACAGAGCGCAGAGGCCAAGAGGCCGCGGAGGAAGTGACTAAGGACAGAACGGCTGGGCGGACAGTCTATCCAGGTGCCTTTCCTGATGCCAAGGCGCAGGGCGCAGTCCTGTCTGCCCGCTTCCCGGGCCCCGCCCTCCAGAGCCAGGCCCCGCCCTCCGGAGCCAGGCCCCGCCCTCCGGAGCCAGGCCACACCCTCCAAAGCCAGGCCCCGCCCTCCGGAGCCAGGCCACGCCCTCCAGAGCCAGGCCCCGCCCTCTGGAGCCAGGCCCCGCCCTCCAAAGCTAGGCCCCGCCCTCCGGAGCCAGGCCCTACAATGTCCTAGCTCCTCTTGAGTCCTGTCATCCGATGCCTTTCCTGCAATTTCTGTGTCACCTCCCAACACCCGCCTTGGCCCTGACCGCCTCTGTGGCGCCTCCTGTGTGCGCCCGGGGTTTACCCGCGTGGGTCTCGGGTTACGGGTTCTAAGTTTGGTGAACAGCCGAGCTCACCCGGCGGGTTCCATCCCCGGTACTTTCTAGGCAAACAAGGTAGAGAAGGCGCCGCCATTGCCTTTACCTTGACGTGGGCGTTGCTCTGGTTTTGCAGAGAAACGGGGCCCAAATCAAACAGGTCGGGGTCCCCTTGAGGCAACCGTGACCCCTGCCGGAGCCCTGATCTCCGTGGGCCTGGGCGGGGCTCCATCTTCAGAGCTTTCCTCTCCGTTTTCTTGTGTCTCTCGCGGTCCCAGGCCCCCCCCCACTCCCACCCCCACCCCGCTGTGGGGCCACGGTGACCCGCCCTCCCTTCTCCACTCTTGGATTTACCCCAGGGGTTGCCTTCTCGTCAGGACCGGGGCTGGGGCCGAGGGTGTCCAAGGGTTGTGCCGGCCCACCCTTCCTGCTCCGCGGCCTGAGTTTCCGCGTGGGCCACGGCCGGGCAGGGACACCCCAGCGCTCAGATGTGACTGTTTCTCAGCGGCAAAGCCCGCGTTTGCCATTCTCTCGCTCCAGCAAACCCTCGTGTCGAGGGCACCGTGTCCTCAACAGCGCTCCACGCAGCGGGCACCCTCCCCTCGGCTCCCCTTCCTGGGCAGCGCCCCGAGCGCTCTCATGACCTTGGACCCGGCCCTAGCGGCTAGTCCAGCGCCCGTTCCCCGCTCTCACCCCCGTTCCCCGCTCTCACCCCCGTTCCCCGCTCTCACCCCCCCGTTCCCCGCTCTCACCCCCGTTCCCGCTCTCACCCCCGTTCCCGCTCTCACCCCCGTTCCCCGCTCTCACCCCCTGTTCCCCGCTCTCACCCCCGTTCCCGCTCTCACCCCCCGTTCCCGCTCTCACCCCCCGTTCCCCGCTCTCACCCCCGTTCCCCGCTCTCACCCCCCCGTTCCCCGCTCTCACCCCCATTCCCGCTCTCACCCCCGTTCCCCGCTCTCACCCCCGTTCCCGCTCTCACCCCCGTTCCCCGCTCTCACCCCCGTTCCCGCTCTCACCCCCGTTTCCCGCTCTCACACACGCTGCCGCAGCCTCGCCTGACCTGCCCCTCCTTCTCCCTCCGCAGGTGGAGCCCGCCCGGCTGCGCCCAGGGACCACGGTAGGTAACTTCCCCCCAAAGGGGTCCGAGGCTGCAGGGGGGGGGGGCAGCCTCCGGGTCTCACTGCGGCCTCGCGTGTCCCTCCACTCCCTGGGCGTCGGGAGGCCGGGGAGGAAGCCCCTTGGCACCTGCCCGCCCGGCTGCTGCTCTTTCTCCGGCCGCAGATGCTCAGGCCACGTGTGTCCTGGGGAATGAGCTGTCCTTTAGCTTTAGCTCCTCAGAGGCCCCGACTCCCCGCGGGCCGCATGCTGTGGGCTGGGTTCCCCATGGTGTGACTTTGGGAAAGGGGGCGATGAAGTCCGGGAAAGTCAAGTCAAAAGCGGGGGGTGCTGAGAGCTGAGCCAGCGGAGGGCACGTGGGTGCTCTGCCCACAGCCCTGGCCTCTGGCCCCGGGACGGGGCTCCCTGTGTGAGCTCCTGCCGCCCCCGCCCGCAGCCCAGCTGTCCTGCTTGCCTCACCTTTTCCGGGTCACGGTGGACCGCGGCTACCTGCGGAGGCTGGGCTACTCCTCCTGGGACGTCCACCTGAACGACGAGCTGTGTCGCCCTCACGTCGCGGGGCGCTTCCTCATCTTCAGCGTCCCCTACGGCCACTGCGGCACCGCCCGACAGGTGAGATGCCCGGCGGGGCCCTCTGTGCTGGGAAAAGTCAGCGCCTATTACACGCCTGGTGGGGACAGGGAAGGCACGAGCGGTGGCTTTATTCCTGAGTTCCGTGAGACCGGCCATGGCTCCCCAACTTACCTGAGACTTCCCTTCCAATGGGGACTGTGGAGTCCAGACTGAATTTGGAATCGACAGTAACAGGTGCCGAGTGCTGGTGGGTGGGTGGGTGGGTGGGTGGGTGGATGGAGGAGTGGATGGATGGCATGTGGATGGATGGGGTGTAGATGGATGGGGGGGGGGCGGTAGATGGATGGATGGGGATGGATGGATGGGGGTGGATGGATGGGGTGTAGATGGATGGATGGGGGGTGGATGATGAATGGGTGGGTGGATGGGTGCGTGGGTGGGTGGGTGGATGGATGATTGGGGGGGTGAATGGGTGGATGGATGGATGGGGTGGATGGATGATTGGGGGGGTGAATGGGTGGGTGGAGGAGTGGATGGATGGGGGGTGGATGGATGGGTGGATGGGTGGGTGGGTGCATGGGTGGATAAGGGGTGAGTGGATGGGAGCTATTCCTTTAGCTCCAAAGTATTTTTTACAACATCCTTCTTTATTCAGTACTAGAGGCCAGATGCACGAATTCGTGCATGGTTGGGGTCCCTCAGCCTGGCTGGTGATTGTTGTCTCACCCAGTCCCAATCGGGGACAATTGGGGCCAACTGGCGGGGGGGGGGGGGCCATGGGAGGTTGGCTGTGGGAGCACACTGACCACCAGGGGACAGCTCCTGCATTGAGCATCTGCCCCCTGGTGGTCAGTGCACATCATAGCGACCGGCCGGTGTATCAGTTGTTCCGGCCATTCCATCGTAACAGTCACTTAGGCTTTTACGTATATAGATTAGTGCACACCTGCCACATGCAAGCCATGGTGCTGGGCTGGGGGAGGCCTGAAGACCTGTCTGTCTGTCTGTCTGTCTGTGTGCTGTGTGCTGGCTCTGTTTTCCATTCTAGACAGTAAATACCTTGGACATTTATGTACAATGAAATGGCTATGTTTACTTCATTGTCCTTAACCACCTGCTTATGTCACAAACACTGTCACTGACATGGAGGAGTCAAGACCACCAAAGGCACCGAGAGTATAATCCCAGCGCCATTTTCTCATGCGCTTAACGTGACGTGTTCCCAGCGAGATGCCCAGGCTGGGCCTCCTCCTTCTCCTCCGCCCTCCCAGGAAAGCCGCGGCTCCCTCAGCTACTCCAACTCCATCCGCGGCCGGCCGTGGGGCGCCCCCGGCCACCTCACCGTGCGGCACCGGGTGCCCCAGCTGAAGTTCACCTGCTCCGTGGACAGCCCGTCGGCAGTTGAGATTGTTCCTGGGGCTGACGAGCCGAGGCGGGGCGCTGCCTACCAGGTGTCCCTGGCGTTCCTCCAGCTGCCTGTGGCCCTGCCTGTGGGGAGCACGGGGCCCAAGGACGCTGGCCAGAGGGAGGAGGTGTTCCTGCAGGCGACACTCCACAGCCCCGACCCCAGCCTGAGGGTCTCTGTGGACACCTGTGTGGCTTCTCCAGACCCCCATGATTTTGCAACTGTCAAGTACGACTTGATCCGGCAAGGGTGAGGAGAGGGGCCGCTGGGCTGGGCGGCTGCATTCCCGTGGCTCCTGGGGAGGGGGCCTTTGGGTCAGAAACAACCCCCTGGGCAATGATGGCAGCACAAGCACGCGATGGTTTGAAATGATAGACCCTTTTTAAAAACGTATTTTTATTGATTTCAGAGAGGAAGGGAGAGGGAGAGAGAGAGAGAGACATCCATGATGAGAGAGAATCATTGGTCAGCTGCCTCCTACACACCCCCCACTGGGATGGAGCCCGAAACCTGGGCCTGTGCCCTGACTGGGAATCGCACCGGGACCTCCTGGTTCATAGGTCGATGCTCAATCACTGAGCCACTCCGGCCGGGCTGTAAACATTTTTTTCATAAAACAGAGAAAGGGGTGGTGGGAAGACCCCCATTTAGAACGCGGAGGTCTGGGTCCCAGCCTGATTGCGGAGCCGGAGTGACTCACCTGTGCTCTCCGGAGTGACTCACCTGTGCTCTCCGTTAACCTCCCGGTGTGGGCCCTTCCCCCAGGTGCGTCGCAGATGACACCTACGTCAGCCTCCCCTCTCACCAGGGGAACACGGCCCAGTTCAAGTTCAATGCCTTCAGCTTCCTCCCAGGCTACGAGGTGGTCTACCTGCGGTGCGAGGTCGCCGTGTGCAAAGCGGGCGACCCCTCCTCCCGCTGCTCCCAGGGCTGTGCTGGGCGGGGCCGGAGCCGGAGGGGCACGGGGGAGCAGGCGGGGCGTCTCCGGGTGCTGGGGCCCCTGGAAATCCAGAGGAACTGAGGGGAGCCAGGGCGTGGAGTGATTTCTCCGGTCTCCCCCAACCTGTGAGGGACTAGCAGCCGCGTGTACTCTTCTTCAGTAAAGCGATGCGTTTGGTAAATCAGATCCTTGCGTTTTCTGACTCTTCGCTCTCGAGCACTTGATCGTTGTCTGAAACTATTCAGCATCGGGGGAGCGGTGTGAGCACAGCAGCTGTGGCCATGTGTCAGCCATCCCCACAGTGAGTGTGTGCTCTCCTCCACCGAGTCCAGAGGCCCTGGGGATGGCACCAGCGAACGCTCTTCACAGGCACCCCCGGCCCTGGCACACAGTGGGCACTGGGGACCTCCTCCTGGCCATGACTGGGAATTGGGCCTATGCCCTGTGACATGTCCAGATCATGGAGGGGGTAACATCATTGACCCTAAAGCCTTCACTGCCCTTCTCTAAACACTAAAGCCTGTCAGGGTCCAAAGAATCAAGTTGGGTGGGGGATGGCATCTGGGCCGACTCAGGGTCCAGCTGGGTCACTTGGATGCTGCCAGGGTGCTGACCGTGAGGGAGGGGAGGGGGTGACACAGGACGGGGAGGAAGCAGAAAGTACAGGTTCAGCGTCCACGAATCTCTAGCTGGCCATGTCCCGAGAGCCTGAAGCAGGTGAATTCAAGTCCCTGGCACTGCGTTTGGCAGATGAGAGAGAGGAATCCCGGTCTCCAAGGTGAGACTGGGGCTGTAGTGGGAGGTCTAGCACCTGTGACATCAGGAAGTCCTGCTTAAGAGGAGTGTAGGGCAGCCCTCTTCTATTCGTTCATCCATCTGTCCATCCATCTATCCATCCACCCATCCATCCATCCACCCACCCATCCATCCATCCATCCTCCCATCCATCCATCCATCCATCCATCCAGTCATTCATCCAGTCATTCATCCGTCCATTCATCCACCCATCCATCCACCCATCCATCCATCTACCCATCTACCCATCCACCCATCCACCCATCCACCCACCCACCCACCTGTCCACCCATCCATTCGTCCATCCATCCATTCTACTCTCACTCTCCTTACATGGCAATATGATATTATTACAAGCTAGTTGCCAGGTTGCAAAGTGGGTAATACACAAATTTAAGAACATTTGTAACCTAACATCAACAAACACCCCTGAGGCAGAGAGGGTTGTTTCAATACTGCATTTATTCAAAAGCACATAAATACGTTACACAGTACATAATATACACACTACAAAACTTGACTTGAATAATAAAACATGCTACTAAGAAGGAAAGATGGCTCCTGAAGGATCCGTGCCCACCTGAGTCAGAGGCCCTCGTTCACATCGCAGAAGCATGGCGGCAGGCAGTCGAAGTCGGTGAACAAGGGGCACTCCTCGCAGAACTGGAGGTTGGGGTAGTAGCCGGTGGTGATGGACGGGGCCGCGGTGATCTTGTCCTGGGTGACCACGGATGGATGATTTTTTAAGGCCAAACAAAAAGGTGGTTTTGAAACTCTTAAGAAAAGAGACACACAGGAGGGATTAGAACCCCCTCTCAGCCCGCCTGTGCCCGCGGTCAGGGTGCCGGGGGTCTGGGGCGGCCCAGCCTGAGAGGAAAGCTCTGCCCTGGCCCAGGCTCCTGGGTCACGTGCTCTCCAAGATGCCAGAGATGCCAGGCCAGACCCAGCACGAAGGGAGAGGGGCTGTCAGTGCGGCTCCCCAGCGGCTGAGGCCCCAACTGCGGAGCCCAGGTCAGGGAAGGCGCCCGTCAGCTGTCCCGGGTTCTGGACTGACCTAGTGCACAGCCTCCCTCCCTAGAACAGGAGCTCCACGGCTTCTGCCAGCGAACCTCCCACATTTGAAGGGTCCTCTCCCCCCAACTGAATGACCTGCCTGAGCTCCCCTCCTCCTCTGGTGTCCCCGGATCTTCACCAGCTCGGCTCCCCATGCCTACATGCACCTCCCTGTCCCCAAGGCCATGGGCGATGGAGGAGGGAACCCGGGAGCTCTGAGCTCGGGCTGGGGAGACCGACCGAGCCTGCCTCTGGGCGAACCAAGGCAGAGGCTCCCACGCGCCTGCCCCGCGGTCCTGTCTGCAGAGCCCGGGACACGGGCAGGGCTGGCCAGGGTGTGAGTCCCCGTGGAGGGGCAGCTCCCCGAGGCCCGGGCAGCGGACAGCGCTGACCCAGAGCCGCCCGCCCGCTGGGAACCTCACTGTGAGCTCAGAGCCCGGCCCGCGGGCTCACCTGCCTCTGCCTTTTCCCAGCTGCCCTGTTCCTGACCCCGGGGGGCGGCCCAGGGCAGGGCATGCCCTGCTCCAGCTCAGCCTAGGGGCCCGTGCGAGGGGGGTGGCCACTCTTACCACGTCACTTACTTCAATGCCTTGGCCACTTTGTAGTAAAGACAGCTGATGACACCTATCAGCGCGAGCAGGGCCACCAGGATGCCGGCGCCAATGCTGATCATGGCTATGGAGAGGACTTCAGACGTTTTGCCTGGAGGAGACGTGCAGGTGGCAGTGAACAGGGCCCCCTCCCCACCCAGCCGGCAGCAGCCTCGATGTGCTCCTGCCTGGAAGAAGAATGAACCCCCAAACCACAGAGCCTTCTGCGGGGAAAACAGGGTGCCTGGCCCGGGGAGGCCTAGGAGGCTGCTGGGCCAAGAGACGGAGCTGAGGGCGCATTATTAATGCGACGAATTAAGTGCAACACCCGAGAAAAGGAAGGACGGAGGGCGGGCGGGAAGGCCTTCCCCGGCCTCTCGCAGCGGGAGCCGAAGCTGAGGAACTGCCTGCAGGTGGCCTCACCCCACACCTGCGCCCCTACAGCGTGGCCCCTGTCAGAGCGACGAGCCCCCACTGCACACGAGACCTAAACATCTCCTGTGGGAAGGACTCGGAGAGTAACTTCTTCAAACTGTGACGCTGGACGAGACGGAGAACGCACAGTCCCTTCTGTGATCCGTGTTTTAGGAGAGAGGTTTCCCCTTGTCCCTCCCGGGAAGCCACTTTGTCTGGAATGAGCCTCGGACTCCCTGAAACCAGGCACAGGTGAGCGGAGAGAACAGCCACCCCCGCGGATACGTACTGTCCAGGTCGCCACTGCAGGATGGAAGCCAGCAGGAAAGAAAACACACAATTAAAACAAACTTCCGGGAGCAGCACATCTTATCAGGAATTCCTCACGCCTTCCGCTCGAGAAAGGAAATTCTGTCCTCGGGGGAGCGGCTAAGGTGTCCGTTTGGAGAGCTCGCGGCCCCTCCGGAGCAGCAGAATGGACAGCCACTGGCCAGCTTGGCGTCTGTGCTCATTGGGCCAAGCTGTGTGACATCAACACTGGACGGCAGCCTCGCCCCGCAGTTCTGAATTCCGCTGCGCTCAGGAGCGCGGGAGCACCCCTGGCGACCTGATCATCGTAGGTCATTCCATCGCCCCTTCTCGGGCTCCGGGTCCCTCGGAGACCCTTTTAAGGTTTGACTGTTGACCAAAAGCAAATTGACGTTCATAATGAAATACAAGGACAGAAATGTGGAGAGACTAGTAGCTAAACGTTCAGGGAGGAAGGCTGGTCGGGCTTTGTGTTTGAGCCACACAACGAAATCATACATAATTAGAGCCACTTGCCAGGATTCCAGATAGGTTCCTGCTTCAGAGGACTACTTTATGGTTAAGACAAACAGATTTCAGAATGCAATTTGAAGAAGATACCTGTTCTAAAGCAGGTTTCTATGATCTCAAGGACCCCACACTCAGCAAAGCTGGTTTAATTAAATGAGGGGATTATTTTAATTTCAGAGGTTATTCCCTGCTGGTCTGGCCAAACCCTGAGCGAGGCCATGAAAAGCAGAGGAGATGTCAACGAAAACAGTGGCGTCAGCCCGGCTGGTGTGGCTCAGTGGTTGAGTGTCAACCTATGAACCAGGAGGTCACGGTTCGATTCCCAGTCAGGGCATGTGCCCGGGCTGTGGGCTGACAAGCAAGAACATGAATGTGATTCTGTAGGTAAATCCTCGGTGCCCACTACGCACGAGGCGCGGCGAGCCCCGGGCAGGACCTCGGTGGGGTGCGGCCTGTACTGCTGTGAATGAGGCCCAGGGGAGCTCCCTCCTCTGGAGTCGCTAACAATGGACCAGTCACGCGCTGCCGTTTCCTCACATCCTATCTAATAAGGAGGGGATATGCTAATTGACCCCCACGCTGTCGCAAAGAAGGCAGCGCCCACAGCCAATATGGAGGGAATATGCTAATTGACTGCCACGCCCTCAAAGGTGGCAGCACCCAGTCCCCTCAGCACCCCAGCCGCCCAGGGCCTCCCGAGGCACAGGTAACCAGGGCCAGCTGAGGCTTGCACTGCTGGCAGTGGCAGCAGCAGAGGTGTGATGGGGCGTCGCCTTCCCCTGATCGCAGGGTCGCCTCCCGCCCCTGAAGGCTCCCAGACTGTGAGAGGGGGCAGGCCGGGCTGAGGGATGCCCCTCCAGTGCATGAATTTTCACGCACCGGGCCTCTAGTAAATCCACACATGGCTGGCGTTGACATTTCCCTGGAGGCCACAGCACTAGAGCAGGTTTGAGTGAGGGAGACTGAGTTCAGGTTTGTCGGCCCTTGTGGTTTTCCCCTCTAAACCACCTGGGAAATGTGTCCTCGGGGGCATCTGGAGGGACCTCGTCAGTGTGAGCAGAAGACCAAGCCACCCAATCCCTGGCCCTTTGTGCCGCAGCCAGAGAAGAGGGCAAAGGGCGGGGCTGTGGCAGGTCAGAGGAGGGCCCGAACCACACTCCACTCTTCCCACCCGGAACCTCGAGGGCCCCTGGGTGAAGCGTGGGCAGGTGGAGGCCAAGCCAGGAGGGGTGCTTTATGCCACATCCATCTACAGCTGGGGTTCAGGATCTGAAGAAGGGGCCGCACACAAATGAAAACACTAGACAAGAAGTATGAATTTAGCCCTGACCGGTTTGGCTCAGTGGATAGAGCATCGGCCTGCTGACTGAAGGGTCCCAGGTTCGATTCGGTCAAGGGCGTGTACCTGGGTTGCGGGCACATCCCCAGTGGGAGATGTGCAGGAGGCAGCTGATCGATGTTTCTCTCTCATCGATGTTTCTAACTCTCTATCCCTCTCCCTTCCTCTCTGTAAAAAAATCAATAAAATATATTTTTTTTTAAAAAAAGTATGAATTTAGAAGGCACGGGGGGGCCAGGTGGAAACTTCCCTCTAGTGGAGAAGCTCTCCGACTTCTGGCTCCCGTCTGCTTTTATGCACTTGAATACACACTTGCCCTTCAGGAATGCATACAGGCGTATCAAAGGTAAAGTTAGGTAAACAGTAAAAGGATTATCAGGTTTACATAAAACATACGTCTATTTTAAGCCGAAGACAACTATGATTATATACAAAAACACACTTTTACTCCCCCACAAAGTTTTTGCTGTCCTTTTTCTATGTGTACCCATTATGCTTTATAGTTACTTTTGTCATTGAACGTTTTCTACTAGAATGAGATTTATCCACCATCATTATCGGGCTCTGTGCTTGTCCGTCGATTTACCTTTAGGAGCGAGTGTTACCGTTCCACATGCTTTTGTCTTGCTGGTTAGCGTGCTCTCCTTTCCACTTGGGTAATTCTGGAGCATTTCTTATCAAGCAGGTCCAGCAGTGATGAACTCTCCCCTGTTGTGTGAAAGTCCCTCTCTCCTTCGTATTTGCTGGACAGAGTATGCTGGAGGCTAATTCCGGCGGGTCATAATTATGCAAGAAGTTCATCGAAAGGTTGATGAACCTTGGGGCGCCAGCAGGACTGAAGATCTGTATATTACCTGCTGCTGGAACAGCGAAGGCAGTTCCCCCAACCTGATCATCTTTTACTGTTTTCCAAACCTTACCTTGGATATGTGTATCTGCTTTGCTGTGGGGCAAACTGTGTTAATAAAAAGCTAGGGGTCCAGAGATTCGGGGAGCTTAGTCACTAGAACTAAGTTTCCATCTAGCACCCCAAAATGCCTTCCAAATTCATAGTTCTTCTCTGGCCTCTTCATTCATTTATGCACAGCCCTTTTGCAGATTTCCTGGACGCTTGTAGGTGCGGAAACCCCGGCAAGAGTATTCTTGGTTACCAGGGTTTCCCTCGGTGCTGAATACACCACCCCACCCCCGTGCCCCGTCACTGGGGAAGCGCCCTCGGCTTCCTAATCTGCCCTCTTGCTCCACCCTATGTGTTTTCACTCGCTTATGAGTATCTTCCATGAAGCAAAAGGTTTTAATTCGGTTAAGTTCCAAGTTACCACATTTTTCTCTCATGGATTATCTTTTTGGTGTTATATCAAAAATGTCATTGCCAAACCCAAGGTCACACAAATTCCCTATTTTCTTCTCTATGTCTTATAGTTTCATGTTTTACATTTAGGTCTATACTTCATGTTCCTTTAGTTTTTGTATAAAGCATAAGTTATATGCTGACTTCTTTTTGTTTAAAAAGTTCCCCTCTATTCCTAGTTTGCTAAGGTATCTTATCTTGAATGGATATTAATTTTTGTCAACTTTGGGTGGTGAATACACTATATAATTTACAGATGATGTACTATAGGTCTGAAACCTATACAATTTTATTAACCAACTCCCCCCAATAAATTCAATAAAACAAAAATAAAAGATGTCAACAAGAGATTTTTTCATAATTTCATATTTATCTTAAAGTACATTAGAAATCATCCTATATAATACAAGGCGAATATACAAATTGACCGAACAGTGGAATGGCTGGTTGCTATGATGCGCACTGACCACCAGGGGGCAGACGCTCAATGCAGAAGCTGCTCCCTGGTGGTCAGTGCGCTCCCACAGGGGGAGCGCTGCTCAGCCAGAAGCCCTAAGCTGGACTCAGGGCTGCTGAGTGCAGGGGTGGTGGCAGGAGCCTCTCCCACCTCCGCAGCAGCACTAAGGATGTCTGACTGCCACTAGGCCATCAGTTGGACATCCCCCAAGGGCTCCCGGACTGTGAGAGGGTGCAGGCAGGGCTGAAAGAACCCCCCAAGTGCACGAATTTCATGCACCAGGCCTCTAGTGTAAAGCAAGTGAAGAAATACTGCAATTACAAAAAACTAAAACTATGCCTTAACTGAAATACTATTTCACTAAAATAAATATACACCATGAAGATATCTGCACCCAGCATTCCAGGTTACACACCCCCATGCTGGGCACAGAAGCATGTGGGAGGCAACTGAGTTTGGCAGGGATGGCATCCTCTTCAGCCAGGGGCGGGGCTCAGGGGCTGAGCGTTGCCCTAGGAACGGGGAGGTCACAGCTGGATTGGGGTCAGGGCACAGGGCCGGTTGCGGGCTCCATCCCGGGTGTAGGGTGTTCAGGTGGCAGCCCACCGATGATTCTCTCTCATCCTTGATGTTTCTCTCTTTCTCCCTCTCCCTTCCTCTCTGGAATCAATAAAAAGTAATCTTCTGTATTATAAAACGCCTGTGGCCCTAACGCCCAAATGACCAAAGACCCGCGGGTGGGCAGGGCTGTGAGCAGCACCGAGCGGTGGGCGGGGCAGCGGGGCATTTCCGGCTGGGCTTCTAGTATATATCTAACCCCCTCTTCCCTGCCCTTGGCCCTTCCCTCTCTTGGAAATGAACATAAACCTCCTTCCTGCATCTCTTCTTCAGGTGTGAATTCTCACCGGAGACCGAGGCCCCGCTCCTGCTGCTCTTGCAGGAGGGGGGGGGGGGCCGGGAGTGACCCCTCTGGCTCGGGGACTCCTGCGCCTGCGGTCACGGGTCTCTGCTCGCCTGGCTGCCCGTCCGCCCTCTGCCAGGAGGAGAGGCTTTAGCTGGCCCGGCAGGTGGGGGCGCAGGCAGGGAGGCCCTCGGGTCTGAGCCTCCCCACGGGAACCGCCAGGCAGGACTCCGGGGTGTGGATGTGGCGAGACGGGGGGAGCAGCGGGCCTGCAGCAGCCGGGAGCGGAGCATGGGGCAGGGCTCGGGGTGCACAGGCCTCCCCGGTGGCCGCACCGGCAGACACGAAGCAGGCTCGCAGCGACACGGACCCTGGACCACAGGCTTCCGCAGCCCCTGCGGGGCGCCCCCGGGGAGTCGGACCTATTTCAATCCTCTGGTCGCGATGCTCCTTCTTCCGCGTCATGAGACCCGACCCGGGGAACCTTGGCGGCGAGCCCCACGGTCATCACTGTGCCTCCGCTCCGGACTCGGCCTGGCTCCCCTCCCCCGGGAGGCCGCGCAGGCAGAGGAGGGAGAGGGACGGAAAAGCGCCCCACGCCCACCACCCCCCACCCACACCCCCGACCCCACCCGCACTGCCTCCCGGGACGCCCGCCCACCGCGGGGCTTGCAGGAGTCCTTCGACCCGACCACGCTCCACCTCCCGAACTTTCCATGGACTCGCATTGACCAACCCTCCCTGCGATCCAGCACGGCCGGCCACCAGCGGTCTTTTTCCCGGGAAACCTCGACAAACTCACCTGCTTCCCACGCGCCTCGCCCCGCGCCTGCGCATAGCGCCCCCGGGAGACGAGGAGCAGTCATTGCGCATGCGCCGCCCTGGAACTCTCCGAGCAAGTTTTGAATCCCTCCCCGATTCCACCCGAACGCGCATGCGCTTCCACAAATTAGGTTCTCTCCCTGCAGGAGCCTCAGACCCCACCTGGACCAGCCGGAAGTTGCAGGGCGTAGTCCCTCCCCTCCGCACCGCCGGAAACCCGAGCTCCGGAAGAGACGTTCCGGGCCGGCCTGGCCTGGCGGTGGCCGAATGGAGACCGACGCTGAGGACGAGCGATCGGTCAGGCACCTGACGCTGGCCTCTTCCTGGGATGCCGCGTGCGGGGCCCTGGACCGGAGCCTCCGTGTCCGCGGAGCCCAGGACTCGGACTGGGATGAGCTGCTGGCGCCGCCTGCCCCGGGGTGCGCTGGGCCGGCGGGGACGGGTGGCGGCTCCGCGGCGGCCACGCTCCGGGGGGAGGTGTGAGGGGACTTGGGGCCGAGAGGGGAGAGCGTCCGGGCCCGGGGTCCGGGAGCACAGCTGGGGGCGGGCTGTGCGGGGAGTCGGACCAGAACCGCGAGGGGTGGGGTGGGGCGCGGGGCCTGGACTCGGCGCGGAGACGCCCCCTCCCTGTGTCCGCGGGTCAACCCCGCAGGCCCCATCCAACCGCACCCGCCTCTGTCCCCAACGAGCAGACCCTCCTGGGGCCCAGGAGGCCGGAAGTGTCCCCCCGGGGGTCGCCCTCCCCATTTGGAAACGGACTCTGCCCTCTGTCCATTCTGCTCCCGCCCTTTGCACAGGCGGGTGCCCTGAGCGTCCCATTAAATAGGAGGCCATTCCGGGGGCCGAGCAAGACGCCCGTGATCAGGGGAAGCGGGGGACCCGACGTCCCAACACCCATTCCTCAGGGGACATTTCCCCCGTGTTTTGTGTTTTGTTTTGCTAGAGAGAGAATGGGGGGCGGGCGGGGGGCGGGGGGCGGGAGCGACACAGAGAAACACGCGGGTTGGCTGCCTCCTGTTCCCACCGACCTGGGCCCGGGGAACCTGCAACCAAGGTCCATGCCCTTGACCCGCGACCCTCCAGTCCCGCGCTGATGCTCTACCCGCCCAGGGCACAGGCCGGGCTGCCGCGGCCATTTCTCTGTGAGCCTGTGCTGAGCAGTTGTGGGCTGTTGGAAGGTGTGTGGACCCCAAAGGCAAACGGAAGGGAATGAAATGCCAGCCCCGGGGCCTATCGGTGGGTTGGCGGTGTGTGCAGAGGCCGACACTGATATTTGTCACTTTCTCTGCAGCCGCGACCTGGTGATTCTGAAAAGGAGCCAGAAGAGCCCAGATGAAAAGCCCTGCTTCCTCTCCCTGCGCTGTGACCCCAGTGGAGGTGAAGGAGTCGTTTCTGTTGGCATTTTAAGTTCAGCAAGAAATATGGAAGTGTACTTAGGAGAGGAGTACTGTGGCACCAGTAGGGGCAGGAGTGTTGGTAATGTGCTGGATACCAGGTTTGTGACCCACCCGTGTGCAGCTTCTTCTCGAGGAGGGTTTCTGTGTCCCAGCTCTGGGAGCTCTGCTTCTCTGACACTGGCCGCAGGCACTAGGGGGAGGAGCGAGAAACACCAGCAGCCGTGGGAGTTCAGGCTTTGGGGGAGGACCCCAGGACAGTCCGGTCAGCCCTGGTGTGTTAGCAGCTGGAAACGGACAGCTGGTGGACGGAGCTGAGCTGGCCAGGGTCCCAGCCAGTGCCTGGGAGAGGCTGCTTCTCTGTGTATCTCACAGGGTCTGTTTTCCAAACGGTAATCTGTCGTCAGCCGGGACTTTGAACATATCTTCTTGCAGGAAGCCCTTTCCAAACAGTGGGCAGCCCGGCACTGCCATCCAGCATACTTAACCCGCGGCCATGCTTTCTGATTTTTCACACAGAACATGTCCTAACCTCTCTTTTATGTCACTCAAAACAGGAACCGTTCTATGTTCCGTGCAGGTTGGACGTAGTAGATGTGTTTATTGAGCTTCAAAATATGCGTGTGCTACAAGATGACACATTTGTTATCAAATTTAATTCTTTCATAAGCTGCTAAGTGGCAGGTGTAGTCTGTCCTCCCTGCATTTTCCTAGGAAGCCAGCCCCCCTCCCCCCTCACCGGGAAAACCACCTCAGGACAAGCATTGGCCTGGAAACCCTTCTTTTCAAACGTGACCATTAAAGGTGATAACGTGCCTGCCGGTGTGGCCAGTGGTTGAACATCGGTCCTCCCATAAGCTGGGCGGTCACCGTTGGATTCCTGGTCACGGCACAGGCCGGAGTTGCCAGTTGAGGGCTATCAGGAGGCAGTTGATCAGTGATTCTCTCTCATCATTGATGTTTCTATCTCCCCTCCCTTCCTCTCTCGGAAATAAATTTTAAACATTTAAAATAATTTATCAATTTTAAAAGTGATAATGTGTGAAAATAAAGAGTCAATTTTTATTTTTTATTTTTAGTGAACATGAAAAGATTATTTTGTACAAAAAATGTCTAAAATTGGAGTCTGCTGCACATGCTTGTAAAATAAAGGTAAGTCATTACTAAATTGGAACTAAGTTGAAAATTGCAGTGTTTTTGTACTGTGCACATTTATTGTATGTTGGCTTAGTAATTCCCAATGCTCTCCCTTTCAAATTGGACCGTTTGTTACCTACGGCAACGCCATGTCGTGTATAGTGTTAATACAGTTAATGCTGCTGTGCTCTTCAGCTTTGGAAAACTCAGTTAAAAATCAGGTTTATTTTGATATAAAACGTAGGTGCCAAGAAAACCACAAGCAGGGTTGGGCCCAAAATACCGAGGAAAAAACCCAGGTAGAGGAGTTTCAGACCAGGGCACCTGAAAGTTAAAGAGACCGGGCCAGGCCAGGGCCTTCATCATGAAACAGTGTCCAGTGAAGTTGGGTGAGATGGTCAGCCTGGGGGCGGGGCACTGAGCTGGAACCCTGGCCCCGCCTGTCCTGTGGGCTGGTCGCCGATGTCCCACCCCTCAGCCCCAGCCTAGTGGGCAGTGCTGGGAGCTGAAGGAAAGAAACCCTTGGGTGGTTTCCATCCCTGAAACCCTGTGTTTGCTGTTACTTACACATGACAGGATTGGCTATTCCAGGATGTTTTAGAGGCATATTCCTGTTCGTGGCTTCTAAAGTCGTTTACATAAGGTGATGCATTCATTGAAAAAGTGTTGCGTGCCCATTGATGCCACATACTGTATTAGGCACTTCGGAGCTAGCATCATAAAATACATTGGAACAAAGCCCTCGCGTTAATATTACAGCGGACCAGACATAGTAGGTTCAGTGTGCACACTAGGTTCCGTCTGATAGTGAGAACGTCGTAGGGATTAAGGAGCAGGAAAGGGACCCTGTGGAGGCTGGAATGTGGGTGTGGGAGTGAAGGGGGGTGTTGGCTTCATGGCTGATGACAGTGACGTTGTTGGTGCCGCTGAGGTTTTAGATCCGGGATCTGTCTTCAGCTGTGGTCTGTGTGATCCCTGGGGGGGGGGTGTCCCGGAAGGTGGGTGTTTCTGTAACTGGTCTGTGGATGGATGTGCAGTGCAAAGGGCATTTCATTCGGGGAAATCTTTGGTTTGTGTGGGGCTTCATCTGGGCCCATCGTATATTGAAGTTAAAATAAAAATAGTAGGAATGCATGTTTCTGAGCACTTTCTCAATGGTAGATACTGGAAATTTTAACACTGATCGTCGTCATAGCAACCATGTATAACACTGATCTCATCGCAGCAACCACATGATACCGATTCGCTCCTGACTCAGGTTTGGCATCTGCCCTGAGGTGTGCGTGCACCCGCATGCACCCACACACACACTCACATGCACACACACGCACACGCATACACGCAGGGTAGGGGAGACATCACTGCGCACACACGCACACACGCAGGGTAGGAGAGCCATCACTGCACGCACACACACACACACACACGCACACACGCAGGGTAGCAGAACCATCACTGCACACACACACACACACACACACACCAAGGGAGGGTAGTAGCAGAGCCATCACTGCACGCACACACACACACACACACGCACACACGCAGGGTAGCAGAACCATCACTGCACACACACACACACACACACACACACACACACACACACCACGGGAGGGTAGTAGCAGAGCCATTGCTGAGCGCCTGTCTGCCTGAGTCTAAAGCCTGTTCCCTCCCACTGAGCGGCTGTGTTGTCCGGACCACAGGGTTTAAAGTGTGGACGAAATGGGGCAGCATAAAGCATTGGACAGAATTTACTATTTCAGCAAACACTGCCTGGGCTCTGGCCGGCCCTGCTCTGTATTAAATAATATTACAGCCACTTGCAGTACGTTAAGCCGTCAGATTGCTATGGTTTATCTTTGATTCCTCATCTAAGTATGTAAAATGTTCTTTTACATGTGACTGTGTAGTTTAAAATTTTTTATTTAAATGGTTCTGAGTAGTGTTTAGACTCTAACTATTCTAGCGAAACCGAAGTGAACTTTTAGACTCTTGGCTGCTTCACTGTTACTTAGGTCACAGCAGGAAGTGACCTTAGGTAGCGATAGTTGTTCCATGTTGTGACTGTCCTAACTTCTGTTTTATGCCAGTTGCTCTCCTTTGGTGAAAAGCCGTGTGTATTCGTCAGTAAAGTTGTGGTGCACGTGCGACCCGTCCCAGCAAAGTTTCCCACAAGCTCTCCTGCTCTGGGGTCCAGGGTGGACCTCGAGAGGGTCCATGCCATGGTGGAGGCCATGGGGTCCACGCTGTCCCCTGGAGCTCAGCAGCTGATGAGTATGGTCAGATTCCAGCAGCAGGTACGTGGAGGGGCTTTCTTTCCAGGCGCCTGTGAACTGGGTAAATGGTGGCTTTTTATAAGGACCCTAGAGGCTCGGTGCACGAAATCATGCACAGGTAGAGTCCCTAGGCCTAGCCTGAGATCAGGGCCATCTTCTGCCCGCTCCCCAGTCCCCAGTCCCGCCCTGCCACCACCCACCCTGGTTCCCCGAGGTTCCCCGTTGGCCATTCAGCGATCGGAGCCTGCGGGCTTGGGGGAGGGACCGAGAGGTGGTCAATGCACCTCATAGCGACTGGTCGATTGGTCGTTCTGGTCGTCATGCATGTACGGTCGCTGGCCTTTTATTATATAGGATGGAGTGATTTAAACTTTCCTTTGCACTTTTATTATTGATGTGACCAATCTTTCCTTACTGATGGAACATAGTGCTGTGTAGATCTAGTCTCTGGAAAAGCAGAGTTCACAGCTCTCCAGGAACTAACTCCCTCCCTCCCTCCCTCCCTCCCTCCCTTCCTCCCTCATGTCGCTCGTGTTGATGCGCAGCTGCTCAGGGACTGAGGCCCTGCTTGGCTCCTGTAGCCGCTCCAGGCCAGTTCCCTGCAGCCTGTCTTCAGGGGCCTCCCCAGTCCCGGGGCCCTGGGGCCGTGCGAGGGCGGGAGCTGAGGAAGAGGAAAGGCTCGCGGAAGGGCAGCCCTTCTCCAGGCCCCTTCGCAGGAGGAAGGCGCGTCAGGCAGGTGAATGGGGGGTCAAGTTCAGCTGGAAAGGGTGTGAATTAAATCTCCAGAGCCAGAGGAGCAGGATGCGGCTAGGACGGCAGAGTGCGTTTCTCGGCCGTGTGTCAAGGTTTGGGGTGTTTGTTTGTTGGTTTAATTCCAAATGTAACGTGGCTCCTTTGCCGTGGATGCAGGCCTTTCAGAAGGACAGTGAGTGAATCAGTGCCCCCTCCCCTGCGGCACCCTCTTCCCCACCTGCTTTCCCCATGCCGGGCTAACTCCTTACACATGGGGACGTGTGGGGAGCCCCCGGGGGAAGAAAGGAGACCCCGATTCTTCTTGCAAACAGGCCAATGAAAGACGTCCTCCCGGGGGCGGCTGTGGTCACGGAGCGGTTCCTGCAGGACAGGCTGGTTCCGGGAGTGCTCAGTGTTAGCACAGCACCTCCGGAACGACTCCTGGAAAACGCCGTGTGAGCCGGGGCCCCCTCACTGCGTGTCAACTCGGATGTTCCATGAGCAGGCCTCCTGCTCTGTGGGTGGTGTGAGCAGCCGTTCAGGACCTTCGGGGTGAACGTGGGCGGGCCAGTCCTGAGGGCCTGGGCTGTGAGGTCCCGGCCGCTCCCTGCTTTGCTGGTGCCTGCGGTTACTGGTTTTTGAAAGTTTACTTTTTATCTCTTGTGCTTGAAGTTCAGACTTGCAGGCTTTGTGCTTGCGTTAGCGGTGTGGGATGATGGGGTGGGATCTGTATCAAAGTGCCTGCGTATAGTTGTCATCCATGTTACTGACTGAGGGACGGGCCCTTTTGCTGGGAGAAAATATATTCCGTTGAGTTGAGGACCCAAAACATAATCTATTGGCCTACAAACCACTGAGGCAGACGGAGCTGAGAGGGAGCTCTTGTTCGTCATGGAACATGTCTAGTCGTCGCAGGCGTCACATTTCCCACCGCAGAGGCGGGAAGTGTGTCACCAGCCGGGCGTCTCTGTGCCTGTGGGTGCTGGGACATCCCCAGGTTGGCGACCACGTGGGCAGTGACAGGTGATACTTAATTCTGTGGACACTACACCTTCCTGAGCCTCGGTGGAGAGCCCACGTTTACTTCCATGAGTCAGGAAGGAACTATTAACTCTGCCCGTGCAGTTGTACTCCCTGTGCTGGTATTTGTTTTAGCATTTTCTTGAGGAAAAACCACAGTCAAGGGATGACAAGCCTGGACTGGAATCGGGTCGCGTCCTGGTTCCCACTCACCAGCTGTGCGGCCTGGGCGGGTGGCCTTGAACCGGGCCCCCTCAGCTGCTGGGGGCAGTCATGGAGGCTGCCTGCACAGGGCTGCGTCGGGGACCCAGTGGGGAATGCCTGGGGCCTGATTCTGAATTACCGCAAACTTCCTCTGGCCACTGCTGTTCACAGCCCTGTTCCCTGTGCCCGCAGCGCTGCCTTCCCCTGGGGGAGCAGCTGCAGGCGGTTCTGGGGAGCGCTGCCTCCAGGCGGATGCTGGGCCTGTGGGCCTCCGCGCCCTCGGGAACCTGCGACAGGCCGACCTGCGCACCTGTGCCTCCCAGAGCCGGGCTGACTCCGGGACGCGGGACAGAAGACGTGACAGCTCCCGGGGAGGAGAACGCACGGCCCCCCGGGCGAGGGAACCCCGCACCCCTCGGAGAGTGGGACACTGCGCCCCAGAGCCATCCTCTCCCCGGGAGGGACCTTCAGCTCGCAGCGGCGTCTTCCTTACCAAAGAGGCCGAGCGACAGCCCCGCGGCCCCTGCCCCCGAGCTGCTGCCCCTCCTGCAGGACGTGTGCGGGCAGGTGCGCCGGCTCCGTGGGGCTCAGAGCGCCGCGTGGCCGGGACACGTCCCCACGCCCAGCGAAGGCGGCCTTGGTGGCGGGTAAGTCTTTGCCTACGGACTCAGAGCGGGTGAGGGGCTGCATGGGCGGCAGCAGGCTGTGTGTTGCTGCTGGTTGTCTAGTGGCTTTTGTTGCCGTTTGGAGGCCAGGGTCATGTTTGGTCTTTAATTCCCTTTAGGATGGGAGAGCCGCCCGCCTGCTCCTACTTGGAAAAGATTCTGTGTAAGAACCTGGAGCTGATGGAGAGGAGGCTGACGGACTACCTGGACGAGCGGCTGCACGCCCTGCAGGAGCACGTGGATGGCAAGGTGGCGCTGCTGGCGCACCTGCTGCAGAGCCCCGGCTCCCCGCCCCCGGGGCTGCCGCTCACACGCTATGACTCTGGAGACAGACTCTCCAACGGAGAGAGATAGGCGCTCCCGTGCGCCGTGCATGCAGATATTTATTACCTATTTATTACAACGCGACCCAAAGCTCCCAACCAGTGTCGATGTCATTGGAGGATCAGCATCCTACTTGCATCAAGTGACCTCAGCGTTCATTCCCTGTGCTTGTGTCGTCGTGACCCCCGGGCTGCATGTGAGTGGATGACCTTCCCTGAGCTTGTGACGTGACCTCGTGCCACACCTGAGAGTGGATGACCTTCCCTGAGTTTGTGACGTGACCTCGTGCCCAAGTGTGAGTGTGATCGGGTCCGGAGTTATTTTTGTTTGCAGAGTTCTTATTTCTGTGTTTAAATCTTTAAAATATTTAAGGATTTCTACTATAGTTCTTTGGTGTGTATTGTGTATGTGTTTGAAGTATGCACTGTTTTCATTTATGTAAAGACCTTATTTTTTAGGAATATGGGGAAAATGGTTAGAATATTTGGGGTTTTCTTTTCCTAATTGATTGTTCTTGGAAAACCAGGTACTCAAGACTTACAGCCTTTAATTTCATATCACGGGTTATATTTTATATTGTTCTTCTCAGTAAGAAGTTAGTTGTGTTTGGCATTTGTAACATTAGTGTCCATTGGGGCCATTCGTTTTATGTTCGTTCTTATTGTAGCTGTAGAAGGAAAGTAAAATTAAAACTGGCCTCTTTGTCAGAATTATTTGGATTTAGTGGTTGATGCAAAACGAGAGACTATTGTGCTGTCCCTCCCCCCCAGAAAGCGGGGACTCTCCTTGCCGAGCTGATGCCAGGTCCTCCCAGAGCCTGTGCTGGGTGTGAGTGACCAGGCTCGCACTGGGCGAGGCGTGTGGCGGGCAGATGGCCGTTCTCTGTGGTGACCTCGCGTCAGGAAGCGTAACCATTGCATGTGGTCAAGGTGATGTATTTGCATCTAAAAATAATTGGTCCACTCTGGAAACTCAGTAAAATGGGGAATGAAGGGGATAATGTTTTGGACACGATGTCCCAGCACCAGCCTGGCCTATAGGTGCCCAGTAAGTGTTCGTTTTCTCTCCCTCTTTCTGCTCTTCTGTTCTGTCTCCTTAAACAGGAAGAAGGGCAGGTGTCCCTACATCATTACTGTCCCAGTAAATGTGAAAGTCCCTCTCCCCTCCCCTCGGCTGTCTTGGTGCTGAAGGGCCGTCACATTCAGGCAGCACAGTCGTGTGCACGGAACGCTGAGGGCTCACTCTGAGGAGAGGCATCCTTGGGTGGTTTCATCCTTGTGTGAACAGGATAGTGCACCCTCACACGCCTGGACGGTACCTCCTGCTGCACGCCTGGGCTCCATGGTCAGGCCTGTAGCCCCTGGCTACACGCCTGCGCAGCGTGTTCCTGTGCAAAACAACACGAGACAAAACCAAGCGCGAGAGAATGATGCAATCAAGAGATTCCATAAACTACATGCATGAGTCTGCTGCCCGCCTGATGTGGCTGCTGTTTTGTATCCAACTCTCTTTAAAGTAGAAAGAGCACATCCTAAAATAATGATTGCAAGTATAATACAGGCCCAGCCGGCATGTTCAGTGCTTGGGCGTGGACCCAGGAACCAAGAAGTCACGGTTCGATTCCCAGTCAGGGCACAGGCCTGGGTTGCAGGCTTGATCCCCTTTGTGGGACTTGCAGGAGGTAGCAGATCCATGATTCTCATCATTGATGTTTCTATGTCTCCCTCCCCGTTTCTCTCTGAAATCAATAAATATATATTCAATAAATAAGTATAGAAAACCAAGATGGCGGCATAGGTAAACACCTGAAATTGCTGCCTCGAACAACCACTTCAAAAATACAACTAAAAGACAAAACGGACATCATCCAGAACCACAGGAAGGCTGGCTGAGTGGAAATTCTACAACTAGAAGGAAAGAGAAAAGCACACTGAGACTCAGGAGGTGCGGAAGTAAAGTACAGAGTTATGGAGGCGCACGCGCGGAAAGGGCTGGCAACGGAGGAGGCAGTTGTCTTTTTCAATCAGAAGAGAGTCTCAAGCTCCTGATGGCTCTGAACTGCAGTTCCGGGCGAGTCTCTGGGGACCCAGACTCATACGAGGAGAAACTGGACTGTCTGGCAGCGGGCAGAACTCGAGGGCAGCTTTCTCTCAGAGGTGCTTGCCACGACTACTGGGACACTGAGACCCTGGGCCTCTTGGGGCAGGACTGAGGACCAGCCATAGCTGCCTGCTCCGCCCTGTTGATTCCCAGAGACCCCGCCCCACCCAGGCTTCGAGCAGAGGCTTTTGCATATGAATGGGCTGGCCCTTTGAGACCTAAAATTACCTAACAAACTGCAGCTGAGTCAGTGAGACCCAGAACATCTGAAAGAAGGCTAAAGGCCCCACAGCAGCTTGCATTGCTTCACAGCTGGGCCTCATCTGGGCACCTCCAAACCCCAAACAAGGGAAATCTGTAGATCTCTCCATAGCTCCTGCTGGGTAGCCTCAGGCAGATGCTAAATTACCACCTCTTTAGAGATCCAAGAACCCGTGTACCCAGTGGTCAGATTGGGACCATCCAGATTACAACTCCTCAGATCCATAAGGGACACACTCAGGGGGCAGACTCAGTGAGCACCAAAGCCCCACTGAAGCAAGACTTGCCCCATAAGGGTGTCTCCAGCACAGAAGTTCTCCCACTGTAGACACAGCTGATTCTCACAGCCAATTGGCCTGGAGGTCAATTCCTCCCAGTGATACCAACAGCAATCATGGCTTAACTACAACAAGACTGTGCACACAGCTCACAAAGGGGTGCACCAAGAGTGTCCACCCCAGGTAATTGGGGAGGCTGAGCCCCTGGGCCCTATAGGACACCTAGCACAGAAAGCCACTCTATCAACACAGGGAAGCAGCCAAAATGCGGAGACAAAGAGATCACAAATGACAGAAATGGAGGAAAGCAAACTACTGGATATAGAGTTCAAAACCATGGTTATAAGGTTTTTCAAGAATTCTCTAGAAACTGCCAATAAATTTAGTGAAACCCTCGAGGATATGAAAAAGGACCAACTAGAAATTAAGCATACACTGACTGAAATAAAGAATAATATACAGAGATCCAACAGCAGACAAGAGGATCCCAAGAATCAAGTCAAAGATTTGCAATACGAAGAAGCAAAAAATACCCAACCGGAAAAGAAAAAAGATTCCAAAATAATGAAGATAGTTTAAGGAGCCTCTGGGACAACTTCAAGCAAACCAACATCAGAATTATAGGGGTGCCAGAAGAAGAGAGAGAGCAAGATATTGAAAACCTATTTGAAGAAATACTGACAGAAAACTTCCCCTACCTGGTGAAAGAAATAGACTTACAAGTCCAGGAAGCGCACAGAACCCCAAACAAAAGGAATCCAAAGAAGACCACACCAAGACACATCATAATTAAAATGCCAAGGGCTAAAGACAGAGAGAATCTTAAAAGCAGCAAGAGAAAAACAGTTAGTTACCTACAAGGGAGTACCCATATGACTGTCAGCTGATTTCTCAACAGAAACTATGCAGGCCAGAAGGGAGTGGCAAGAAATATTCAAAGTGATGAGTAGCAAGAATCTACAACCAAGATTATTTTACCCAGCAAAGCTATCATTCAGAATTGAAGGTCAGATAAAGAGCTTCACTGATAAGAAAAAGCTAAAGGAGTTCATCACTACCAAACCAGTATTATATGAAATGCTGAAGGATATCCTGTAAGAAGAGGAAGAAGAAGAAAAAGGTAAAGATACAAATTATGAACAACAAATATGCATCTATCAACAAGTGAATCTAAAAATCAAGTGAATAATCTGATAAACAGAATAAACTGGTGAATATAATAGAATCAGGGGCATAGAAAGGGAGTGGACTGACAATTCTCAGGGAGGAAAGGGGTGTGGGGGTGCGGGAAGAGACTGGACAAAAATCGTGCACCTATGGATGAGGACAGTGGGGGGATGGGGTAAGGGCAGAGGGTGGGGTGGGAACTGGATGGAGGGGAGCTATGGGGGGGGGGAGAGCAACAACTGTAATCTGAACAATAAAGATTTATTTAATAAAAAAATAAGTATAGTGTAATACATCAGTTGGTAACATAGACGTTTATTTTTATTATCAAGTACTATGTACTGTACATAGTCATATGTGCTGTACTTTTATACACCTGGAAAAGCAGATTTGTTTACACCAGCATTGCCACAAACGTAAATAAATTATGTCACGCCGTCACTATGTGATAGGAATTTTTTAGCTTCCTTATCATGTAGATCACCATCGAACATGCGGTCCATTCATCATTTTTAGAGAGAGTGGAAGGGTGGAGAGACAGAAGGAAACATTGATGTGAAAGAGACATATGGATTGGTTGCCACCTGGGGCCGGGGAGTGAGCCTGCAACCGAGGTTTGTGACCTGGATGGAATCGAACCTGGGACCCTTTAGTCCATGGGCCATGCTCTTAACTACTAAGGCTAGGGCTAGCACTGAACTATTAAGAATTAAGAGTTTTTAGCCTCCCACATTTGTCTTTAATTTTAAAATTGAAATCTTAAATTTGCTTTTGATCAACAAATTCTGAAAATAAGGGGAAATACGACCCGAAAAGGTAAAAACTTAGAATTAAGTGATTCAAAATAGTATTTCTGCTTCCTGGGGGCTGAACTCTAAGTACAATGGAACAGAATTCAGAACCCCAGGGCAGAGCCGGGGTGCGGAGCGGTGATGTCACAGCCCGCAGCGCGGAAGTTGGAGCTGGACCATGGCTGGGCCTCTGAAGTGAGCTCTCCAGTCTCGGACCGCACTCCGCACAGGATGAAGCGATAGCTCCCTTCTTCTCCAGTGGCAGGCTCGACCCTTTCGCGGCCTTTGACTGAGTAAGGGCCAGTGTGGTACCAAGTGACGTGTTTGATAAAATGACCTGTTTCCTAAGGTCTTTAAGTAATTTTTTTTCTAGTTGGCGTTCCTCCCTACCCGAGGGTGTAAGTGTTCTAAGGATGCTTGGCACTCATGTTGTTTTAAACATATTTTATTGATTTCTGAGACGAAGGGAGAGGGAGAGGGAGAAACATCAATGATGAGAGAATCATCCATCGGCTGCCCCCTACTGGGAATTGAGCCCGCTTCCCAGGCATGGGCCCTGACCTGGAATCGAATCATCGAACCATTCAACGGATGACCCTCAACAACTGAGCCACACCGGTCGGGCAGCGTCATATTGTTTATTCTTTCTTCCTGGGCCATGGTTCTCATTTCAGTTACATTACACAAATTGATTATTCCAACCGAATTGAATTTCCTGGGAAGATTTGGGAGGAAAAATGGCAGAAAGGCCCATGGTCTCCTAGTGACAGGGTGGTCTAGTGACAAGGGCTCCTAGAGTCTCCTTAAACCAGAAGGTGGCATGACAGTTGTCAGAGGACAATGAAAGGCCTTTCTTCCTGAAAACAGCACTGCAAGTGGGTGTGCTCATGCTTAGTGCTGTCAAGCATGGCGTTCGGAAAGAGCCGTTCCCTTAGTTCTGTTGTGAGAATAGTTTTAAGTTTGATGAGCAGCAAGGGTCAGTCCTGACTCCATCAGCGAGTAGAGTTCACAAGACCCAGGTGGTGGGAGTGAAACCATTTGCTCACGTGCAGCCTGTTTGTTACTCACCGCTAGCTGCACGTTACTGCCTGCGAGAGGGAGAACCGTCCTTCCCACCATCTGTCCTGTTTCCTTCTCTATCATTTTGCATTTCAGTCCCTTTTCATCCACAAATAAAACCTCGACCCCCACGTGGCCAGGCCGGCCGAGGCCCTGGACCCCCCTGGGAGACCGTCCGTGTTTTACAGGCACAGCCTGCGGGTGGGGCGTCATTCTTCCTTCGTGGGAGCAGCACAGTGAGGCTGAGCGGGCTGTGGGCGGGGGAGCGTCACCGCCCTGCACTCCCTGTCCAGGTGCCGGGAAGATGTTTGACATCAGGATCATGACGGCCATCGGGGTCGCCTTGCTAATTGCCATAGTCCTGCTGATGTTCTGTGTCACCAGCCTTCTGTTCAAACTGACCAGCATATTGAAGTAAGTGACGTGGTAAGAGTGGTCACCCCCTTGCACGGGCCCCTGGGCTGAGCTGGAGCAGGGCATGCCCTGCCCTGGGCCGCCCCCCGGGGGTCAGGAACAGGGCAGCTGGGAAAAGGCAGAGGCAGGTGACCATGGAATCCTGGCCCTTCCCCTCGGGGCCGGGCTGTGAGCTCACAGTGAGGTTCCCAGCGGGCGGGCGGCTCTGGGTCAGCGCTGTCCGCTGCCCGGGCCTCGGGGAGCTGCCCCTCCACAGGGACTCACACCCTGGCCGGCCCTGCCTGTGTCCCGGGCACTGCAGACTGAGGACCGCGGGGCAGGCGCGTGGGAGCCTCTGCCTCGGTTCGCCCAGAGGCAGGCTCGGTCGGTCTCCCCAGCCCGAGCTCAGAGCTCCCGGGTTCCCTCCTCCATCGCCCATGGCTTGGGGACAGGGAGGTACATGTAGGCGTGGGGAGCCGAGCTGGTGAAGATCCGGGGACACCAGAGGAGGAGGGGAGCTCAGGCAGGTCATTCAGTTGGGGGGAGAGGACCCTTCAAATGTGGGAGGTTCGCTGGCAGAAGCCGTGGAGCTCCTGTTCTAGGGAGGGAGGCTGTGCACTAGGTCAGTCCAGAACCCGGGACAGCTGACGGGCGCCTGCGCCCCACCCAGGTTCCGCAGTTGGGGCCTCAGCCGCTGGGGAGCCGCACTGCCAGCCCCTCTCCCTTTGTGCTGGGTCTGGCCTGGCATCTCTGGCGTCTTGGAGAGCACGTGACCCAGGAGCCTGGGCAGGGCAGCGCTTTCCTCTCAGGCTGGGCCGCCCCAGACCCCCGGCACCCTGACCGCGGGCACAGGCGGGCAGTGAGGGGGTTCTAATCCCTCCTGTGTGTCTCTTTTCCAAGAGCTCCAAAGCTACCGATGTGTTTGGTCTTAAAAAGTTACCCGTCCATGGTCACCAGGGACAAGATCGCCGCAGCCTCGTCCATCACCGCCAGCTGCTACCCTGGCCTCCAGCTCTACGACGAGTGTCAGCTGTGCAATGACTCCAAGTCCCTGCCGCCCGGCTTCTGCGACGTGAGCGAGGGGCTCTGACCGGCGGGCACTGAGCCTGCAGGAGTGACCTTTCTTAGCAGAACGTTTTATTCGAGTTGCTTTATAGTGTTCCCACTGTGTTATGTGCTACAGGACATTCGTGTGCTTTTGAATAAATGCAGAATTGAAAATACCCGCTCCGGCTCGGGGATGTTTGGTGTCGTTAGTGAGCCATGTACTGGAATTGGGCATCACCCACTTTGGGACGTGGAGCAACCAGCTCGTAATGTTGCGTGCAGCATAGGCGGGCGGGAGCAAGAACTAAAAAGGCACGTCGGCGATTTGACAGGAGGCAGCATCGTGCCAGGCGCTGAGGATGAAAACTTCTTATCCCGGCCGTCTCTGGAAGAGACACGTTTCCTGGCGGGAAGCTCTGCCTGGTCTGTTGCATGGAGCACCTCTGAGACCCGGAACCGGTCCTTCCATTTGCACTCTACGAGGATCAGGACGAATCCCCAGCCGTGGCCTGTGCTGACCGGAGGGCCCGCCGTCCGTCCAGGCGTCCATCTCCTCCCGGAGCCTGACTTGAGCTCTGAAGGGACAAGGTTTCCGGGGGGACCCTCCCCTGGCAGCACTGGCTCCTCACCGCAGAGACCAGGTCAGCAGGAGCGGAAGGAGGAGGGGAGAGTCCTGGGCGCAGGGCAGGGGGAGCTGTGGATGAGGCAGAGATGAAACCTGGGCCAGGTAAGGGGCTCCCGGGCTTGCACCCCAGGCTTGGGACCCAGCTGCTCGCTGCCACCCGAGATGCGGTACCAGAGCCCTCATGTGCAGACTGCACAGCCCATGCAGCGAAGCCATTAACGCCTTCCATTCACATTGGCAAACACTCCCTGTGAGGCGACTGTGATGCTGCTTCCCAGTCACACCTGTCAGACACACGCAGGGAAAATGGACATATTGCGCTCACGCTGGCAAACACTGCCTGAGAGACCATTGGGATACTGCGTCCCAGTCACACCTGTCAGACACACGCAGAAGAATCTAGCATTGGTTTTTCAACCACCTGCATCTCTGTTCCTCCGTGGTCCTCGCCCTGAGGGTAGTGATGTGGCTACAATCTTGGGGAGGCGTTTTCAAAATCAATGAAGAGACTACACACCAGAAGCTATAAACTTGACTGACGGGCTCAACTTGAGGTGAGACGGAACTCTCGAGAATGACAGGAAATACCCCGTAGCTGCGCGCTGTGAGCGCCCATGAGCGAGGGAAGGCTGGGCAGGTGGCTGCCGTTTGCCCTCCGCGTCCCCTGTACAGGATCCGGAAATGGAGCAGATTCCTACACAAGCAGAGATCCAAGAACAATAAAGCACTTGGATTCCCTCACGTGGTTTCCAAAATGGACGCGTTTATTTTTAGATGCAAATACATCCCCTTCAGCACATGCAATCGTTACACTTCCTGACGACGAAGCCGGCAGTGAGCACGGCCATCTCCTCGCCCACGCCACCCTCAGGGCACGCCCAGCGCTCACACCCAGCACAGGCGCGGGGGACGGGCATCAGCATGGCAAGGGGTCCCGTGCTTTCCGGTGGATGGAGATAAAACGAGGTAACCACTCTCGCGTCCTGTCCAACACAAACTCCAGCAACGGACCTCCACGGAGGGGCGCGGACCTTCCTACCTTCACGGTGACACAGGAAGACAGCGCCAGCGCCCCCAGCGGCCAGGGGGCCGACCTGCGCCTGTTCTCAGGGAGCAGCGCCAGTGCAAGTCCGTGAGCGCAGAGGTTCCGACTTACAGATAACCAAAGAGAAAAACAACGATCAAATCCTCAGTGCCTATTTCTCTCCCTCCTACGATGAGGAAATAAGGTCTTTCATAGATAAAAAATACACTTCTATCAAACACACTGCATGGGACAGCCTTAAAAATTTTAAACACTTAAAACAACATCAAGGGACACAAATCTCTGTAAGAGTGATCAACTCTGCAAACGAAAATAACTCCAGACCCGATCACGCTCACACTCGGGCACGAGGTCATGTCACAAACTCAGGGAAGGTCATCCACTCTCAGGTGTGGCACGAGGTCACGTCACAAGCTCAGGGAAGGTCATCCACTCTCAGGTGTGGCACGAGGTCACGTCACAAGCTCAGGGAAGGTCATCCACTCTCAGGTGTGGCACGAGGTCACGTCACAAGCTCAGGGAAGGTCATCCACTCTCAGGTGTGGCACGAGGTCACGTCACAAGCTCAGGGAAGGTCATCCACTCTCAGATGTGGCACGAGGTCACGTCACAAGCTCAGGGAAGGTCATCCAATCTCAGGTGTGGCACAAGGTCACGTCACAAACTCAGGGAAGGTCATCCACTCTCATGCAGCCCGGGGGTCACGACGACACAAGCACAGGGAATGAACGCTGAGGTCACTTGATGCAAGTAGGATGCTGATCCTCCAATGACATCGACACTGGTTGGGAGCTTTGGGTCGCGTTGTAATAAATAGGTAATAAATATCTGCATGCACGGCGCACGGGAGCGCCTATCTCTCTCCGTTGGAGAGTCTGTCTCCAGAGTCATAGCGTGTGAGCGGCAGCCCCGGGGGCGGGGAGCCGGGGCTCTGCAGCAGGTGCGCCAGCAGCGCCACCTTGCCATCCACGTGCTCCTGCAGGGCGCGCAGCCGCTCGTCCAGGTAGTCCGTCAGCCTCCTCTCCATCAGCTCCAGGTTCTTACACAGAATCTTTTCCAAGTAGGAGCAGGCGGGCGGCTCTCCCATCCTAAAGGGAATTAAAGACCAAACATGACCCTGGCCTCCAAACGGCAACAAAAGCCACTAGACAACCAGCAGCAACACACAGCCTGCTGCCGCCCATGCAGCCCCTCACCCGCTCTGAGTCCGTAGGCAAAGACTTACCCGCCACCAAGGCCGCCTTCGCTGGGCGTGGGGACGTGTCCCGGCCACGCGGCGCTCTGAGCCCCACGGAGCCGGCGCACCTGCCCGCACACGTCCTGCAGGAGGGGCAGCAGCTCGGGGGCAGGGGCCGCGGGGCTGTCGCTCGGCCTCTTTGGTAAGGAAGACGCCGCTGCGAGCTGAAGGTCCCTCCCGGGGAGAGGATGGCTCTGGGGCGCAGTGTCCCACTCTCCGAGGGGTGCGGGGTTCCCTCGCCCGGGGGGCCGTGCGTTCTCCTCCCCGGGAGCTGTCACGTCTTCTGTCCCGCGTCCCGGAGTCAGCCCGGCTCTGGGAGGCACAGGTGCGCAGGTCGGCCTGTCGCAGGTTCCCGAGGGCGCGGAGGCCCACAGGCCCAGCATCCGCCTGGAGGCAGCGCTCCCCAGAACCGCCTGCAGCTGCTCCCCCAGGGGAAGGCAGCGCTGCGGGCACAGGGAACAGGGCTGTGAACAGCAGTGGCCAGAGGAAGTTTGCGGTAATTCAGAATCAGGCCCCAGGCATTCCCCACTGGGTCCCCGACGCAGCCCTGTGCAGGCAGCCGCCATGACTGCCCCCAGCAGCTGAGGGGGCCCGGTTCAAGGCCACCCGCCCAGGCCGCACAGCTGGTGAGTGGGAACCAGGACGCGACCCGATTCCAGTCCAGGCTTGTCATCCCTTGACTGTGGTTTTTCCTCAAGAAAATGCTAAAACAAATACCAGCACAGGGAGTACAACTGCACGGGCAGAGTTAATAGTTCCTTCCTGACTCATGGAAGTAAACGTGGGCTCTCCACCGAGGCACAGGAAGGCGTAGTGTCCACAGAATTAAGTATCACCTGTCACTGCCCACGTGGTCGCCAACCTGGGGATGTCCCAGCACCCACAGGCACGGACACGCCCGGCTGATGAAACACTTCCCGCCTGTGCGGTGGGAAATGTGACGCCTGCGACGACTAGACATGTTCCATGACGAACAAGAGCTCCCTCTCAGCTCCGTCTGCCTCAGTGGTTTGTAGGCCAATAGATTATGTTTTGGGTCCTCAACGGAATATATTTTCTCCCAGCAAACGGGCCCGTCCCTCAGTCAGTAACATGGATGACAACTATACGCAGGCACTTTGATACAGATCCCACCCCATCATCCCACACCGCTAACGCAAGCACAAAGCCTGCAAGTCTGAACTTCAAGCACAAGAGATAAAAAGTAAACTTCCAAAAACCAGTAACCGCAGGCACCAGCAAAGCAGGGAGCGGCCGGGACC
Organism: Myotis daubentonii; assembly: GCF_963259705.1. NCBI lineage: Eukaryota > Metazoa > Chordata > Mammalia > Chiroptera > Vespertilionidae > Myotis > Myotis daubentonii. The sequence goes on along the minus strand of NC_081852.1, from coordinate 63,451,845 downwards.
TCACAGCCCAGGCCCTCAGGACTGGCCCGCCCACGTTCACCCCGAAGGTCCTGAACGGCTGCTCACACCACCCAGAGCAGGAGGCCTGCTCATGGAACATCCGAGTTGACACGCAGTGAGGGGGCCCCGGCTCACACGGCGTTTTCCAGGAGTCGTTCCGGAGGTGCTGTGCTAACACTGAGCACTCCCGGAGAGCCAGCCTGTCCTGCAGGAACCGCTCCGTGACCACAGCCGCCCCCGGGAGGACGTCTTTCATTGGCCTGTTTGCAAGAAGAATCGGGGTCTCCTTTCTTCCCCCGGGGGCTCCCCACACGTCCCCATGTGTAAGGAGTTAGCCCGGCGTGGGGAAAGCAGGTGGGGAAGAGGGTGCCGCAGGGGAGGGGGCACTGATTCACTCACTGTCCTTCTGAAAGGCCTGCATCCACGGCAAAGGAGCCACGTTACATTTGGAATTAAACCAACAAACAAACACCCCAAACCTTGACACACGGCCGAGAAATGCACTCTGCCGTCCTAGCCGCATCCTGCTCCTCTGGCTCTGGAGATTTAATTCACACCCTTTCCAGCTGAACTTGACCCCCCATTCACCTGCCTGACGCGCCTTCCTCCTGCGAAGGGGCCTGGAGAAGGGCTGCCCTTCCGCGAGCCTTTCCTCTTCCTCGGCTCCCGCCCTCGCACGGCCCCAGGGCCCCGGGACTGGGGAGGCCCCTGAAGACAGGCTGCAGGGAACTGGCCTGGAGCGGCTACAGGAGCCAAGCAGGGCCTCAGTCCCTGAGCAGCTGCGCATCAACACGAGCGACATGAGGGAGGGAGGGAGGGAGGGAGGGAGGGAGGGAGTTAGTTCCTGGAGAGCTGTGAACTCTGCTTTTCCAGAGACTAGATCTACACAGCACTATGTTCCATCAGTAAGGAAAGATTGGTCACATCAATAATAAAAGTGCAAAGGAAAGTTTAAATCACTCCATCCTATATAATAAAAGGCCAGCGACCGTACATGCGTGACGACCAGAACGACCAATCGACCAGTCGCTATGAGGTGCATTGACCACCTCTCGGTCCCTCCCCCAAGCCCGCAGGCTCCGATCGCTGAATGGCCAACGGGGAACCTCGGGGAACCAGGGTGGGTGGTGGCAGGGCGGGACTGGGGACTGGGGAGCGGGCAGAAGATGGCCCTGATCTCAGGCTAGGCCTAGGGACTCTACCCGTGCATGATTTCGTGCACCGAGCCTCTAGGGTCCTTATAAAAAGCCACCATTTACCCAGTTCACAGGCGCCTGGAAAGAAAGCCCCTCCACGTACCTGCTGCTGGAATCTGACCATACTCATCAGCTGCTGAGCTCCAGGGGACAGCGTGGACCCCATGGCCTCCACCATGGCATGGACCCTCTCGAGGTCCACCCTGGACCCCAGAGCAGGAGAGCTTGTGGGAGACTTTGCTGGGACGGGTCGCACGTGCACCACAACTTTACTGACGAACACACACGGCTTTTCACCAAAGGAGAGCAACTGGCATAAAACAGAAGTTAGGACAGTCACAACATGGAACAACTATCGCTACCTAAGGTCACTTCCTGCTGTGACCTAAGTAACAGTGAAGCAGCCAAGAGTCTAAAAGTTCACTTCGGTTTCGCTAGAATAGTTAGAGTCTAAACACTACTCAGAACCATTTAAATAAAAAATTTTAAACTACACAGTCACATGTAAAAGAACATTTTACATACTTAGATGAGGAATCAAAGATAAACCATAGCAATCTGACGGCTTAACGTACTGCAAGTGGCTTTAATATTATTTAATACAGAGCAGGGCCGGCCAGAGCCCAGGCAGTGTTTGCTGAAATAGTAAATTCTGTCCAATGCTTTATGCTGCCCCATTTCGTCCACACTTTAAACCGAACCCCGTTCCCTGTGGTCCGGACAACACAGCCGCTCAGTGGGAGGGAACAGGCTTTAGACTCAGGCAGACAGGCGCTCAGCAATGGCTCTGCTACTACCCTCCCTTGGTGTGTGTGTGTGTGTGTGTGTGTGTGTGTGTGTGTGCAGTGATGGCTCTGCTACCCTGCGTGTGTGCGTGTGTGTTTGTGTGTGTGCGCGTGCAGTGATGGCTCTCCTACCCTGCGTGTGTGCGTGTGTGCGCAGTGATGTCTCCCCTACCCTGCGTGTGTGCGTGTGCGTGTGTGTGCATGTGAGTGTGTGTGTGGGTGCGTGCGGGTGCACGCACACCTCAGGGCAGATGCCAAACCTGAGTCAGGAGCGAATCGGTATCATGTGGTTGCTGCGATGAGATCAGTGTTATACATGGTTGCTATGACGACGATCAGTGTTAAAATTTCCAGTATCTACCATTGAGAAAGTGCTCAGAAACATGCATTCCTACTATTTTTATTTTAACTTCAATATACGATGGGCCCAGATGAAGCCCCACACAAACCAAAGATTTCCCCGAATGAAATGCCCTTTGCACTGCACATCCATCCACAAACCAGTTACAGAAACACCCACCTTCCGGGACACCCCCCCCCCAGGGATCACACAGACCACAGCTGAAGACAGATCCCGGATCTAAAACCTCAGCGGCACCAACAACGTCACTGTCATCAGCCATGAAGCCAACACCTCCCTTCACTCCCACCCCCACATTCCAGCCTCCACAGGGTCCCTTTCCTGCTCCTTAATCCCTACGCGTTCTCACTATCAGACGGAACCTAGTGTGCACACTGAACCTACTATGTCTGGTCCGCTGTAATATTAACGCGAGGGCTTTGTTCCAATGTATTTTATGATGCTAGCTCCGAAGTGCCTAATACAGTATGTGGCATCAATGGGCACGCAACACTTTTTCAATGAATGCATCACCTTATGTAAACGACTTTAGAAGCCACGAACAGGAATATGCCTCTAAAACATCCTGGAATAGCCAATCCTGTCATGTGTAAGTAACAGCAAACACAGGGTTTCAGGGATGGAAACCACCCAAGGGTTTCTTTCCTTCAGCTCCCAGCACTGCCCACTAGGCTGGGGCTGAGGGGTGGGACATCAGCAACCAGCCCACAGGACAGGCGGGGCCAGGGTTCCAGCTCGCTGCCCCGCCACCAGGCTGACCACCTCACCCAACTTCACTGGACACTGTTTCATGATGAAGGCCCTGGCCTGGCCCGGTCTCTTTAACTTTCAGGTGCCCTGGTCTGAAACTCCTCTACCTGGGTTTTTTCCTCGGTATTTTGGGCCCAACCCTGCTTGTGGTTTTCTTGGCACCTACGTTTTATATCAAAATAAACCTGATTTTTAACTGAGTTTTCCAAAGCTGAAGAGCACAGCAGCATTAACTGTATTAACACTATACACGACATGGCGTTGCTGTAGGTAACAAACGGTCCAATTTGAAAGGGAGAGCATTGGGAATTACTAAGCCAACATACAATAAATGTGCACAGTACAAAAACACTGCAATTTTCAACTTAGTTCCAATTTAGTAATGACTTACCTTTATTTTACAAGCATGTGCAGCGGACTCCAATTTTAGACATTTTTTGTACAAAATAATCTTTTCATGTTCACTAAAAATAAAAAATAAAAATTGACTCTTTATTTTCACACATTATCACTTTTAAAATTGATAAATTATTTTAAATGTTTAAAATTTATTTCCGAGAGAGGAAGGGAGGGGAGATAGAAACATCAATGATGAGAGAGAATCACTGATCAACTGCCTCCTGATTGCCCTCAACTGGCAACTCCGGCCTGTGCCGTGACCAGGAATCCAACCGTGACCGCCCAGCTTATGGGAGGACCAATGTTCAACCACTGGCCACACCGGCAGGCACGTTATCACCTTTAATGGTCACGTTTGAAAAGAAAGGTTTCCAGGCCAATGCTTGTCCTGAGGTGGTTTTCCCGGTGAGGGGGGAGGGGGGCTGGCTTCCTAGGAAAATGCAGGGAGGACAGACTACACCTGCCACTTAGCAGCTTATGAAAGAATTAAATTTGATAACAAATGTGTCATCTTGTAGCACACGCATATTTTGAAGCTCAATAAACACATCTACTACGTCCAACCTGCACGGTACATAAAACGGGTCCTGTTTTGAGTGACATAAAAGAGAGGTTAGGACATGTTCTGTGTAAAAAAATCAGAAAGCATGGCCGCGGGTTAAGTATGCTGGATGGCAGTGCCGGGCTGCCCACTGTTTGGAAAGGGCTTCCTGCAAGAAGATATGTTCAAAGTCCCGGCTGACGACAGATTACCGTTTGGAAAACAGACCCTGTGAGATACACAGAGAAGCAGCCTCTCCCAGGCACTGGCTGGGACCCTGGCCAGCTCAGCTCCGTCCACCAGCTGTCCGTTTCCAGCTGCTAACACACCAGGGCTGACCGGACTGTCCTGGGGTCCTCCCCCAAAGCCTGAACTCCCACGGCTGCTGGTGTTTCTCGCTCCTCCCCCTAGTGCCTGCGGCCAGTGTCAGAGAAGCAGAGCTCCCAGAGCTGGGACACAGAAACCCTCCTCGAGAAGAAGCTGCACACGGGTGGGTCACAAACCTGGTATCCAGCACATTACCAACACTCCTGCCCCTACTGGTGCCACAGTACTCCTCTCCTAAGTACACTTCCATATTTCTTGCTGAACTTAAAATGCCAACAGAAACGACTCCTTCACCTCCACTGGGGTCACAGCGCAGGGAGAGGAAGCAGGGCTTTTCATCTGGGCTCTTCTGGCTCCTTTTCAGAATCACCAGGTCGCGGCTGCAGAGAAAGTGACAAATATCAGTGTCGGCCTCTGCACACACCGCCAACCCACCGATAGGCCCCGGGGCTGGCATTTCATTCCCTTCCGTTTGCCTTTGGGGTCCACACACCTTCCAACAGCCCACAACTGCTCAGCACAGGCTCACAGAGAAATGGCCGCGGCAGCCCGGCCTGTGCCCTGGGCGGGTAGAGCATCAGCGCGGGACTGGAGGGTCGCGGGTCAAGGGCATGGACCTTGGTTGCAGGTTCCCCGGGCCCAGGTCGGTGGGAACAGGAGGCAGCCAACCCGCGTGTTTCTCTGTGTCGCTCCCGCCCCCCGCCCCCCCACCCGCCCCCCACCCTCTCTCTAGCAAAACAAAACACAAAACACGGGGGAAATGTCCCCTGAGGAATGGGTGTTGGGACGTCGGGTCCCCCGCTTCCCCTGATCACGGGCGTCTTGCTCGGCCCCCGGAATGGCCTCCTATTTAATGGGACGCTCAGGGCACCCGCCTGTGCACAGGGCGGGAGCAGAATGGACAGAGGGCAGAGTCTGTTTCCAAATGGGGAGGGCGACTCCCGGGGGGACACTTCCGGCCTCCTGGGCCCCAGGAGGGTCTGCTCGTTGGGGACAGAGGCGGGTGCGGTTGGACTGGGCCTGTGGGGTTGACCCGCTGACACAGGGAGGGGGCGTCTCCGCGCCGAGTCCAGGCCCCGCGCCCCACGCGCAGCCGCCCCGCCCCACCCCTCGCGGTTCTGGTCCGGCTCCCCGCACAGCCCGCCCCCAGCTGGGCTCCGGGACCCCGGGCCCGGACGCTCTCCCTTCTCGGCCCCAAGTCCCCTTACACCTCCCCCGGGAGCGTGGCCGCCGCGGAGCCGCCACCCGTCCCCGCCGGCCCAGCGCACCCCGGGGCAGGCGGCGCCAGCAGCTCATCCCAGTCCGAGTCCTGGGCTCCGCGGACACGGAGGCTCCGGTCCAGGGCCCCGCACGCGGCATCCCAGGAAGAGGCCAGCGTCAGGTGCCTGACCGATCGCTCGTCCTCAGCGTCGGTCTCCATTCGGCCACCGCCAGGCCAGGCCGGCCCGGAACGTCTCTTCCGGAGCTCGGGTTTCCGGCGGGGCGGAGGACGGGAGCGAATGATGCCCTCCAACTTCCGGTTCGGCCAGCCGCAAACCCAGCAGCCGCGGCTTCAGGTTCCGCAGGGGCGAGAACTAGTCCCGGAGCAGCGCGTGCGCGTGCGCGTTCCGGATGCCCCCTCGCGGCTGAAGGCGCAACTGACAGTTACTTGCCCGCCCACCTGTCAATCAGGGCCGGGAGGGGTCGCGGAGCCGGGCGGCCGGACGGTCAGTTCCGCGCCGGTTCCTTGACTCGCCGTCACTGAGCTCCTCGGGCCGCAGGGCAGCGGTGCAGTTTCTCGGGCGACTCTCTCGGGTGGGGACCAGGCCCCGAGGCCCGCAGGCGTCCGGCAGGGAGGACGACTAACCGAAGATCCCCCTCTCCGGCCCGTGAGATGCCCTGGCGTTGGGGGCTGCATCGCCGCGCCTCCCGTCGCGAAGGGCGTCCCGGGGCCACAGGTCACCGCGGAGACCGCACGCCGACCGCCGACGCCTCGGGTCACTCGGGTTCAGACGCGCCTCTTCCCGCCCCGCGGCGCCGGGGGGAGCAGGAGCGCGGGCGGAAGGCGGTTCCGGACGCCACGCTGCCAGCGGCCCGCGGTCTCCCCGGGCGGCATGGAGGCCGGCGAGGACGCCCGGGCGGCGCGCGGCGAGGGCCCGCGGCCGCTGGCGCTCTGCGTGCTCTGCGGCCTGCCCGCCGCCGGCAAGTCCACCCTCGCGAGGGCCCTCGCCCACCGGCTGCGGCGGGAGCGGCGCTGGGCCGTCGGCGTCGTCGCCTACGATGACGTCATGCCGGACGCGTTCCTGGCGGAGGAGGACGCGCGGCCATTGGTCAGTCCGCGCGGGGGCGGGGCCTGGGGAAGCAGCAGCTGTGCTGCCTGCAGGACTCACCCCGGGTGGGAGGCGGAGCCCAGGGCGGGAGCGGTGCTGGGTCCGAGGGCTGGCCGGCTTAGCGTGGAATGAGCGTACTGCGTTTCAAGAATGATTCTCTGTCGACAGAGGCTTATGTGTCCGTGAGGGGCAGCTGTGTATTGTCCATCTGAGAGTAACTCACTCTAGAGCAGCGGTTCTCCACCTTCCTAACGCCGCGGCCCTTTCATACAGCGCCTCATGTTGTGGTGACCCCCAACCATAACATTATTTTCGTTGCTACTTCATAACTGTAATGTTGCTACTGTTAGGAATCGTCGTGTAAATATCTGATATGCAGGATGTATTTTCATTGTTGCAAATTGAACATAATGAAAACATAGTGATTCATCACAAAAACAATATGTAATTATAGATGTGTTTTCCGATGGTCTTAGGCGACCCCTGTGAAAGGGTCGTTCGACCCCCAGGTTGAGAACCGCTGCTATCGAGGCTTATGTGTACGTGTGGGGCAGGTACGTGTGTATATCCTCTACAGTGGGCTCCTACGGGGTCAGGTTCTGAAGTCAGCGAGCAGGTGGACATCTCCAGGCCAAAGAGACTCTTGAAAATCCTTTGGGAACGGTGTTCTCTCAAAAATTCCACCACAGCCAGTTTAACATCCAGAGTGCAGGTTTGTGGGGCTTAAAGTGTATACATTTTGGGGAACCCTTTTTACGAAAAAGGAATACAAGCCCGGCTGATGTAGCTCAGTGTCTGAACATTGACCTATGAACCGGAGGTTCCATTCCGGGTCAGGGCACAGGCCCGGGTTTCGGGCTCAATCCCAAGTGTGGGGCGTGCAGGAGGCAGCCAATCAATGATTCTCTCTCATCATTGGTGTTTCTCCCCCCCCCCCCCCTCTGTCTCCCTCTCCCTTCCTCTCTGAAATCAATAAAAATATATTTTTAAAAGAAAAAAGAAGACAAGGTAAGTAACAAAATTGCTAGGATCCCTCCCAGGAGATAGAGGCTCCATCTTCATTGATTCTGGGTAAACCTGCCTCTGCAGCAAAGGGGAGGGTGGGGCCAAACGGAGTAATGGCTTGTATTTAGGGACCGACTTGTATGCCCCAAGCACATACTTCTCTTTGAGCCCTCACATCACGCTCTCTGCAGTGAGATGCACCCTGGGAGAAGCATGTGAAGCTGAGGCTCTGGGTAGAGTAGATTTACGCTCCCCACCTCAGGCTCACTCCAGAGCAAACACTCATTGGCGGAAATATTCTGAATACTTTGGGTAGTTATTTTTGTCCTTTATGCCTGAATGTAGATTGTTAATGTAGAAAAAAACAAAAACATTCAAACCTGTGAAGAATTTTTGTGTGTTTTTTCGAGCCAGACTGTTGACAATTGCCAGGAAGAACAATCTCAATGTATCTAGAATTCTAGATAGTGCTCCTGCAAACGGTGGTTTTTTCACCTATTTTTGTAAATTACCATCAAAAGAGGAGACCTAAGTGGGTTACATGATAGATGAGGGAGATGGGAGAAAGCAAGATGGGCTGGAACCTCCGGGATTGGGTAAAAAGTAAAATGATAGACATACGACTTTTACACAGGTGGATGCAGGATAGTTAACAGTCCAGTTGACACCATAACAATAATGAGGGAATTTGTGGGCTCTGCCCCGTGCCATTTGTTGTGCCCTGAGGGGTCCGGAAAAAAGGAAGTTACACGTTACCTAGATATTTCACAGGTGTGTTATCTTAGATGCTCAGTCAAGATCGAAGTTGATCTTTGTCAGGGAAGATACTGGCCTAGAACTTGACTACCCACTATAAACTGCTTTTTCATGAAAAGGTTTTCATTTCAGACCGTCCTTCGTGGTTACTTTAGGTCTCTGAGTTTACAAGGCCGCCACGCAGGCGTTCCCTGAGTTAGTCAGGTGAGCACGTGGCCCCTTTTTGTCCAGAAGATGAATTCACGTAAATAAGATACAACTAGGATGTGATTCTATAACCGGACAGTCAGTGGCTGCCATTCTCCGGATCACTCTCCCAGTCCCTTGAGATTCTTCCTCCCGGCCATTGTCCATAGTTTGGCTCAAACTCACAGAAACCCCGCACAGCTGTGAATGTTTTTCCACTAACACCTCCATCTGCTTCCCTCTCTCCACACCTTCCCTTGTTTCCAAGGTAAACCAGCTCTAGCGTAGCCAGACTCAGTCTGTGGCAGGGCATTGATTTGGCTTCTTTCTCCTGGATGGTAGCAGCTTTCTGTCATTTATTCACCCTGTTACCAAAGATGCATTTCTGGAGCATCTACTGGTGCCAGGCCCTCTCCCGGAGGTTTGGTGTGCGGGGGCCTCGCAGGGACAGAGCTGTGCAAGCAAATGCCTCAGCAGCATGCACCCTGCTCCAGTGGAGCCCCAGTCTGCACAGGACCAGGTCCCGCTGCCTCCTGCACGGCTGTCCGAGAGGATGCCCAGGGGCTCATGTCACCGAGGAGGAGTTTTACAGGAGGACATGGAGGCATGAGAGAATAACTTGTGCCCAGCCGGTGTGGCTCAGTGGTTGAGCGTTGACCTCTGAACCAGGAGGTCCCAGTTCAATTCCTGGTCAGGGCACATCCCTGGGTTTTGGCCTGGATCCCCAGTGGGAGGCAGCAGGAAGCAGGCGATCCATGGTTCTCCCATTATTGATGTTTCTCTCCGTCTCCCTCTCCCTTCCTCTGAGATCAGTAAACACATATTTAATAAAAAGGAAAGGAAAGAAGTGCGTTCAGGGCACACCCAGCGGTGGGGGGGCGCAGGCGGAATGACCCTGTGGGGCGGGTGGCGCCGAGGCGAGCGCACAGCCATGGCAGCTGCGATTCTGGGTCTTTTGCAGCCGATTCTGGGTCTTTTGCAGCCGTCCCGCTGGAAGTCGCTGCGCCAGGAGCTGCTGAAGGACCTGGAATGCTTCCTGCGTGCCGTCCTGCACGGGGACCCGCTGTCGGCGCCGCCCGGTGGGACGGAGGCCCTGTGGGAGGCGCTGGTCACCTGCCTGCGGGGCCAGGCCCTGCTGCCTCCCGCCGCGGAGGGCCCGTCCCACTGCCGCCCGACCCCGGCCGCGTCCAGGCCTTTGCTTCTGATTTTAGATGACAACTTCTATTACCGAAGCATGAGATACGAGGTCTACCAGCTGGCTCGCAAGTGTAAGTGAGGCATTTCCTCACTCACACGCGCGCACACTCAGACACGTGCGCGCACACTCGCGCGCGCGCACACTCACACAGACACGTGTGCGTGCGCACACGCTCTCGCGGGCACACATATGCCCACACACGCGCGCACACTCTCACAGACACGTGCGCGCACACTCACGCGCGCGCACACTCACACAGACACGTGTGCGTGCGCACACACACGCGCGTTCGCGCGCACACGCTCGCAGGCACACATATGCCCACACACGCGCGCACACTCTCACACACGCTCGCACGTGCACACATACGCGCGCGCGCACACAGAGACACTCTCACGTGTGCGCACGCACACTCTCTCACACGCACTCATTGATTTGCAAATCAGCATCGCCGTGCCCGTGTTCAGTGAGATGCAGTTGGGTCGGAGGGCCCCAGGGAACTGAATTCCCAAAGCTGGATGCTCCCCGCGCAGCGGTCCTTCACCAGTGGGTGCTTTGGAACGCGGCGCCAGTGACTGGTTTCCATTGTTTCCAGACTCGCTGGGGTTTTGCCAGCTCTTTCTAGATTGTCCTCTGGAGACCTGCGTGCAGAGGAATAGCCAGCGGTCAGGGGCGCTGCCCGCCGAGACCATCCGCCTGATGGGGGCGAAGATGGAGGAGCCCAACCCCGAGAAAAACGCCTGGGAGCACAACAGCCTCATGGTGCGGAGCCCCGCGTGCTCGGCCTCGGCCAGGTAGCTGCTCCCCGGCCTCCCGGGCAGCCCTGCTCCGCAGCCGCGGGCTGGTCCTCACCGCGTGGAGGCACAGGGTCCCCCGCCCCCGCCGCAGGTGGAGGTGTCTGTTACAGTGACGTGCGCGACCCCCTCTCCTCCAGCCCCGAGCTGACCGGCCTCCTGCTCGCTGCTCTGGAAAACCCCGTGAACTGTGTCGAGGACAACGCGGAGCAAAAGGTAAGTCGCCCCTCAGGGCCAGCGTGAGGGGCCACCTTTTGTAGGACGGTCTTTTGGAGCCAAATGTACAACGAGCCCGGGGGAAGGGGCCCGGCTCCTGGACTGGGGGGGGGGGGGGGACCTGGGGGGGCCGGTCTCCAGTTTTGGGAATCCAGCCTTTGTGTGGGTCACTGCGGGGCGGGGGGCGGGGGGGGGCTGTTCACACAGACTGACAGGCACTGGGCGCCGGCCAGTGTTTTCCCCGCGAGCCCATCAGTGGACACTCACCCGCACCCCTGCCCAGCGGACCGGCTTCCAGCGGACGCATCTCACTCAGCCTCCCCCCGGGATAAGGAGGAACAGACCGCTCCGCCTCCAGGCAGCCAGGCCTTTCTGAACTACACCCGTTCTCACCACAGTGTCTCTGTCACGTAGGAAACTGACAGAATTATTTGTTCAACCAACACGCTCCACCAAGCTGATCAGACGCTGCGAAGGATTGTCTCTGAGACAATGAAGGAAGCAAAAGGTATGTGGGTAGTTCTGTTCTGTGAACGTGCGTGGTATTGTTACCCACCAGGGAAATGCAAATCAAACACAGCGAGGGCCCCGCAGCCCCAGGACATGGAGCCAGCAAGGTCCGTGCTGCTGAGGGTGGCGAGGCCGGAGCCCCATGGCTGCCGCAGGAATGGATGGGCAGCGTTACCATGGGACCCAGCAGTGCCGCTCTTTTTTTAAAATTAATATATTTGTATTGATTTCAGAGAGGAGGGGAGAGGGAAGGAGAGAAACATCCATGATGAGAGAGAATCATGGATCGGCTGCCTCCTGCAAGTTCCCCACTGGGGATGGAGCCCACAACCCGGGCCTGTGCCCTTGGTCGGAATCGAACCTGGGACCTTTCAGCTCGCAGGCGACACTCTATCCACTGAGCCAAACCAGCTAGGGCAGCAGTGCCAGGCTGAGGCGCACACGTTCCCAGCAGCAGCATTCTAAGAGCCAGAGGGTGGAAGCAACCGAGATGTCCATGGGGACAACCACCGGTAGAAAATGCGGCATCACATACAGTGGGCCACTCCCCATAGGAAGCAGTGAAGCGCTGATGCCCGTTCCCTGGGCGAACCACGAGCACATTGTGCAGGAGAGCAGCCGAGAACGGCCACAGCAGCCCAGGCCCGGAAACGTCAGGACAGGGACATCTAGACTCAGCCCCACATTGGGGGGGGGGCAGGGGAGCAGGAGGGTGATAGCTGGAGATGACGCCGTTCTGTGACTGGGGCTCTGGGTGCACGTATGAGTGTCCTGCAGCCACTGCGCTGTAGTTCGCATGGAAACTGCATGTGGGCCGACGGGCAGACACTCCATCCGCTAGGAAGCCGCAGGACAGCCTGGTGGGTAACAGCCGTTCCCAAAGCAGACGGTCCTCCTGCCTCAGGCCCCAGTGCCTGTCAGCTCACGGATGTGAGGTCGGCTCCCGTCAACAAGCCCCCCTCAGGCGTCTTTGCTGCTCAGCAACTTCATGGCAGGTCACTTAAAGGACTTGCTGGGTCACGTTAACGAGACCTTCTGTCTGTGCCACCAGCTCAGCTGTATGTACAGGGTCTGACCGCTTGTGGCTCTCCCGCTGCTGTGACTCCCGTGACCCAGACTCTTGGTTTTAGATGCGCATGTGCGGCCTCCCGACCTGAAGCTCCTGGCGGCGGCGCTGAACCAGCTCCGGGCAGAGCTGCTGCGGGACCTGAGGCTCGGCCACAAGGCACCCCTGTGCTCGCAGGCCCTGGGCATCCCCGACGTGGTTGCTCTTTTTCATGATGAGAAAGACAGCCTCGTGCAGAAGTACTTTCCAAAGCAGCATTAACATCTCCATTTCCAATCAAAGGTCTGATTTTGGTGAGGATTTCGCAAACTGACTACAATTTTGAATTACTGCATATTCTCTAGGGCGATGACAGGAGTTGCCAGACTTATTGTTCATAAAAATCAGATCCGTTTGTCGTAACAGAAATGACTGTCATCCACCTGTCGCACGTGACGTGGATGACAAGCCTCAGAGGCTGCCTCCCTGGTTGCTGTGCCAGGACCGCAGGAGGCCCCTGCGAGGGGCTTTAATAAAGCGAAGAAACTAGAAAGGAGACTGTGGGTGTGTGGAGCTTTTGTTTCTAAGCCATGTGACAGAGCTACTCATGGGTGAGGCATTCTACAAATTCCAACAATGTAGCTGTAAGCCTTGTGTTTTAATTAAACAGTTAATTGGATCCTACTTCTCAAAAAAGAATGGCAAACATAGGAAGTGTTACTTTTTATTCACATATTACAGAGGCAAAGCTTCTTGCACAGGAACTACACACCGGGCATGGTATTTCAGCACTGATCTCTTTCTGCAATCCCTAGACAGGTTTTTGCAATCATACTCGTTTTGCATACAAAGTATGTTCTTTACATCAAAGTACATATTAACAAAAACACGTTCTAGAAATCATATACCCTCTAAAACTAGTGGAAAAATCCTTAGTAGGCAATTTTTAAAAATAATACAGCCATTTGATATTTTTGTAGAACTTAAAATGAGGTTTATTTCTGAACATTTATTTAGCAATATTCCCTTTATCAAACAGTTCTGCAGATGAATGGCAAACACCTTTTTCTAAAATGAAATAGCACTGGAAAATAGCCAATAGAATTTTTTCAAAGTAGAAGTCTAGCCTTTACTTGAATTTCAAGAAGTTGTAGCTAAATACTACATTAGTAAAATCTGAAATAAAGTTATTCCATATTAATTTTTTCACAGTTTCTTAAAAAAATATTAGTGGAGATAAATTATCTACCAACTTTAAAAATCTAAACTTATGTTCACTGAACAAAAATAAATTCTTTCAGAACATTGCCTGTTAACAGCAAAATACTATGAACATTGCATGTTAAACTTTCCAAACACCTCATTTCTATAAAACAGGATTAAATATAAAATGGGATAAATATACTCAATACTTAATGGAAGATACATTTAACGCAGACTTAAGTGAAACCCTAAATCTCCTCAAAAACAAAACACTACAGAGCCCTAAGGCAGATTCGCTCAAGGACTTGCGTGCATTGAGCCGTAACTGACTTCCAGGCATCAGGCCTTTGTTACACCAACTGCGCCGAGTCTCAGGGAAAAGAGTCATACATTCGAGTTTGTAATTATGAAAAAATGTCTACGGTGAAAGTAAAATGCACCTTCAAAACATCCATCTTTAGTTGTCAGAAAAAATATAGGTCACTATCTGGCCCAGAATGCAGTTAATAAGCTGGTTTTAACAAGAGTTCTTCCTTTCATTTCACGAAAACCTGCATTTCCTATTTTGCGTATTGCTTTTATTTGAATAAAAGTGAGGGGGAAAAATAAAAGCTTCCAAATAAAAGCTTCCAAAGCAACCTCGTGCTTTGTGGGAATAAATGGAAAGGGGCGAAGTTGTGCATCTGGAGACGGCGGCACGGACCCTGGTCTGAGCGGTCAAAGCGACGGAGCGAAGCAGGACTAGGTTTTGGCCGCAGGAGCCTCGGCTTTGAGGGAAGAGGTCGAGTTGGAGAAACCCTCTGAGATGCTACTGCTCTGAGCAGCGCAACTGAGAGGAGCTGAGATGGGACATCCCCCACAAGAACTCCTTTGAAAGGCTTCCTGGCATTTGGGGCCAGAAGGTCCATTCCCTTGGCATGCAGGGCTTTTGTGGACATAAGCCTTCAACACCTCCCTTTTAGGAGTAGTGGTCCTCTCTGGTTAATAAATGCTCAATCGTTAGGGTGTTCTCTTTACAAACCCGATGAGTAACACTTCAAGCTTTAAACCAAATTAAAAGTAAAATGCTTGCAAAGCACACAAAAACCAACAGTTAGAAACAGTAAGTTTATTGTTTGACCAAGCGCTCTTCAGGTTAAGCGAGTTATTACACAATATATCAACAGCAGCCTCCTATTCAAAATTCCTCTAGATTAATTAGCACGTCTTATTTCTGTAAACAAGTTAGATCTGTCTGTATGCATTTGATATCTACTTTCACATGGTAAGTCCTTTCCCACTAGGTGTCGAGGCAGTCAGCTTCCATGGCTCTGTCGCCGCGCAGGAAAGACTGGTACAACGGCAACGAGCATCACAACTTGAAGTCACACTAAGTGTTCTAAGGGGCCAATTCTGAAGAGAAGAATTCGTTTTGGATGTGTTTCATTTTTAAAAATATACTTCATCCCATTTTCCCATGTGTTCCTACACACACATTTGAGAAATTATGGACAACAAATGGGTGCAAGGCCAGAGGCAGGAACCAGGACGCGGAATTTCGTGAAGGACTGTCTCCGGGAACCAGATGGGACTGTCACTTACCTCTTTGGTCATCAAAGGAACAGGAGGGAGAACAGACAATGTCCTTGTCAAGCTCACCTGACGGTAACGATGTCAGAATAAAGCGTTTAAATACAAGGTTCAAACTAAAAGAACAAAAAAGGCATCTTCATCGGTAATCACCTGACATTTCCAGCATTCTCATGTATTTACTTGTGGTTTTTAAAATAAACTACAAGTATAATAAAACGAATCCAATGGCAAATTGATGCATTTTTAAACAAGAGATTGAATAAACAGGTTTTCAAATATTAAACTCCATTTTCAATGTAAAGCCTTGTTTTATTTCATTTCAGGACATTCCTCTCAAATTTTTATAGCTTTAATTTTAAAAGAATTAACTGTTTTACATCCCCCCTTATGGAAAAAAGAAAAAGGTTTACTATATACCGAAATAGCTTTACTTCTGTCAGTTGAAACTATCAATTCAACTTAAACTAAGTGAACTAGATAGTATTTCAACTATCTAAAGAGCAATTTTAAAGGCAATTCCTCTGCTACACATGGAAATAAGTTGTAACAAAGTTTGTGAGAAAGTAATTTATTCTACCATTTTTAAATACGGCAGACATGACATCTAACTGCGTATATAGTGAAACACCACTAGGATCAAGCTTTGAAGTCTACATGGACCTTAAACGTGGGAGTTTAAATGAATACCTGTAAGATTAAGATTGCACTTCAATCATCAAAGTCTAAATAAAAGGAGAAAACAGACACAATGTGTCTAATTGTTCTAATATATAAATTAGAACAAACTTATGGGGAAAAAAAAGGAAAACATTTGTTTCTATTGTCAACTTTGTTTTCTATAAATATAATGTATAAACTTTAAATTAGCATATTAGGGATGGTCCTCCCCCTACCAACAAAAACCAACAATAAACAAAACTAAAAAATGCATAAAGTCAAAACCAAGGACAGAGTAACGTGACTGTTCCGGTCAGTGCTGGTTATGCTGCCCTCTTGCAAAGTGACAGGCGAAGTCGTACTTGTTTTTGCATTTGCATCCGCAGATGTTGCACTGGAAAGGGTTCTCATACCCGTGGCATCCCATGTGAATGGTGTAGAGGATGTTGTCGGCAAAGTACATGTCACAGTGCTGGCAGTGGTGCAGGAGCTGCGGGTCCTGGGCCGGCAGGGTCGGTGCGGGCGTGCTCGGCTGGCTGTTTCCTATGCTCGGGGTGCTCGTGTGGGCACTGGGCTCGCTGCTGGGACCTGCCACGGGACTGTAGTTCCTCTGGCTCTGGGGCGGCCGAGGCTCGGGGCTGGTGGGGGAGGCGCTCTGAGGAATACTTGCGGCCACGGCAGAAACCACTGCCTGGGCCGAGGGCTGCTGCAGCAGGAAAGGCTTCTCGTCCGGGCAGGGCACGACGTCGGGGGACGCGGGGTTCTGGTTTTCGGGGGGCAGGCTGGACAACTGCCCTGCGAGAGTGGAGAGCTGATTGAGGGGGTTGTCGACCAGGAGTTCTTGGGGGTCCCTGGGTAGGCCCCCAGTGGAGGTGCTTTTCGCCATACTTTCATAGGAGTCCGTCTGGATGTTGGGGATTTCATGGGTGAAATCGTTAAGGTAGTCTGGCTTCTGAACCACCATGGAGGGCGGACTTAAGTTGATGAGTGCTCTTCTGCTGTAGCCCAGGTTGCTGGTTTTCTTCTGTAAAACGCCCCACATTTTCTTGCTGCTTAAGGAAGACCTCGCACCTTTGATTGGCACCATCTTATGCTTGCGCCGTCGATGATGGGACAGGTTGCTTCGATCGCTGCAGCGGAAGGAACACAATTCACATTTATATGGTTTTTCTCCTGTATGGGAACGCATATGGGCTTCCAGGTGACGCTCGTAAGCAGAGGCAAATGGACATAAGTGACATCTATGAGGTTTTTCACCTGTTTCAAAAGAAAAATGGGGGAGAAATGGCAAGACAGAGGTTGAGAGATGATCTGGAGCAGGAGGAAGATGGCCGAGGACGGGGAAGCTTTCCAAGGGGCCTCACTTCCTGGGTGCATGTTGTTATGCTATCACTTTGTAAAAATACAGTACTTCCCATCTATTCAAACCTTACGTCAACCTTCATTTTTAAACTATCAGCACTACTTATACCACAGGTCAGCCTGCCCTCCTTGGCCCCTCTCCTGCCTCCAGAAGCGCGCTCCTCGCCCGTCTGTTACCTGTGTGGATTCTGATGTGTTCGATAAGCCGGGCTGTCCCTTTGCTGGCATAGTTGCAATAACGACACTTGAGCTTCCCATCGAAGGTCCTTTCGAAGCCATCTACTAACATTCCTGAGTTTTCATCCAGGGAAACTTCAACAGATGGGTGGTCAAGTCCATTCTGATCGCCATCTGTCCCAGCTATAAACCAAGAACAGCAAGAGAAAGTATGCATCTCAGAGGCAACTCAATGTAGCAGCGCAGTCCGAAGTAGCACAAAACCTTTCCTAAGATCACAGTTTACTGCGCTGACTCACAAATGCTGTCAGTCCTCACCATGCGTCTGTGGAGAGATCAGGGTGCTGCCCTTGTTTGACAGAGAGGAGACAGAGGGGAGTGAGTAGTGACCACGCAGATACACGTTTAAGTTTCCAGCCACCTCTAGAAATTAACTGGAAGTCACGAAATCTCCCAGATCCTACTCTGCTCGCTTTAGCCTAAACCAATCAACGCTGAGTTTTGCGCTGTTCCACTCAGTTGTACAGACGTCCTAGATGCTGGGGTGCATTTAGGATCCTAATCTTCTAATTAAGCACATAAAAATATTGTATTAGATTCCTCTGAATGCTGGAACTGTAGGACTTGGAGAGCTAAAAGGTCTTTGGCTCTTGGCTCTTAACCTAATCCGACTACTTCTTTGTATAAGGAAACAGGGCAAGCGTTCATAACAGGAAAACCAGCAAATGCTGGGGCCAGCCCTGGCCCCTCAATCCCAGCCCAGCAACCTGCACACTAGAGTGTCTGCAGGGACATGCTATTCCTACGGCTTCCAGGGAAAGCCCTTCCAGCCCATCCCCAGGAGGCAGCAGTGCTGCCGTGAGGAACTCAAGCGGCACCCCGCCCAGGGAAGAGACGTGATTTTGCTGCTGGTGCAAGTCCAACATCCAGCAGCACCACTGCACCGGAGGCCTGGGGCTCAGCACCTCCGTCCCTCCGTCCCTCCGTCCCCCCGTCCCTCCCTCCGTCCCTCCCTCCCTCCCTCCTGCTGCCCCAGCCAGGGACTCTCTAAACTTGATGTGTGTACGAATCCCTCGGGGAGCTGTGGATTGGCCTGACAGTCTGCACTTCTAACAAGCTCCCAGGTCTCTGCTGCTAGTCCCTTGACTACAAGGCCATAGACCATCTAGGTCAGGGGCCAGGCACCTTCTCCTATAAGGCTCGACAGCAAATCCTTCAGGCTGTGGGGCCACATGGTTTCTATCACAACTACTCAACTCTGCAGTTGTAGCACAGATACAGAAAAATGTAAACAAGCAAGTGTGGCTGTATTTCAATAAAACTTTATTTACGGAAGCTGGAGTTTGAATTTCATGATTTTCACGTTATGACCTTCTTCTAATTGTCTCCAACCATCTTTAACTGTAGAAACCACTCTTAGCTTGCAGGTCATACAGAAATAAAGGGCTGGCAGTCCAGAGGGGCTCACAGGCTGTGGTGTGCGGGCCTGAGTGAGGTCAGAATCCGTCTCCAGTGTGTGGTGAGCAAACTAGACAGACAGTCTGTCTGCAGCGGGCAGCTGCTTTCTCCGTCCTAGTTTCTCCTCCCGGGTGGCTAAACATCACCCTTTCTTCGTTTTGAGAGAAGAAACCAAAATCCCCCGTGTTTCAGCCCTAATCCAGAATCCCTAATGGCTGGTCCTTTGTGCACTGAGTGGGTTGGGTGCCTGTGTCTCTTGTCAGTTAGAGAAGCTGGAGGACAGGGAGGGCATGAGAGCTCTCATCGTCCGAGGCCGTGTGAAGCCCGTGGGCTCACTCACAAACAGCTGACATGTTCAAAGAAAGAAGAAAGCTGCCCTGTGTCTTTGCGGGAAAAAACGGAATGATTTGCATAAGGGAATAATGGTGTGGACAGCATGACAAACATGACTATTTATAAAGAGGGAGTTAGTGAGAGTATTAGGTGAGTCTACCTCCCTGAAGAGCCTCTGCCTCCTTGTCCCCGCTCACTGATCCCGAGATCATGTTCACGTGGTGGGTCTGCTGGGTCAGGTACTCCTGGAAATCCTTCACGAAGTCCAGAGGCTCTGGCTTCTTCTCGCCCATCTTGTTTGTTTTGTGTGGCTTGTTTTTAAAGTTTACAGGTCGTTACACCTGGGGGGACACTGAAATAATTACACACTATTAGGGAGAGCCAGCACACAGCAAAACACCACAGCGACACAGCACGACTGCAAGGCACTAAGCAGGGCCACAGAGGACACAGTCCCTGCCGTTACAGACGTGTCACCTTCCTGGGGAACTGGACGAGACACACACAAAACGGTGGGAAAGTAATAGAGTTAATACTTAAATCACTGGGATTCCAACTTAAGTCTTAGAGGATGGAAGGAAATTACAAAGACAGAAAATGAAGAAAAAAGGGGGAAAAAGTCCAGATGAAAGAAATAGGCACATCATCAGGGATTGTCAGTGGAGACAGTGAAGACATCAAGTGGCTCAGCAGGGCTGCCGAGGTTTCTGGATGCTGGGCATGCTACAGACCTGCCATACCCAATGCGGCCGCACGCAGCCACTGAGCACTTGGAATGTGGCTACTACAAATGACAGTTTTAAATTTTATTTAATTTACATTGAAACAGCGAGGGACACAGCAAAGGCTCTGAGTGATAGGGGTCACGCGAATGAGTCCTCCAGGAATAGGTGGTCTAGAACAGGGGTGCAACCTTTCTGTCAAAGTCCCAACAGTGAATATTTAGGCTTTTCAGGTCACACAATCTCTGTCAAAACTATTGACCTCTGTCACTGTAGCGAACGGCAGCCACACACAATACGTAAATGAATGAGTAGGCCTGCGTTTCAATAAAACCACAAAAACAGGCTCT
Source organism: Myotis daubentonii (assembly GCF_963259705.1). NCBI lineage: Eukaryota > Metazoa > Chordata > Mammalia > Chiroptera > Vespertilionidae > Myotis > Myotis daubentonii. The sequence continues at coordinate 63,431,633 of NC_081852.1, read as the reverse complement.
GAGCCGGGCTCGGCCTATGGGCTGCTTCCCCCCACCCCTGCCATTGAAATCCAAACCCACCTCTACCACCACCCATCAGCCCACGCACCCATCAGCCCATGGGGGGGTAAGAATGGGAGATTTTGTAATCGCAAACTAAACTGCTCCTGCCATAGGTTTATGGCCCAAATCCACAAATCAGATCACCAAAATGTTTTCTAGTAAGAACAGAACGAGGAAGTCTAGCACCTAAAAGGCAAAAAGTCTTTTCTTCCAGTAAAAACACTTTTATGCACAGGCCAAAGGCTGTGAAGTGGGAGGGTTCTATAAAAGTATTTTCCAATTAACAAAAGCTTGAGCAACATTTTAAGAACAAAAACTCCTATTTTAATTGATTAACTAGGAATCGACTGGAAACACTAACCCTTGACTACTTACGACTACAGATGATCTGACCACACAGCGTGCGGCCGTGGCCGTAGGAACTAACTAACGGCCAGGACTGTTTCCGCTGCTGTTTCCTTGGGCCGGTTCTGTTTCCTAGTCACTGTGTCGTTGTATTTCTATTTGTTTTGTGACTGCAGTTGAATCTACCGATTATCTGTCCTTTAAAATTTGCCCTTTGGTTAGAAAAACAAGATGAGTCAGTCAGCCTCAATGAAAAAGATTAAGAATAAGATCAAGAACAATCCTATATAATAAAAGCCCAATATGCAAATTATCCCCTTGACTGGGAGTTCGACCACTAGCTATGACATATGCTGACCACCAGGGGGAGGCACGGAACATGGCGGGCGTCAGTGACAGGATGTTGGCAGCAGGCGGCAGAGGAGGTGCTGTCGGCCCTAATGGGCGCCAATGAGAGCAGGACCGTAGTGGGATGGGGAAGCAGTGAGCGAGCAGCACCAGGCCAAGGCAGGTGCGAGCCAGGAACAATCGCCCCCTGATCGCCCCACAGATGGTGACCAGTGGCAGCGGCAGGGGGCGGGGCCGCCACACGGCTCCCAGGAGCTGAGGGAGCTGGGTGGGGGGCCTGGCCCAGATGATGGCCCCACAGATGGCGAGATGCGGGGTGTCCACGGAGCTCGCTCTCACTCCCCATGCTACCCTCCCTCAGGATGTCGGGAAAGTCCCCACACTCAGGTGCCAGGCGCCCACAGGAGCCCGCCCCACACCCTCACAGCCTCTTCCAGGTGAGCCGGCCGCAGCCACTGGGACCACAGGGGCTGGTCGGGCTCCCAGTGGGTTCGCATAGGAACTGGTCTGTGAGGCCAGCTGGGAGAGAGCGCGCTGCCCACCTGGCTTCCACGTGGCACCGCTGGGCAGCCCAGAGGCCCGTGCTGTGCCCCAGCCTGCAGCGTCCACCCCATCTCCGCATGGGGACTCGGGTGAGGGGACTCAGGCGAGGGGACTCAGGTGGAGGGGAGTGCATGAGGGCCTGTGGGTCCAGGTGCTGCCCAGGGCCCAGAGGTCAGCTAGGACCTGCCCTTCCGCACCAGACATTCGTGCTTTGATCACTGGCCAGGCCTAGGGACAGTACCCATGCACGAATTTTGTGCACTGGGCCTCTAGTCTATAATAATAAAAGCATAATATGCTGTTTAGATGGGACCTTCCAGATGAAGCTGGGGCTGCGAGGGAAGCCTGGGTCCTGAGTGCCAGAGTGAAGCCGGTGCTGACAGCTGGGGGAAGGAAGGCCTACTCTTGCACAAATTTCGTGTATCGGGTCTCTAGTATATAATAATGTTATATCTCAATAAAACCAAAGCACAGAGGGGTGGGGAGAACTGTAAAAATATACATGAAAATGTAAGAAATATAGCAGACAGAGGTGTAGAATGAGTTCCAGAAACAGAAAAATAAACAAGAAATGGTTTTTTAAAAACAATGATCAAGAAATGTCCAGAATTAGAGGTCTTTCATATTGAATGAGGTCAGAGTGTAAAATATTATATACGATAACACTTAGACACATTATTGTGAAATTTAAAAATCTCAAAGACAAAGAAAACTATACAACACTGTCTAGAGAGAAGGCAGTGCACCCACATAGGAAAGCAATCAGACTGCTCGGGTGTCAATGCGACCCAGTGCAGAAAACAACAGCAGGACCTGCAGAACCCATTTCAGAAAGTCTAAACTTCAAGCCGACCAGGGGATCGTCCAAAACCACATCACAATCCAGGGAGAGAATGTAGAGGCACTGCTTTAGAGCAGGGGAGGGAACCTTTCTTTTGTTCAGAGCCATTTGGATCTTTACATCATTCGAGGGCCATACAAAATTATTAACTTAAAAATTAGCTGCTCTATTTGGCCAAACACCTAATTAACTCCCCCCTAACGCCTTGGCAGGGCCAGACCGAAAGATTTCTCTGGCCTTACGTGGCCCGCGGGCCGGTGTTCCCCACCCCTGCTCTAGAATCAAGAAGACAAGAATACTTGCTATTGCTACTGCTATGCTTTAAATTGAATTTTTGGGGGTGACACTGGTTAATAAAATTATACAAGTTTTAGGGGTACAATTCTATAGTACATCATCTGTATATTGTATTGTGCTACTGCTATTCAACATAGTTCTGGAATAGAGACCCCCCACAATAAAAAAAGAAAAAAAAAAGGTACGAGGATTGGGAAATAAAAGATGATGATGATGAAGGTGAGGAGGAGGAGGATCGGGGAATTATTTTTTAAATTGTAAAAGTGGTAAGGCCCTAAAGCTGTCTGTGTTCTAATTGTAAAAGTTATAATTAAGAAAGAAATCCTGGTATTTACCTGGCAACTTAGCATCACCTCTAGCCAATCAATTCATAGGAAAACTGCTGTTTCCACTGGAAAATACCTGAATGTGCTCTGACGGGCTTCAATAAGCAAGATGAACCTTACCCAATCCCAACTGGAAAGCACAACACTGCTAGGGCACATGTGAAAAGCAGAAAAACGCAGGAGGCTGCCAGCGTGCCAGCAGAAGCAACGACCCTTTCATACGGGCGTCTCCAGATTGAAGAGCCCCAGCGAGCCTGATCACAGAGGTGCTGGCACGTTCCGACGGGCACTGTCATGCTGTAAATGTCACTCTTTTCCCTGCCACTCACTGTGTGCTGACTCAGTCACAATGCATGATGGGCTTAAAACAAATCCCAAGGCTAGGGATGCCAATGGGACAAGGAAAATAACGTCGTAAACACGAGAAAACCACTTTTAGTTTTTAACATATTGCTATGGCTTATAACCTTAGTCCTACACCCCCCCCCCCCCAACATACATACACACAGACACGCACATACCCTGGCGCGTGCACAGCATGGCAGGTCCTTGCACAGCTTTAATGCCTGGGATGAAAGATGCCTAAATCTGAACGGAGTCTTTGGTTCAAGACCCAGGTTTCTCTAGCTCACGTCAGTCTATCTAAGCACAAAAAACAGAAAATGAACACTAATTCTGAAACAGAAAGCTTCCTGATGCTGAAAGGAAATATATTTTATACCAAACCATCTTTCTGTCTTTAATAAAGTAATCAATAGGCTCAGGACTAAAAGTTTAATCTAAGAACTCCACAAATGAACTGATATCTGGAAATGCCTCTAAAACACTAATAAATTTTAAAACCTTTGCAAAAATAACATAGAAATCTACTTTGGAAATCAGCAAACTATGTTTTTATTAAAAGTTTCTTTTCTACTGGCCATGAATTCAATACCTTGGAGCTTGTTGGCCAAAAAAACTTACACAAACTGTCAATGTGTAAAATGATGTCATCAGAAAAAGAAACATATTGAGGAGTTGTCCACTCTAACCAGATTTGGGTGGTATATTCCAAGCCTGATCTACTCTTTCTAATATCTAAGTATATCAACCAGAGAGAAGAATTTTCCCCATACTCCATGACACTCTTTACTGTAACACTTCTGAGCCCTCCCTGCGATTCCTCTGAATAAAATTAAACCGGGGACTCCACTTCATGTAGGTACATGTCTACACAGAAACTGACCAGCATAGACCTCAATTGTTTTTATGTCAATAGCTTCTGCCAAACTAGCCATTCCAGGCTCAAAAATAAGGTTCTTCCACACCAGGCGGAGGCTGGGCACCCGGTGAGGGAAGACCCGCCCGAGAGTGAGCTCTCCTGTCCCACAGGACACGGCGGCCCCTTTACCTGCGCAGGCGACTGTGACCACTCTGATCCTCCTTTGGTGCCTGGAACAGCATTTATCTGTATGTTGTCCTCCGATCTTTCTTCTTCAGTCTCATTTTACAAACGGGAAGTTTTGATCAACACACACACACACACACACACACACACACACGGCCTCTGAGCCAGCAGGTAGCAATACAGCGGCGTCCTGATGCCAACCAGGAGACACCACCCCCTGGAACAGAGGTAACATGAGCCCAGAAGAAACTCTTCCCCGCCTCTCTTCCAAGCCCATCTTTGGTCCAGGCTCCAGGAGAATTCTGAGAACACGGGATGAGGGACGAGGAGCATCTATCTTACTGGCCCACTTTTTCAGAAGGGTCACTAAGCACAGAATAGAATACTTAGCGGCGGCCCAATGCAGTGACTTCATGCGGGGCCAGGTAGGCCTCTAACCTACAGTGACCGCAGGTCACCCAGGTGCTTGCTTTCAGACAGATCATACGTCCGACGGGCCGCCGGCCGCGGAGAAGTCTGACGAGTGAGGTCTGGTGAGTGTGGGGATAGCACGGCCTCGGAGAGTTGGGACGCGTGTCCTCTGACCACAGAACTGTCAGAAGACGGATTCCTGAAGGCAAACGGGCATTATGAGGCCCCGGGAAACCAGAACACGGAACAGCGAAACCCCAATAAGGACAAGGGATGAGGAGACACTCCACAGCGGACTCCACGGCTAACCTCTCCACCGGGACCAGCGCCCCCTGGGTCCGCCACTCCAGCATGGACGAGATGCGGAGGAGCTGCGATGTGCTCTGGAGACGCAGGCGGCCATGGAGGGACCTTCAACTCAGACGGAAAAGCCGCAGGGAGGTCTGCAGAGAGAAGCACAGCAGCGCCGCTGCCATCAGAGCGCACCGCACCCACGGGTCCCGCGGCGCCCGGAGCCCCTGGGCCCGGCTCGCCGACACCAGGGAGCGGACGGCAAAGACCAGGCAGCGCCGACGGCCGCCCCCAGGAAGGACGCGCCGGGACCGCTGTCCCCTCAACCGGTGGGTTCAACGCTGGGCACCAGCTTCCCTGTTCACGGGACCCCTCGACAAGCGGCCCCTCGGGCGCAGAAACACAGCACGCAGCCCGGGGAGACGCGGGTGGGCAGGGGTTTAACCCCCCACCACCCATCAGAGCACATCGGGGCTCCCCCTGCCCTCCCCATGGCAACCGAGACGCTGAGGGTGCCCGGGGCAGGCATCACCGCCACCGCCGTTCCCGGGAGTCCCCGAGACTCCGTTTTGCGGAGAACCGAGCGGAGCTTTGGAAACCGTCGGCGCAGACACGTTCAAGTCGCCCGGCGTCCGTCTCACCGAGTAAAGCGCCCGCCGCCCGCCGCCCGCCGCCCTGGGCTCCGAGCAAGCAGCGCGCGAGGGCCCGAAACGGGCCGCCGGGGGACGCAAACCCCGACGCGGCCCGAGCCCGCGGGTCGCGACCCGGCCACTCGCGCTCCGGACGGTTCGCCCGGAACCGGCGCACACGCGGTGCTCGCCCGGCCACCCGCAGGCGGGGGTCCAAGAGCCCTTCTCCCCGGGCCGGGAGGCGGACACCTGGGCGACTGCGCCTCGCCGGGCCTGGAACCCACGCCACCGGCGCCCCCCAACCCGAGCCCCTCCCGACGGCCGCCATGTCGGGGCGCCCCCCAACCCGAGCCACTCCCGACGGCCGCCACGTCGGGGCGCCCCTCAACCCGAGCCTCCGAGCCCCGCCCGACGACCGCCACCTCGGGGCGCCCCCCGCACGCCCACCGGTCAGAACGAGGCCGCCCCCCAAATCCTGAAAGGGCCCGGGTCGTGACCCCACCGACCCGCCGACCACGCCCGCTGCCGGGCTGGGCTGAGTTCCGGGCGGATCAGCCGCTCCGCCGCCCACCGGCTCTCCCGTCCCGCCTCTCTCCTTAGGCGTCCGGCTTGGCCGTGTGGCCGCCGGCTCGGACAGCAGCCGGCTACTTACCGCCTGGCAGCTGCCCCGAGTCACCCCCGCTGCCTTGTACGTCGCCGCTGCCGTCGCCGCCGTCGCCCCCGTCACCGCCACTGCTGCCGCGGCCGCCGCCATGTTTGGTGCGTCTCCGCTTCCTTCCCGCCCCACTGCTGTCGTCAAATCTCGCGCGAGCAGGGAGTAGCGCCAAGGCGGAAAGGAGAATTGTCCCTCCTGGCGTTCCGTAGTCGTAGGAGGCGTGGCCAGGGGCGTGAGCGGAGCGTGGTGGGCGGGGCGGAGGGGGCGGGGCGGGGGCGGGACGGGCCTGCCCTGTGGCCTCGGGGCGCTGGCGAGCGGCCCGGAGTTTTGAGGAATTCGCCGGCGTGCGACGCCCTGGCCTGCGGCTCCGATGGAGGTCGCGGCGGTCCGGCTGCTGCGCGGCGGCGCGCTGGTGAGTGCCCCGCGGGGTGGGGGGGGGGCGCTGGGGGCACCGTGCTGAGAATCGGGGCGACCTGGGACCCCGCGGCAGAGTCCTCTAACGGGACCGGGGCGCCCGCCCCTCCGCGGGTCAGTGTCAGACCTTCCTCCGTGGCCGGCCCGGGTCCCGCAAGGCGGCGGGCAGCGGCAGCGGGGGGAGCGGGCCGGGGGGCCGGACGCTCCTCGGCGGAGCCGGCTCCCTGCGTGGCGTCGAGGGCCGCCCGCGCGCGGTGTCCTTGCGGGCGGTGGGCCGGCCCCGAGTCGGGCCCTGCGGTGACATTGCGCGGCGATGGCACCTCCCCGGTGCCCCTTCCCCCGAGGTATTGTCAGCCTCCCCGCCCCTGCCGAACGGAAGATGGTCTCCTTCCGAGCGGAGCTTCCCTGCACCCCGGCCGCGCTCCTGCCCCGCATTAGACGGGCCCTCGGAGCTGGACCTCCCGCGGCCGGGGTCCGAGCGTCCTCCCGATGGGCTCGCCTCGCCCCGCCGCCCCGCCGCCCCGCCGCCCCGCCGCCCCGCCGCCCCGCCGCCCCGCCGCCCCGCCGCCCCGCCGCCCGGGCTGGAGCGGAAACCCCGCCCCCGGGGCGCCCACCTGTGGCGCCCAGTTCTGCTCGCGGGACCCACACACCTGGTGACTCTCCCGCCGCTCGCGCCTGGCCTTTTACACCAGGCGCCCTCGCCCCCTGCCCCGCTGTCCGGAGCCCCCTGCCCCCTGCCCCGCTGTCCGGAGCCCCCTGCCCCCTGCCCCGCTGTCCGGAGCCCCCTGCCCCCTGCCCCGCTGTCCGGAGCCCCCACATTTGCATCCGCTGCCGCCCGTGCAGGGCCCCGGGGCCCGGCTGACAGCGGCTGTTTACGTTTCCTTTCCCTCTTGTTCGCTTGGATGAGTTGAAAGTTCTTCGGCCGCCGCCTGGAGGCAGGGCTCTTTGTTTCATGGGGGATAATTGCAGTTATTTGATATTTAGGGTGTTCAGAGAATTAGTCAGACAATGTTAGCAAATTGTGGCGAAGAAGCGGTTAGATCGTGGGTGACACGGCCCTGTAATTGCTGTCAGTGGTGGAGCAGAGCCGCCTGGCTTCGCAGCTGGACTGGGTGTTGGGGCCCGTATTCGTGGAGCACACACAGGCGCTGACGGCCCCTTCTCTTCTCTTCTTGCTGCTCTGGCTGCAGCCTTGGCTCTCGCCCGTCCTGGAAGGTGGTTGAACTTCCCGATGAGAGTAAGGGGGTGCTCAGAGTCCCTCAGCGAGGACAGGGGCAGCAGGGCTCCCGCTGAGCGGACGCCGCCCTCCCCTTCCTGAGTCGGGGCCACGGACGCGTTGTGCTTGGATTGTGGGTTTCGTGGCAGCTTATCACCGTCCCTCCTTCTTGAAGCATTTGCACTGATGGAGTGTGGGCTCTGGTCAGTGGCTTGGGTTTGAGCCCGGCTCCGTCCCTTCCTAGTGTATCACCTTGGACATGTTTCTTCACCGCTGGGTGTCGGCTTCCTGGTGCATAAAATGATGGGATTAAGAGTACCTCTGCCCACAGGGTTGTTGTGAAGATTAAATGGATTTGTATGTGCAGGTGAGGCACTGAGAATAGTGCCCGCACAGCGGTAGCCGTCCTGAAATATTCGCTCTCATTCTTGCCAAGTAGGAGGCATTGGGCACTGTGGCAGATATAATAATAAAGACCCCAACACTGACCTCTAAGACGTTGCTCTTTTGCCTGGCGGGCGGGGTGTGACTCAGTTGGCTGAGTGAGCCCCCTGCGCCAGGAGGACGAGGGTTCCATTCCCAGTCAGAGCACATGCCCGGGTTGCAGACTCCATCTCCAGCAGGGGGCGGGCAGGAGGCAGCCGATCCATGTTTCTCATCAGTGTTTCTCTTCCTCTCTCTGAAAGCAATGAAAGCGTATTTTTAAAAATTAAATAAAAGAAGTTTATCTGATGTGGAAAGGTTGGAACTGTACCCAACCAGCCTCACCTCATCCAGCTGTGGCACCGGTGCTGTGGGTCCACGCCTGCCTGTGGCGCGGAGCAGGGAGAGGCTCCAGGGCCATCCGGAGAGACGGGCGCTCTGGAGCTGGGGTGGGTCTGAGGCTGGGAGAGGAGTGGGGGAGTCCTGAAACGAGGAGGGGCTGGGGCGTTCTGAGGAATTTGGGGCTTTGTCCTCTGGGCGGTGGAGACCCTGGAAAGTCTGAGCCTGGGAGGTGCAGCGTCATGGCTGTGACAGTTGACTTGTCACCGCACGTGCATGGAGGGTGGAGAGTGCCAGGTCAGGCTATTTCAGCCCCTAACCAGGGGTGCACGGAGAGGCGCCTGGAGGGGGCCTTTACAATGCAGGGACCGCATTTGACACCACCCTGCTACTCCCCGTGAGGCCAGGAGCCGGTGTCAGGTCATCAGGTCAGGACTTACCTTCCACCGGGACTGGGAGGCTGCGTTCATCCCTCGGGCACACAGTCGGGCTGGTCCCACGCTGCCGCCTCAGATCTTCCTGTTCTGGCGATTGGAACTCCCCTGTTCATTTGGTTTAAACAACCCCATCTGCCGGAACGGACCTCGCCAGCCGGTGGTTTTAGAACACTTCAGGCAGTTTCTGTTCCCTTCATCGTGCCCGGGACTGCCAGCCCCTCCAGCTGCCGGAGGCACGTGGGCCTTGCTCGATGCCCTGCCACGCACAGCCATCAGCACTCGTTCTCCAGTTATTGGCATCGGGGCTGAGAGAGCCCGGGGCGAAACAGAAACTGTCCGCGTGATAAACTGGACTCGGGTCAGGCCACTTGGGTTTGCATCCTCCCTGCCCTCACCCCCCAGGACATGCCCACTCGTCCTTCCGTGCTCTGCTCTCCACAGTGGGGAGAACAGCACAGTCAGGGAGGGGGGATGTCCGGGGCTTAGAACAGCTCTTGGCACGTTGTAAATACTTAGTAAACACTAGCTAGTGGTACGGGCAGAAGCCATCCCACCAGCTCCTGGGTGGGCCTGTCTGCTCCCCGCAGAGTTCTGATCCGCCAGCAGGGTCCTTGGCCTCAGGGACGTTACAGTTTCAATGGGAGGCGGAGCAGATGTGTTAAATGCGTGACAGGACAGTAGGAGGCTTGCCAGTGCTGAACAAATGTGTGGACAGATGTGCTTAGAGACATGGCTTAGGCCGGGGTAAGTCAGCAGAGGGGTGGGGAGCCAGGGCCAAGGTGTGTCGGCCAAGCGGGGAGGGAGGCGTGCGCTCTGAGAAACCATCAGCAGGAGAGCTGCGGGGATAGGCTGCGAGGATGGGACGCATTCAGGTGGCAGTGGCTGTTGCTGTAAGCGGTTAGGCCCGTGCTTGTCCCTGTAGCGCAACGCCCACAGCCCTGGGCTGAGCCTTTCCCTCACCTAGACACTGGCATTCAGAATGGTGTTGCCGCCCTCCTTTCTCTCTGGTTCCCAGGAGACCAACCGCAACGATCTCTGGCTGCCCTAGATTCTCTCCCCTTCCTCTCAGGGTCTCTGCCCTGGAAAACGAACCTTTCACCTTCCACAACTGAGCGCTGAGTCTTCCTTTACTTACTTGTTTTAAGTCTATTTTTATTGATTTCAGAGGGGAAGGGAGAGGGAGAGGGAGATAGAAACACCCATGGTGAGAGAGAACCATGGATTGGCCGCCACCTGCACGCCCCACGGGGGATGGAGCCTCAACCCGGGCCTGTGCCCTGACTGGGAATCGAACCCTGACCTCCTGGTTCCTAGGTCGACGCTCATCCACGGAGCCAGTCAGGCCCCTGTAATTGAATATAGAACATCTCAGAATTTTCTCCTTGTCAGAATACAGGCACCTTAAACGTTTACCAGTGGGAGTTAGAATGTTTAACTGCTGCGAAAGACAATTTGGGAAATTCTATTAGAATTTTGAATTCATGTTGCCCTTTGACATAGAATTCTTCTTTCAGATTGTGTTATACAGATAGAGTGCACAGGTGTGGAATAATGTAGGTCAAAAGCTATTCATCTGGTTTTTGGTTAGTTTTCCATTTTGTTAGCTTAACAATAAAAGGCTAAAGTGAGAAGCACCAAGCATTTGAGATGCGAAAGAATAGCTGTGCAAGAAGCACTGATTCGGGCAGAAAGGCCGGCAGGTCCCAGATCAGGAGTGTTTATGGGCCAGGACAGGGACAGCGGCATGGCTCCGGGAAGAGCCTGGAAGGGTGTGAATGAGCTGAGGAAGGAATCTATGGGTGTGAATAAGCCAACAGTGATTGTCATTGCTAGTGAATCAGCCACACTGAAGGGGGTCGGGAGAAAGAAATTTCAGAAACAAAGTATTGACTGGTGTATTGACAATACATGCTTCTGTGGCATAAGGGTTATTTTAGGCTGAGTGATCTGAGGAAACAGCAGACATGGGAGACGTTCTGAAAACCAAGTAGAAGACAACCTTTGTGAAGGTCGCTTGTGTTTGCACGGGAGCCTGTGGGTGGTTCCCTCACCAGCCAGGCCTGCCTCGCTTGGCTGGAGAAGGGGCCACACACTCACCGCAGACCCGCAGGAGCCCGATGGTCGGCAGTGAAAGCTTGTTCACGAACAGGCAGTCGCGGTGGGCAGGCATGTCCGAGGCCGCATCTTTCTTGACCGGGTCCGTCTTCACCTTCACCGAGCCTGCCTGTGGTCTCTTTGCATCTAGAATAACATGTCTTTGGAATGTGAGGGTCATTTCCTTTTCCCAGACCCCTCAGGGCACAAACTCCCACCAGAGCCCTTCTTTGCTGTTGTGATCCTGTTAACGGTGAACTGTGTGCTACCTTCTACCCGCCTGTGTTCACAGTCTGTGTCTATCGCTTTACTTTTCATACAGGCCCGCAGGCTCCTTGCTCTCTCCCGCCCCCTCCCCTATCACCAGGTGATTTCGTGTAACCCTATGTGTTCCCCTTTGATTCCGACGTGTAAATAAGTGGCAAATGGCCATTTTCCCCGAGCGTTTTCTCACTCCGTTGGATTTTGCTTCCTGGCAGTTGTCAGTTTGGCTCAGATAAACGCATAGAAATCCGAGCAGGTGACAGACAGCCTGAGCTGTGTCCTGCGCTTCGCCTGGTCGCGCCCATAACTGGCGCTCCACCCCCACATCTTCCTCTGGTGTTTCAGGTGCCGGCTTCTGCCGTGTTGGCGAGGTACTCGGTGTTCTACCTTGTTTACAGGGCGTGGACATGCCATTAAACCGTAATTTGTTTTTCTCCCGCTAATCTGTGTCTTATCAACTTGCTTTTTGGGCCAGCCAGAAGAACTTAAAAGGGTAGAAGTGTGGCAGTGTAGTGAAAGCTGGGGAGATCCCTGGGCACGTAGGAGGGAAACTGAGACAAGAAAATGGAGCAAGACCAAACAGTTGGGGCTGCTTGCAGCCAGCTGGTGAATCACAAGACCTTATCCTCGCCAGCCCAGGACACCTGAGAACAGAAGGTTACGGCCGCTGCTGCCGAACCAGAGAATGCGCAGCTTAACCTCCCGGGCCTGGGAAACAGAGCAAAGAGCCAGCTGTGCCATTTGTGCAGCTAAACTCCCGGACAGAGACCACGGGGGGGGGGGGGGGGGGGACAGGAAAGATAGCAGCTGGGGCAGGAGGCGGCGAAGGGGGCAGAAGGGGAGTTTATCTCACCCACAAAGAAGTCGGCTGCCTGAGGACTGGCCAGGCCAGATGGCCAGATGTGCGCGGGCGTGGGGCCTGAAACCTGCTCTGCTCCCCCAAGCGTCCAGCAGGGGGGCTTGGAAAGCTCTCGGAGGAGGGGGGGTGGGTGTAAAGCCCAGTCAAAGTCACGGCACACACAAGCGCACGCACACCCGTGTCTGCAGGGAGGAGCCAGGAGCCGCACTTGGTGAGGAGCCGTGAGAGCTGGCACTCCAGGGCAAGCATCCTCGTGCCGGAGCAGGACATTTCCTTGGGGGAAGTGTAGGTGCTCTCCCTTGGGGGTCAGCACCCCTTTGCTCCTGTGTCTGCCTTTGCCTCTTGTGCTGTAAACATTCCTTGTGCTGACCGCAAGGAGAAGGTTGTGGCTAACTTTGGCCAAAGTTAATGACTTTAGCAAAAGATTTACCAGAACCTTCGGCCGTCAGGGGATCTTAACCATTTCTGTGTCGTGGGTGAGAGGCATACGGCAGTGAAGCAGAGTGTATAGGCCTTTTCTCAACGTGTTTCAGAATGCATAGATCTGTAGGCTTACAGAGGAAATAAATTGCGATAAAGTTATTAAAGTATTTTAAATTGTAATATAACAATCGGTGCTTCTGAAATAAGACCCGGCAGCAGTTGAGTAACTGTCGTGACTGGGGACCCACTGCTCTGTGATGTGGAAGCATCTGTCCTGTCTTCTGGCGACAGTCACCGCTCACTCTTCACCCGCGGGACTCATGGCCTACGCTCAGAAGGGAAGAAAACACGTTTCTGCGAGAGGGCGGACGTGAAGGTGTGGTTCTAACCCATCCAAGTCCCTGGACTTCGGTTCCGCCCACAGGCGTCCCCAGACCCCAGGCCCCAGGTTTGGTCACCAGTGCGTCTCGTCTAAGAGCAACTGCTCTGGCGGTTGATAGGAAACAGATGGGACGGAAGCTCTGGGGAGGGCTGGGCGAGGCTGAAAACCCCAGTTCCACTCAGGAGCCCTGCTGCTCTGCACAGACTGTGAGGAGGTGCCGTGGGTGCTCCGTGGACAAGCCCGTGATGGCGGCCACCATGCAGGGCAGGGGCTCTCGGAAGTCACCATGGAGCCCAGCAGCGTGGCTCAGGGGTTGAGTGTTGACCTAGGAACCAGGTCAGGGTTCGATTCCCGTTCAGGGCACAGGCCCAGGTTGCGGGCTCGATCCCCAGTAGGGGGCGTGCAGGAGGCAGCCGACCCAGGATTCTCTCTCGTCTCTGATGTTTCTCTCTCTCTCCCTCTCCCTTCCTCTCTGAAATAATAAAAACATTTTTTTAAAGAATGGATTCCGCTCACTCAGCATACAGCCCCTGTGTCTCCAGTGAGCACTTTCCCCCCTGCACTGTGTCCCTCCTCCTTCCTGGCCCAGATGTTCATGTCCCAACTCTGTCTCTGAACGAGAGGAGCTCCGTGCGACTTTGCCCTAAACTGCCTGCCTCCTCCTTTCAGCACAAAGCGAAGTGGAGCAGAGGAATGAAGACACTCGTCTTCCTTCTGGGTGGCCAGCGCTTCTGTCCCGTTCAATCGGAGCCGAATGCGCAGCACAGCCCCGCGGCGATGGCCGGCGCAGGGAACAGCGTGGGTGCAGTGGGCGCTCCCTCCGGTTCTCCATGTGTCAGTGGCTCCGCGGGTGTCACCAGAACCCGCAGGAGGGAGTTGCCGTGACGCAGGCGCTGCTGTTGCCCCTGCACCGCTTGGCCCGCCCCACGGTGCCCGGCGCCCTGTGCGATCAGCAGCTGCTGGGAAGCTGCCAGCGCTCGCCTCCCCTCTGGACGCCCAGCGGGCCGGTGCCAGGGCCTGAGGCAGCCTCTTCCTTGTTAGGGAAAAGGGAAGCATGGGTTTCTTTCTAAACAGCTCTAAACTGCCCTACCATGAAGCTCAGTCATTTTAAGTGAATGATACAGTGATTTTCAGCCCATTGACAGAGTTGTGCACCCGCCCATCACCCAGAGAGGCTGGGAGATGTTCCTCCCCGAGGCATCCCTGCGCCCTTCGCAACTCCTCCCCCTCCTCCTCCTCGCCCCCACCTCTCCTTTCCCCTCCCCCTCCCGGCCCCGCCCCGCCCCGCCCCGCCCCCCTCCCTCCTCTGGATTTTCATGAACAGAATCACATAATGGCCAAAACCGGTTTGGCTCAGTGGATAGAGCGTCAGCCTGCGGACTGAGAGGTCCCGGGTTCGATTCCGGTCAAGGGCATGTACCTGGGTTGCGGGCACATCCCCCGGTGGGGGATGTGCAGGAGGCAGCTGATCGATGTTTCTCTCTCATCGATGTTTCTAACTCTCTCTATCTCTCTCCCTTCCTCTCTGAAAAATCAATAAAATATATTAAAAAAAAAAAAAAAAAAAGAATCACATAATGTGTGCACTTCGTGCCAGCTGCCCTTACTGGGCATGTTCTCAGGCTCAGGAAATGGCTGATTCCTGTCTCCTTTACTAAAATGCCGCAAAAGAACAGTGAAAAGGTGTAATAAGTCTTTCAAATGGGATGGCCTCTTTTTTCAATAAAATTGTAGCAACTCCATTGCTGAGTAGAATGGACACGGTGACAGGGAGTGTCCTAGCCTGGCAGGTACCCGAGGTCACTCGCCGCTGGGACGCGCCTGTCATGACGACTGACCGCCAGGGACCCCGCGGACCTGGCAGAAAGCCATCTCCGTCCACGGAGCCCTCTCTGGTGGGTCCTCGCTGGGCCCTTTCCATGGCTTCTCTCCTCGTCCTCAGGACTCCGAGCAGATTCTCTGCACTTTACAGGGAGGGACCAGGATGGAGGTGCTAACGGAGGTCAGATATCACTTGTCCAAGGTCACGGCCTTGTTGGATATGAGGTGCGAGGGTTCGAGGCCAGTGCTCTGACTCCAGAGCTGCTTTTCTCTTAAAAAAAAAAGTTTCTATTGATTTCAGAGAGGAAAGGAGGTGGGGAGAGAGAGAGAAACACCAGTGATGAGAGAGAACCGTGGACCAGCTGCCTCCTGCACGCCCCCCACTGGGGATCGAGCCTGCAGCCCGGGCCTGTGCCCTGACCTCCTGGTTCCTAGGCGGACGCTCACCGGAGCCACGCCGCCGGCCCAGAGCATCTTTTCTTCACCCTTTTGTGCTGTGCTCTCCTCCCACTGAGCAGCCGAAGAAACAAAACAGGCCGTAGACGTAAGCATGAGCTCCATCTAGAAAGTTCTCTTTCCTTGCAGGTAAAAGTTAATCATCTGGGAAATGTGTTCATTCGGAGCAGCTCGTTGCTGGCAAAGGAGTAATATCCCCGAAGCCAGTGTTTGCTTTTGTTCCCATGACCGTGAACGAGAAGTTGATGTTCTGACACTTCTCCTACCGCGTGTGTGCACACGTGTGTGCATATATGTGTACATGTGTGGTGTATGTTCCCTATCCATGTGTGTGGTGTGTGTATGTGTGTACACGTGTGCCTGTGGGCTCCCTACTCAACGGGGACTGTTTTTACAGCTTAGACGAAACTTCCCAACCTGCCTGCCTGCTTGGAAGAGCCTTCCGGGTGCCCTCCGGGCCTCCCACTCCGAGGCTCTGCTCAGCCCGGCAGGCGGCGGGCTCCCTGGCGCCCCCCTGCAGACGCTCTCCGACGAGGAGCTGATGATCCAGAGCGCAGGTGAGCGGGCCCCTGGCCGGGTCGGGCTGCGGCATGAGGTCCAAGCACACGGGCGGATCTGTGCACCTGCGTTCATGAATGGAATTGTTTGACACTCATTTAAAATTCTTTTTGAAAAAAGTACTGCACGTCATAGCAATAGAGCAAAGACTTACGGTATTTTTTCCTACAGTTAAAAAATTTGCCCGGGAAGAAGTTGCTCCTTTGGTCTCGACCATGGATGAAAATGCAAAGATGGAGAAGTCAGTCATACAAGGACTGTTTCAGCAAGGGGTACGCATGCATGTCTTCCACTTCCATCCCTGCAAACACCGTCCGGGTGAAAGTGCTGGCCTGCTTTTAGATGATGTAGGGCCTGTGAGGGTAGCAGCGGAGCTCTGCAGGGGGCTCCCGCCGCTGCCTCAGGCCCCGCCCTCGCTGCTTCCTCCGGGGCCGACCACTTCCATCTCCCTTTGAGGCTGTCCCTTCAGCCCAGCTACGTGTCCCCCAGCTTCAAACAGAAAGCCACCACCAGACGGCAGTGGAGGGGGCCAGAGTGTCGGAGAGGAAGGGGGCGCTCGCCTGCCACTTTCCCGCGCCAGGTGGTGAACTACATGCACCACCTCCTCTTCCTGGAACGAGGACTTGCACCCGGGGAGCTGGGGGTCCTGGGAAGCCCGGCCGCCGGTCCAGCCGGTCCAGGAAGCGCCGCCAGCTGTGCCCGCTCTGCTACCGTCGGGGTTTGCTGCAGTGGCTCAGAGGAGCCGCCCTGGAGGGTTGAGGAGTCAGGGGCAGCTCCTGGCTGGGGAGGTGGTGCTGAGTGCGAGCGGACGTTCCCACGAGCAGGTCCCCCTTCAGTGTCCTCCTCACAGTGACACCAGTGGGAAGGGCCGCCACCTGCAGGCCTGAGCGGTGAGGGTCGTCGGGGTTGTTCACGGCAGGCTTCTCGCATGCTTCCCTGGTCTTCACAGCGCCTTCCCTGTGCTTTGCTCTTTAGGTCACAAATGGAAGCAGGTAGCGTAGCGTTTAGTTATGTCACCGTTCCAGATTCGTGTGGTCTGTGTCATGTGCATAAATACAGTGAGGCACTCGTGGGAAATACAGGATTGAGAGGGGCGTGGCCACAGCTTACCTTTGACTTGTAAAGCGCCGCCCTGCCCCCGCAGTTCATGGCCGTGGACATCGACGCCAAGTATGGAGGGACCGGGGCTTCCTTCTTCTCCCTCGTCCTGGTGGTGGAGGAGCTGGCCAAGGTGGACGCGTCCGTGGCGCTGATCTGCGACATCCAGAACACGGTGGTGAACGGGCTGGTGCGGAAGCACGGGACGGAGGAGCAGAAGGCGGCCTACCTGAGCCAGCTGGCCACGGCCAAGGTGAGGCTGCGGGGGGCGGGCGGGGCTTTCTGTGCTCAGTCTGGGGGGACGTGCCGTGTGGGGAATGGCTGCTCCGGGCCGGAGAGCGGGCCCCGCAAAGGCCCCTGGTGCGTGCACGCCGCTAAACGCACTGCCTGTCGCCTGCCCCTTAGAAACTGAGAGAACGGTCGTGTGACGGTGGAGTTACTCTTTGACCCGATGATATTTTGTGACGCCCTCGTTGGAGGGCTCATGGCCATCGCGCTGTCCTTCTCCTGGAGGAGCCCATTCACTTAAACTCAGCATTGGACGTGTGTGCTGGGCCCCAGCCTGCCTGAGACGGGGTTGGGGAGACACTGCCATCGGGCGCCATCTCCGCCCGGAAGCGCGCAGGTTGTGAGCGTGGCCGGCGGCTGAGCAGGTGTTTGCTGCCGAGAGAGTGTCGTGCGGAGTGTGACAGTGACTGGCGCGCGTGCCCCGCAGGTGGGGAGCTTCTGCCTGTCGGAGGCCGGGGCCGGCAGCGACTCGTTCGCCCTGAAGACCAGAGCCGAGAAGAAGGGGGGCCACTACGTCCTCAATGGGTCCAAGATGTGGATCAGCAGCGCCCGGGAGGCCGAGCTCTTCCTGGTGATGGCGAACGTGGATCCGGGCGCGGTCAGTTCCCACACCCCGTCTGTCCTCTTTCTCTCCGTCCCGCGTCCAGGTCCCCAAGGCCTTGTCCTGGAGTCTCCCTCCTCCCTCCTCCCTCGCAGCCCAGCCTCCTGGTGCTGTGCAGGTGTGCGCCCGCGGGGCGGCCATCCTCGGTGTCGGTTCATTTCTCATTCCCTACTTAACGATGAGAAACCCAGGTACCTGGTTAGTACATTTAGTTTTAAGACTCTTTTATTCAATTGGAAAATAGACATACAGCAAAGTAAATACATTTTAACTTTTGTCTTTTCTCGAATGTGACATTTAATTGAATTACGTTTTAAGACTGAAGTTTTTAATGAAATGGAGTATGAAACGTGGAGTCCCCATGATCATGTGGTTCTGTAACTGGATCATGTAAAAGCCCCACTGGGTTCTGAGGAAGGAGGGGGCGAGGCGAGTGAGTCTGAGCCCAGGCCCTCTGCTCCTCCCTGTCGTCTACATGCTGCAGTGCCAGCCCCGGCGGCTCTCGCTAAAGGTCCCTTCTGGGTTCTGTTTACCTGAATGGTGGGAAGGAGGGATCTAATCAGCCGGGTACTCACATCCCCTCCCCTAGGGGTACCGAGGCATCACCTGCTTCGTGGTCGACCGGGACATGGAGGGCTTCCACGTGGGGAAAGCCGAGAACAAGCTGGGCATCAGGGCCTCGTCCACCTGCCCGCTCACCCTCGAGGACGTCAAGGTGGGTGTCGGAGCTCCAGCGCGTCGGCGGGTGTGAGCCGCTCTGCGCGGACCGCGGGTGCGGGGAGGCGGCGACCGCGGGCCCGGTGGGCTCGGACGAGGACGTGCTCGGGGCCATGATCGCTGTGCTCCCCAAGGGTTAGGCCAGAGGGAGCCTGGCTGCCTGGCAGTTCCTGAGTCAGGAATTGACCCGTTTACCCGCGTGATGCTGTGGCCAGGCTCAGGCAGGAGCCTGTGTCGGTGCAGCGCAGGCCACCAGGTGGGGGTGTTGCTCAGGGAGATGGGAATCACCGGGCAGCGCCCCTCAGTTCTGAGTTGAGTCTTTTAAAATGAGGGTGGACTTTAGAGAGAGAGGGGCCGTGAGGGCGGACTTTAGAGAGAGAGGGGCCGTGAGGGCGGACTTTAGAGAGAGAGAGGCCGTGAGGGTGGACTTTAGAGAGAGAGACTGGCCCACAGGTGCCGGGGCCTTATGGCTGCCTTCCTTCTTCCTGCTTTCTCTTCTCTTTCTCCATCTGCCCGTCTCTCCTCGCTGTCCTTATCCTAAAGCCAGTGCATCTTTTGCTGCTTCTGGTGCAGCTTTTTGAAAATGATGCGTGAACACGGTCACCTCCCCCCTTCCCTCCTCTCTAGGCGCACACGCACGTGCACACACATGCATTCTCCTGGGTGACAGTCTCCACGGGACAGTTCCCGCCCGAGCGGCCACAGGGAGTCCGTGTTTCCTGCGACTCCCCGTGTCGCTCACACTGGGCCATGCGGACAGGAGCTGGGGACACCTCGTTCCTTCGTGCTGTTGAGGAGCCGTGAGCGACTCCTGCCTCTGGACGCATTCGTCGCCAGCAGATGCCGGCGGGTTCTGGGCAGGGGCCGTCTCTCCCAGAGCCGTGCCGGGAGCCATTCACCACGGGACACAGCTGGGGCCGAGCACTGTGCTGGGTCACGGCACACGCGTTGCAGTCGATGTGCATTAAAAGTAAAAAATCAGCCGGGCCGGCGAGGCTCAGTGGTTGAGCACTGACCCATGAACCGGGAGGTCACGGTTCGATTCCCGGTCAGGGCACAGGCCCAGAGTGGGGCGTCAGGAGGCAGCCAATCAATGACTCTCATCGTTAATGTTTCTGTTCCTCTATCCCTCTCCCTTCCTCTCTCTGAAACCAACAAAAACATTTTTTAAATATACTTTTATTGATTTCAAAGAGGAAGGGAGAGGGAGAGATAGAAACATCAATGATGAGAGAGAATCATGGATCAGCTGCCTCCTGCACGCCCCCCACTGGGGACCGAGTCCGCAACCTGGGCACATGCCCTGACCAGGAATCGAACCCGGGACCCTTTGGTCCCCAGGCTGATGCTCTATCCATTGAGCCAAAACAGCTAGGGCCGTGGTCGGCAAACTGCAGCTCGCAAGCCACATATGGCTCTTTGGCCCCTTGAGTGTGGCTCTTCCTAAGCCTTAGGAGTACCCTAATTAAGTAAATAACAGTGTACCTACCTATACAGTTTAAGTTTAAAAAATTTGGCTCTCAAAAGAAATTTCAATCGTCGTACTGTTGATATTTGGCTCTGTTGATAATGAGTTTGCTGACCACTGAGCTAGGGCAACATTTAAAACACACACACGCACACGCGCGTGCGTGCACACACACACACAAACACACAATCAAAATGAATTATGTTGAATTAAATTGAGAAATAATTGGTTTTTTCCAGGTTCCAGAAGCCAATGTCCTGGGGCAGGTGGGCCATGGCTACAAGTACGCCATAGGGAGCCTCAATGAAGGGAGAATAGGCATCGCTGCTCAGGTGGGTCGCCTTGTGCCCTGGCACGCTCTCTCCCGGGGCCGGTCAGTGAACAGCGGGAAGGGGAAATGCAGTGCAGCCAGCAAGAGGGGAAGCGTGCGGACACAAGGGGGCGCCCTCCCTCCAGGCCCGCAGGGCTCTGGGCTCCCCATCAGAGAGGTCCTGAGAACCAACAGTGGGCTCAGGTGGCGGCTTCCTGCTTTCGGAACATGAACGTTCGCCCGATACCGGCATCGATGACGTCCAGGCTGTGTGATAGATGCAGTATTTTATTTTAAATCAAGTCTTTAACGCATGAAATCCATTCTGGAAGAACATTCTAATTTACGAAGAAGTGATTTTGAACTATGTAGTACAAGTCTCTAATCAATAGATAATGAAATGTTTGTTCTTGGTTTTGCATGTGAAATTCAGGGGATTTGTGTGTGAGACGCTTGAAATACAAGAGCTGCATTGAATAGATATGTGGTGTGAGAACTATTCAGTCATTTATCATATTTGCCCTTTGTCATGCATAGCACAGGTTTCTATTACGTGGTATGGTTATTTCTTAGATTAAGAAAATGAGTAAAGCCTTTGGTTTTATAAATTACATCATTTTTGTAGGATATATTTATTTACTTTTAGTCAGTGAATATCTGGAATTCACAAACAGAAGAGCTTTTAGATTTTAGGTTATTATACAGACTATAGCTGTTGGATTGCTTAAATGTTGTGGTATGACTCGAGAATTTTTCACGGCTGCTAGGTTTGCTAACAGAATATTCTTAAATCGTAACGCTTACCTCCCCACAGAACTAGATAACATCTTACTGAAGAGACTGGCTTCTCTGTTCTTCTGAAAGGGTTTCTGCGGTTCAGCTCCGTCAGACATGCAGCCAACGTAGACGCTCTGGCGCAGAGCACGCTGCTGGGGGCGGCTGTTGCTCGGGTGGCCTTACAGCCCGACCGGAAGTTAAGGTCAGGGGGCGGCGGGCGCCTCGTAGGGACCGAGGCCCCAGGGAGCGGGTCTGAAGGTGCCCGTCCTCCACCCTCTGCAGCCGCAGAGACTTAGACTTTCAGGGTTTACAGTGAAAGCATTTCAGAGGGAGGCCGGTTTTAGCGGACAGCCGCCTATTTCCGTTTTCACGCCAATAGAAAACTCTATTCTAAGGTGAAACAACTTCCGTTCTAGGGTGACAGGCACCCTCCAAGCTCAGAGCCGGAGTGCAGGGGCCCGGCCGCACTCCCTTTGTTCTGTCGGAGTTCTGCTCCTTTGTTTTCGTCCTTTAATTTTTACACGATATCCTGTTCTCCAGGAAGTTCTAAATAAACGGCTAGAGGAAAGGTGACGTGTTCGATTGAAATATTGAAGTTTGTGGGCATTTCCCCCAAAGCTTAACCTGCCGCTTCTCTTTCCCCCTTTCTGAGCCTGCATGGCATGCCGTGGTTAGATGTGACTTCATGATGACGTAACGTTGAACTCAGGGACCATTTCTAAGCGGGGACCATTCAGCCGATGCGGAGCGTGGTTAGCCAGGAGGAGCTGCAGCGGGGCTGCCCCACGGCCTGGGCGGTCCTCTAGGGTGTGAGCGGGCGGTGTTCCCACCTGCTCCGTGAGTTCTCGGCTCCGGCTCTGCACTCGCCCTGGGCGGGAGTCTGATGCCTGGCTTAGCCACACTGGCCCCTGCCCAGGTTCGGGCTCTGTAACAAAATAAGAAATTCTGATCTTTTCTTCCCTCAGATGCTGGGATTGGCTCAAGGATGTTTTGACTACACTGTTCCATATATTAAAGAAAGGATGCAGTTTGGCAAAAGATTATTTGACTTTCAGGTATATAATCCTTAGTATCTTTCCCTGTGCTGGACTCGCCTGCCTTCCGGCTAGTGAAGAGGGGGCGCAAAGCCGTGGGGGACCCTTGGATCCCAGTGGGAGAGGGAGGGGACCAGGGTGTCTGGGAGAGCCTTGGAGGTGGCTCCGCACGGCTTCCCAAGCTCCGCACACGGGTCTGCAGTCACTGCCGGGCTCAGGTCCTGGTCGTCTGTGTTACTGGCTTTAGGCCTGAGACAGGCCCCGCCCGCTCTGCACCCCGAGGGCCCGCTCTGTCGGGTAGAGATGAGGCCCGTCCTCCGGGCGGTTTCCCTCCGGCGGGCAGGTGCCAGCGCGTGGCGGAGGCCGGCAGTGTTCAGTGAGTGACAGGGTCCTCCGGAGACTCCTCGGTCCGCCCCGCCCCTTCCACGGGCGCATTCGGCACAGAAAGCAAAGCGCCAGAGAGGTGCCCTCCGCCAGCGTGGGGGCGGCACTGGCCTGGCCCAGTGGCCTGGCTCTCAGAGCTCCCGGCTGCCAGGGGCGGGGCTGGGGCCCACCCTCAGCAGGTCTCAGCAGGTTGGCGGCTGGAGCAGCTGACAGCTCACCCAGCTCATCGGCAGGGACCACAGGGATCACCGCGGGTCTGGCGGTCCCCGTGAGCTCGGTCTCTGGCCGCTCTTCCTTCCCCGCTCCGGCCTGCTGCGTCTCGGGGTGCTGGCCAGGCATCATGCCAGCACACGCACCGCACGCATGCAGGGGCCCCGGGTTGGGGGTGCACAGTCAGGTCAAGGTCTGCAAAGTGGGAGCACAGCAGGCCTGGCCGGATCCCCGCAGTCATGTGACCACCGCCATCCTCTGCACAGAGACTGAGTTCCCAGGGTCCCCACAGTCACGTGACCACCGCCATCCTCTGCACAGAGACCGACTTCCCAGGGCCATGCGGGGTGGTATCAGAATTACAGGATCTGTTGTCCTGGCGTCTGTCCTCGAGGACTTTCTCAGAGCAGCAGCAGCAGAGGGACAGACGCGGGGCAGGGTGAGGGAGGCGTGGTCCCTCTGCACACAGGAAGCGGCGGACATGGACATGGGGGAGGAGGAAGGGCCAGGGGTGACATTTCTAAAGATGCTTCTCGGGGTGATTAAAAGAAAACTTAGAAGTTTGATCATGAAAAGCAGCTTATTAGTTTTATGTCTGTGTGAGGCCTGGGTTCAAGTTGGTCGTTTTTAAAAGCTTTACTCTCAGTAGAGCAGTTGGTTTTGCTCTGCCTGAGCTAACATCATTCTCTCCGCTAGACCGCAAGCTCGAGCAACTAGATGAGAATGAAAATTTTCTTAATTCAAGCAAATGCAAATGTATATTCAAAATTTTGCTCTTTTGGAATTTTGTTTAACCTCCACTTGAACATAAAAAAGGTTGAAAATAATTATTAAATATAACTCAAATTTTTAAAGTTAACTTGGTGATCATTAATTTTTTCAACCTTGACATGATACAGAATTACATGAACTTGGAAAACTTCTTAAAGCAACACATGCCGTGCAGGTGGCAGGTTGTGAAGTATTTTTACAACATGAGTGTAGGTTCCTTGGGGGATGTTTGAGTCTCTGTCGCCCATCGGCGGGACTTGGGCGCCTTCTCTAACTTGGCCTCCTGTCTAGGGGCTGCAGCACCAGGTGGCCCAGGTGGCCACCCAGCTGGAGGCGGCGCGGCTGCTGACCTACAACGCCGCGCGGCTGGTGGAGGCGGGGAAGCCGTTCATCAAGGAGGCGGCCATGGCCAAGTACTACGCGTCCGAGGTGAAGTGCTGCTGCTGCTGCTGCTGCTAATAATTCAAAAAATAATAAAAACGCAGGCGCTTCCGTCGGAAAGGGCCTTCGTTCTGTGAGGTCCCGAGTGTCCCCAGGGTCCCACATGGAAACCATGGCGCCCAATTCAGGTGGGAGGACCCTCGTAAACCCCCAGTCAGCCTCGTCCGAGTGCTGGCGTCGCCTGCATGGTTCCACGTCAGGGCGAGTGAATGCCATGGAGATGATGGGAAATGGAAACACCCAGAAGGGGCTGCCCGTGTGTGTGCTCTCTGTTCAAACAGATGAGCTCTGTGTTACACAGACGTGTTCCGTTACACAGGTGTGTACCGTGTTACACAGATGAGCTCAGTGTTACACAGATGAGCTCCGTGTTACACAGACGTGGCCTGAGAACTCGGCCAGGTCCCGGGGCTGCTGTTCCTAGCCTCAGCAGTTTGTCCTCCTTCCGTAGCCTCACATAGTCATTGAACCCTTCATCCTGTCAGCTCCTGCCTCCACCTCCCTTGAGGGCCAGGCTATCAGACCCCATGTCTGCTCTGCCCGCCCGCCCGCACGGCACGAGAGAGGTCACACGGGTGACCTCTGCTGTGTTTGGTAGGTCGCGGGGCTGACGACCAGCAGATGCATCGACTGGATGGGAGGCGTGGGCTACACCAGGAACTGCCCTGTGGAGAAGTACTTCCGAGACGCCAAGATCGGTAAGGCTGCTCCCGTCGGTTCGGCCGCCACGGGTGTGCGGGCCGTATCGGCGGTGTGTGCGCCTGCGCCAGGGGCTGCCTCTCCTCTGGCTGCGCTTCCCACCTCTTCCCTCCAGAACTGGGTTTACAGGTTCTTTTAAAAACATCAAATTGCCTTTCCGAATGCCTCGGCAGACCTAGTAAAACCACAGCACACTCTGTCCTGCCCTGGCCGTGCTCAGTGGGTCGGAGCGTCGTTCTGTCACCAGAAGGTTGGGGTCCAGGTCCCGGGCAGGGCACACGCCCAGGTCGCAGGTTGGATCCTGGGTGGGGGCACATATGGGAGACAACTGATCGATGTTTCTCCCCCACCTCACCCCCCTTCCCCCTCCCTGAAGATCAATGAAAAAACATCCTCGGGTGAGGATTTTTAAAAATCTGCCTTAATTTTTCTTTTACTAAAACCGTTAACATTTGGGGTTTGTTTCGTCTGTTCTTTGAAGTGTGAGTCACCATTTCAGAAGCTGCCTGAGCATCCGAGGCTCTGTCCAGGCGGAGCACGGAAGCCGCCCTGCAGGCCGCGGTCCTGAGGGCCCTCGGGCTTCTGCGCTGGCGGCTCAGGGACGGGAGCCTGGCCTGTGTGATGCGGGTTCTGGAATCGGAATCCCACTCCCAGGCGCAGGGCCATCGTCTCGCAGGCACAGCCGCCTCCGCAGGCCACATGCTCGGGGCGTGGGGCACTGGCGCGGAGCAGAGCGTGGAGCAGGTGCAGGTCTGTCCGCAGAGCTGTGCCTTCCGCACACGCAGCCGGGTCCTCACTCCGGTCCCTTTGTTTAAGGTACAATATACGAGGGCGCGTCCAACATCCAGCTGAACACCATCGGGAAGCACCTCGACGCGGCGTACTGACCCCGGGGCCCGCTGGGCCGTCTGCACCCCGAAGCTCTGTGACCTGGGGAGCGTCACCCGGCAGCACAGTGATTGATGGAAGCTGTGGTCGTGGGTCTTGGGTCGCCCTCTCTGTGTTCTTCCAGCTCCGCCCAGCGTGGGCACAGGAAGCCACTTGAACATCTGGGGAGAAATGCTCTCCTGCCTCCTCGGAACTTTCTAAAGGTCTGAGGCCTCGTCCCAGCTGCAGGTGCAGAGGGGCCTCCATGGCTGGGTGCTGGTGACCCCGGGCGTTGTCTGGTCCCACGAGACCTCCTTTGTGGCATTCGACAGACATGTCGGTTAGACTTGGCAAGTCTCCCGGATTGAGTCCACCCTAAGCTGCTAAATGAGATAGAAACAGACAAATACTTTCTATAGGAAAATCTAAGAGTTCTAGTTGTGAAAACCTGAGGATGGGAGGAAGGTAAGGGTCCCACTCTGTAAGTCGTAAACGTGAAGAAAACGCTATTTTACCAAAATAAAGCGAAGATGTCGCGAGGCCGGCCTGTGCGGAGGGTGTGGGCGGGCTGTCAGCTCGGCTGACTGTCCGGTGCGAAGCCTCAGCACTGGGGTCCGCGGTCAGAGGCGCCCCTGTTGTCGTGTCACTGTCCGCACTGTCGCCAGCAAGTGTCTCCTTAAGCGGGACCGTCCTCGGCCGCGCTGCCTGGCTTCACCGAGGCTTGTGCTTCAGCCGCTGCGCCTCGTTGGGCTCCGTGATTCTCAGGAGGGAGGTGTCCTGCCCCCCGGAGCCGTGTCCGATCTCATGGGGGGCAGTTAGAGCAGGTTCAGTGACAGAGAATGACAGAAAAGTCCTTTCATCACGGGAAGCAGAAGCACTTGGGTGCCTGCAGCGCAGGTGCAGAAAGGCCGAGGTCGGCACAGGGGCCTCGAGGGGGTGGAGGGGATGCCGGGTGGTGGGGCCGCCGGGTGGAGGGGGTGCCGGGGTCACAGGTCCTGAAAGGGCTGGGGAGCGTTTCAAGGCTCAGCGTCGCCGCTGCTGCACAGGAAGCACCTTGGGCGCAGATGCAGGACAGGGTTTGTTAGGAAAGAAGTTGTGCTTTGCCCGTTCACGTTTACTGAGCTGGACTCTGTAATGCAGATCATAGTTAAATATTCAGAATTGTGTACATACAGCGGATGTGGGAGTTACATTAAAGTATTAGGAAGAAATAAGAACAAGTTAGTCCTTGGTCCAAAAGAGGTAACATCTACTTAACTTTCAAACAGGGAGATGAGGAAAGCCCTCATTCAGTCTCTCAGAATGAAAGTGGGGGGACTGATGGGAAGTCGGGGGGACTGATGGGAAGTCGGGGGGACTGATGGGAAGTCAGGGGGAGCCTGATGGGAAGTCGGGGGGGACTGATGGGAAGTCAGGGGGAGCCTGATGGGAAGTCGGGGGCGACTGATGGGAAGTCGGGGGACTGATGGGAAGTCGGGGAGACCTGATGGGAAGTCGGGGGGGACTGATGGGAAGTCAGGGGGAGCCTGATGGGAAGTCGGGGGCGACTGATGGGAAGTCGGGGGACTGATGGGAAGTCGGGGGACCTGATGGAAGTCAGGGGACTGATGGGAAGTCGGGGTGGGTGAAATGCTCTGAATGGAAGGGGCGTGGACGTGACTTCCTGTGACTGTGAAGGTGGCTTTACCGCCAGCGGCAGAGAAGCCAACATTGGTGAAAAGCCTCTCAGCTCCCCCGGAATTAGAAACCCGCGAGTCACGTGGGCAGCCACGCGGACCTCGCCGATGTCAGGGGCGCAGCCAGCCGACGTCTCCCATCGCTGTCTCTCTCTCCCCTCCCTTCCACTCGCTCTATAAATCAGTGGAGAAAATATCCTCGGGTGAAGATTAACAAAAAAAAACCCAAAAAGCTAGAAATGGCTGAGTGGGAGCTTAAATCATGGAACGACACCTACAACCCAGCCACTTAAAAGAACAAGATCCATTGGCTGAGGTTAAATCACCCGACTTGTCTTATTTTAAATATGACAAATCGCACAATATTTGTGCAGCGCAGTAAGAAACTGTAGTTTTGTGCGTGCAGGCACGTGTATAAATTCTTAACTCGGGCGGTCTGGTCGCCACGCAGAAGCGCCTGGGACTTGGAGGAGGGAGGCAGCGGTCGCGGGCACCCCTCCCCCCGCAGGTTTGTAACGGCGTGTGTGTGTGGGGATCGCAGTTGCCTGGGCACCACTTCTGTGCTCGAAGGTGAGTGAGTGAGAGCTGCCGAGGGTGAGGGTGCACCGTGTCCCTTTCCCGATCCTGCCCCATTCAGCCACCAGGGAGACTAGACTGACGGGGGAGTGAGGGGACCTGCCTGGGCAAGGGGGGGCGGGGGGGCGGACTAGCCCTGAGCAGGTCGCTTGGCTGAGCAGACCTCACCCAAAGGACTGGTCTTGGGATTAGCATCTTGCCTTTACTTGTAACTCGATTTTCTGTGATTTGACCTGAGGTGTTCAAATGTGATATTTTCTTGGACATGAACTACTTGTTCCCAGGAAAAAAGAAAATTCCAAAGTCCTACGGACGCCAGGCCCCAGACCGTCGTCGAAATTGGGGCTTCGCTGGGGCTGCTTCTGTCCGACCTGGGAGCCACACTGAAAAGGCGTGTGAATGTGCACAAGAGCCTGTTTGCCTCTCGCCCGCGATGCCCACGACGGTTACCACCTGGCCCCTGAGGGGAAGGGCCACACTGCTCACCCCGTCGGCCCTAAGTTCATTCAAGTGTTGCCTCTTTCCAGCCCGTTTTCCTATCTGAGTGTTCCACTGGGCCCCACCATCCGGGCCCCACTGTCTAGGCCCCACCAGCCGGGTCCCACCATCCGGGCCCCACCATCCGGGTCCCAACAGCCAGGTCCCACCGTCCGGGTCCCACCAGCCTGGTCCCACCGTCCGGGTCCCACCAGCCTGGTCCCACCGTCTGGGCCCCACCATCCGGGTCCCACCGTCCGGGTCCCACCAGCCAGGGCCCACCGTCCGGGGCCCCTCCAGAGGAGCCGAGCCCCGCGCTCACCACTGCCCGCAGGAGAGGGCTGCATGTTTCATGCAAAACCCAGAGCACCCGCGGGTGGCGTCGGGAGGAGCAGCTCTGGGAAGAGCCCTCGTCCGTCTGTCCAGCAGGAGAGGGCGGCTCGCGGGGGGCGGGGGGCTGGTGGCTGTGAGGCCTCCTGTGATTTCTCCCGACACTCAGGTCCCCCGTATTCTTCTGCGTTGCCCTCTGCCCTTCACTTCTCACACGTGTGGCCCTTCCCTCTCCCGGCTTCCCGCCTCGGCGTGCGGGTTTCCTGTCCAAGGCCCGTGGCCGCTGCCCCGGGGACCGAGCTCTCGGCCCTCAGCCCTCGGCCGCCCCGCGGAGGCAGGCCGCCCGGTCCCATTGTTTCGATGAGTAATTACATTTTTAATAAAGAGGCTGAAATCGCAGGGACTTCCACCTCCTCGCATGGACTTGATGAGAGCGGTTTCCATATAGATCTCCATTGTTCTGGCGGTAATTAAGTTTTCGTGGGTGGAGAGCGCAGCGTCCTGCGTGCGCTCGGCTATTATGGAGCTTTAACACCTGAAGGGCCCTCTCGGAAGGTTTCCTATTCCTGGTCCTTCCCAGCGTCTCTTGTTTTCTAACCCCTCCTTTTGTGTTTTCTATTTCTACGATGAGCTCCTGTGGGCTCCATGACCCACAGGGTTTTAAAAAATAATTGTATTCAAAGCGTCCAAGAGGAGAACGTATGTTCATAGAAAAATACAAGTGAAAGCTGCCGGCGGGACCGAGGCGGGCGCTGCCACGGAGGGAGCTCCACTTCTGGCCGGGAGAAGGCTGGGCGGCAGGCTCAGCCCGGGGCGGGGGGCGGGGGGGGAGGCTCAGCCCAGAAGAGGGGGGCAGGCTCAGCCGGGGGGGGGGAGGCTCAGCTGGGGGGGGAGGCTCAGCCCAGGAGGGGGTGGCAGGCTCAGCCGGGGCGGGGGGGGGGGGGGAGGCTCAGCCCGGGGGGGGGCAGGCTCAGCCCGGGGGGGCAGGAGGCTGCGCCCCGAGCCAAGGACTGTCAGCCCCGGGCTCCCAGGTGCGGGCGGAAGAGAACCAAACAGACAGCAAGAGGCAACCTCAGGACACAAGCGCCTGGCAGTGCCCAGCGATGCCCATGGTGAGAGGCAGCAAGGACAGCCCAGGCAGGCCCCGCAGCCCTGGCCCTGGGGAGCCCGCCCACCCGCAGGGAGCCCTGACTGGGTGCTGAGTCCACTCAGCCCGAAGGAGGAGGAGCGTGTTGACTCCACCCACAGACCGAACACATCAGGTGAGTCGGGCTCAGAAGCCAGGTGAGCTGCGCGGGCCACTAAACTGAGGCGTTTTCTCTGAAGGAGGGACCTGGAGGTGGCGGGCAGGGCCGGAGGGAGGAGCCTCGGCCGTGGACAGCTCTGGGGGATCAGCTAGTTGGGGTAAGAGGGTCTTTCCATCTGCTCCGGACTGAACGCCTGTGCCCCCCATTCAGGCGCCGAAGTGAAGGACGGGCGGTGGTGCTGGGAGGCGGGGCTGGGGTGGGCGGCCTGGGATGTGCTTATAAAAGGGCCCGCGCAGCCGCCGAGGAAGCGGGCCGGACGCCGGGCCTGACGGCCCCGTGACCTTGCACTTCCCAGCCTCCGGAACTGTGAGTGATGAGCCTTTCTTGCTTCTAAGCCCCCCAAGTTCACCCCAACAGACAAAGACGCCACCCCCCGCTCCAGCCTCCAAAAAAGCCAAGGCCAGGTGCCCAGGGCAGACCTGGGGGCGCGGCCGGGCAGACGCCCTCCTGGGTAGTGCTTTCACCTAAAAGACTGTTTGGTGAACGTTTTCCTTTCTCTCACTCGCTGCCTGCAGTCCAGGGGGCCCACTGGGAGCTGCTGGGGACACTGAGGCATCGTTTCGGAGAATCAGCGGGGGGGGGGGGGGGGGAGGGGAGGCTGTACAGACTCGCACACTCGGCGGCTCTGCAGGTGGTGAGCCTGGACAGAGGGGGTACAGGCTCGTTCCAGCCCCTCCCTCAGCTCCACCCGGTCCCGGGGCCTCAGGCAGCGGGGGGTGGGGGGGGCAGCTCACGGTCATTAGGCCCAGGCGCTGCCCTGTCTGCCCCGCCCCCACGTCCTAGGCTGTGGCCGGGCCCATAGCGACACACAGCAACGTCCCGGGGAAGAGGAGGGTCTGGGGGGGGGGGGGGCGGGAGAAGCAAGTGTCCCTCTCCTCCCGCGGGTCTGGGCCACAGTCATTCCAGAACCAGCCCTGCGATCAGCAGGACGGCCTGGGTGGTGGGAGGAGGGCAGTCACCAGAACAAGAGCCAGGGCTGCGGAGGGGCAGGTGCTGGCTCTGGCATCTGCATCCGGGGCTGCCGCGACCACATGCTATTAACTGCCGCTTTACGCAACTTAAACGCCTTCTCTCAGAGTTCTGGAGGCCAGCCGGCCGGTGTGGCTCAGTGGTTGGGCGTCGGTCTGGGGACAGAAGGGTCCCGGGTTCGATCCCGGTCCAGGGCAGGTACCTCGGTTGCAGGCTCCTCCCCAGCCTGGGCCCTGGTCGGGTCGTGTGCAGGAGGCAGCCGATCGGTGTGTTTCTCTCCCAGGGATGTTTCTCTATCTTTCCCTCCCTTCCACTCTCTCTCAAAACTAACAGGAAAGCGTCCTGGGGCGAGGATGACGTAAATAAAAATGTAAGGAGCTCTGAGGCCAGAAGTGGGCGGTCCAGGTGGGGGGCCAGGCTCCCCGGGGTCTGGGAGGATCTTCCTCAGCCTCCTGGGACGGCTGGTGGCCGCCAGCTCACACAGCACAGCCCCCACCTCCGCCTCCATCGTCACTGGCCGCCTTCCCTCGTGAATGTCTGCGTCCAAGTTCCCCTCTTCTTCTAAGGACCCTCCTGGGACTCAGGCCTAGGGCGGCCTCCTCTTGGCCTGGTCACAGCGAAGTGTTCGTTTCCAAGTGAGGTCACATGCGCAGTCCAGGGGGACACGAGTGTGGGGAGACACTGCGACCAGCACACGTGGCACCGGCCGGTCCCCCCGGAAGGAGGCGTGCCCCCCGCGGGCTCCCTTGTGACTAGTGAGCAGCTCAGAAGCAACTCGCCCTGTGGAGCCCGGGGGGGCGGGGGGGGCCTCGTTCGGGTGAGGGGCACCGCGAAGCCCGCGTCCGTCTTAGAACAAAGGAGGCTTCCGCTCGTGGATGTTAAAACATCGGCAGCGAGTGAGTTTGCCTGTTTTCACTTACGTAGACTCGCTTGTGTGGTTGAAATGGAGTCTGTGTGAAACGCTGGATTTCACGGGGAAGTTCTGTGTGTGTCACTGGCATTTTAAACTTACACGGAATAGGAGTGGTGGGCGCGCACTCACCGGTCACCTGGCGACCCCGTGCCCAGGCGGGGCGTGGCCGCGCACGTGGGAGCCTCGCTCGGCCGCAGGTGTTCAGACACCACCGGTTACCGCACAGGCTCATCGCTCGCCGAGCCCTGTTTGCAAGCGGTGACGGGTTTCAGTGTGAAGCCTGTCGTTGTAGACATGTGATAGTGACGTCGGTGACGTGGCTCAGTGTTTTCTCCAACATATGGCCTCCTCGCCAAAAGCTGCTGAAAGAAAACAGTGACTTTGCCCTGGCTGGTGAGCTCAGTGGTTAGAGCTCCCGTGACCTCATAGCAGCAGCCTGGGCTTCGGGGTCAGACTGCGGGGTCTGGAATCCACGCCTCCATCTTCCCTGTGCAACCGGGGCAGGAGGGGGGCTGCGTGACCTCTGTAAGGCCTTTTTCTTCCATCATAAAATGGACATGCTGACAGCACGAAGGCCCCTGGAGGCCCGCGGTGCGGAGCGAGGGGCGCGACGCCTGTGCGCCCGCAGGAGAGCCCGGACACAGCCGCTCAGTGACGGTCGCAATTGTCACCGGCGGAGTCCACCGCTGGGGCTCTGGGTCCGCGTTTTGTCTCCTCAGTCAGACCCACAGCCCACGAGCAGGTCAGACGCAACGTGAGAAGCTCTGGAGCCCACGTTCGCGCACAGGGCAGCGCCTGCCCGCCAAGGGCAAATGCCCGGCCGGTGGCTGGAGCGGCCCTCGCGGCTGCCGCTGTGCGGGGAGCAGAAGATGCTGAGCCCGCGCCCAGGTGGCTCCAGCTCTGGGATGATCTGCGTGACATTCGGGTCAATCAATTTAGAGATAATGACTCTCGCCGCCACCGTGCGTGTCCAATCACAGGGAATGGGGTCCCCAATGGGTTTCTGCGGCCGGTGTCATTTCCTCAGAACAGCGGCCGAGCGGGGTGCTGGAGGGGGTGGCGCGTTTCCCCCTCCTCTGCCGGGACTGTCTGGCGCTGGCGCTCTGGGGAGTAAAATTGAAATCATCGAGCCCTTTGAGGCATTGCAAGGACGTTTCTCAAGAAGGACTTTTAGTCCGGGGGGTGGGGTGGCGACACAGAGCATCTGCCTGGAGGACACACACACGCAGGCACACATACAGGCACACACCACATATGCACATGCACACACACATGCTCACATACCACACATGCTCACATACCGCACACGCACACGCACACGCACACGCACACGCACACACTTAGTCTTTTCCAGAGCACGCTCCTCCCAGCGGCGCAGTGGGTTCCAGCGGCCGGGGCTCTTTTCCTGACCGTTTCTACTCCGTGAGGCCTTCACTGACAGACGTGCAGGAAACCTCGATGAATAGGGAAAGGGGTCATTAAAAATAGGCAAACGGCCTTGTTTCTCCGAAACGGCTGGCTTACGCCTGGCCGTGGGTTTTGGAGAACAAAACTATGAATTCACTTGCGCAGAGAACAGCCAATCCGCCCCAAAGAGCCGGCGGCCTCCAGCGCGTGTGAAGCGCATGTAGGAAATTCAGGCAGAAGAAAGCCCTTTATTTGAAAAGTGCAGGGACGCGCTGTCCCTGGCATGTTAGCAGGGCCGTCACTCCGAAAGGTTAAGGAGGGCTTTATTTTCCAGGTTCGCCGTGGGTTTGCCGGGCGGCTCACCGGGATTTCAGCTTCTAAAGGGAAGGAGATGGGGGGCGGGGGTTATTCACTTCCCACTTAATTTCCTCCCGTCCTGCCAGTCCGGCCTAATGCATGTAATTGCTGCCTTTGATGGAAACACGTGACCGGGATCACACATTACACTGCCAAACAGTGTTTCTTTAAAGACGTGGCTGAGCCTCTAATTACCGAGTAACAAGTGTCCCCACAAAGCACAGATTGGACCCGGCTCCAAAGCCCGCCTCTGGCTAATTTCCTGGGGAGGGGGCCATTGTCTTAGAGGCTGTGCCTTCTCTAGGCCCAGGTGCCTGGGGGCCTCTCACAGGGTGACAATGGCCCTGGGAAATAAGAAAGGGCTTTATGAACTCCGCTTTCACAGGGACAGGGACAAGCCGGGGAGGGATAAGGAGCCCCCCCAAAAGTGACTTTCCAGGGGCTGTGGGAGAACCGGGGCGCTGCGTCCAGCCTGCTCAGTGAGTCCATTATTCCTTCCAGGGAGGAGGCGGCTTTGAGAAGCGCTCGGGCACGTGCGAGGCGGCAGCACCAGCTTCCCTGCGGTCGCCTCTCCGAGCACACAGCCCGTTTCTTGACTTTTGCCAGAACTTTCCGAACGGGTTCCTAATTACACATCAGGCACACGGTGGGTCTAGGAGGCCCGGTGTGTCCTGCCCTTGGCGGTTAGGTTTGGAGGTTATTTCTTTGCCTGCGCAGGGAGCGGGGCTGGGAGATCCGGTCACACCCATTCTGCACCCTCCCCCACTTCAGACAGTGCAGCCCGAGGGAAACGCCAGGTCGATTCCAGGGCGGTGCGGTTATGGGAGGAGGTCTGAGTCCCACCGCCCGCACTCAGATCTCCACTCGCAGTTCACCCCTCGTGCGGCCTGGAAAAGGGCGTCTTTCCACGTCTTGCAGCCACCTACCTGCACACGGGGAGCACATGGTGCATTTTATGGGTCCTGCTATTCTGAGACACTGGTGCTTCGTGAAATGGGTCCCCAAGTGCCGGTCCCCCCACTCCTTGAGCCCGCAGCCCAAGGTCTCCGGGACACAGCAGCTTTATCCTGCACCCCCGGGGAAGAGACGGCCGTGAGAACCCCATTAAGGAGGCTCTGTTTAAGGTGGGAGCTCTTTTTGGGCCCGGCCGGCGTGGCTCAGCGGCTGAGCGATGACCTACGAACCAGGAGGTCACGGATCAATTCCCGGTCAGGGCACAGGCCCGGGTTGAAGGCTCGATCCCCAGTGTGGGGCATGTAGGAGGCAGCCAATCAATGGTTCTCTCTCATCACTGATGTTTCTATCTCCCTCTTCCTCTCCCTTCCTCTCTGAAATTACATATATATATATTAAAAAACAAAAATAAAAGTCAGGAGCCTTTGTGCTAGAGTTCTGCTGGGTTTGCCTTGGGCTGAGTCTTGTCAGAGGCTCCGGTCCTGTCGGGTGGAGTCCCAGATCCGGTCCAGGAGCCAGGGGGACAGCCCCGCATGGCACTCATTGCCTCGCTGCTCCGTCAGAAGAAAGACCTGGATACATAACAGGAGACCCCCCCGCTCCCGCCCTTACAGTGCTAGAATTCAGCCCCTGCATCCCCTGCTCACGTAGTTTCCTCAGGGCAGCGGGAATCACCCTAACACTGTGCCCATAGAAGCAGTGCCCCGAATGTCCTTTCGTAAAAAAATATATTTTTATGGATTTCAGAGAGGAAGGGAGAGGGAGAGAGAGATAGAACCATCAAGGATGAGAGAGAATCATGGATCAGCTGCCTCCTGCACGCCCCACACTGGGGATGGAGCCCACAACCCGGGCCTGTGCCCTGGCTGGGAATCGAACCCTGACCTCCTGGTTCCTAGGTCGACGCTGGACCACTGAGCTACCCTGGCCGGGCCCAAACGCCCTTTTCTACTAACCTCTTGTGTCCATCTCTCCTCACCAATACAAAACCCATATCAGTCAATTGCAAAGTATAAACGGGTGCAAAGTGGCCCTACCAATGGTGCCAAAAATGCGTGATGCCCTGCAAATGGTGCCAAAAATGCGTGATGCCCTGCAGTCGTGAAGATGACGCCGGAGAAGGATTTGAATTCTCTGCCAAGGCATGGACCGACGGGGTCTGGCCGTTCTCCATTTGAAGGGAAAAAACAAACAGGTGAGGGAGACGACCCCACAGGCACGCAGTGGAGCGTGATCGGACGCCGTGGGGTAAGATATGCCCTCGTGAAAGTGCATGAAGCCTTTGGAGAATTTTGCAAAAAAAATGACACTTTGTAGGACCATGTTGTGAAAATCAACCACAGAGAACGGCCCGCGGAGGGAGCCATCACACAATGTTTTGCTGGGAAAAGAAAAAGTTGCTTCGATAGCTCTAAACGAACACCGACTCCCTGCCCGCCTCGTCGGAGGTGCATCTGCAGTGACAGCCTCGGCTGAAAACCCGCGTGCTTCCCTGTAATGAGTGAGAAGACGGACGCTGCAGGTTCAGGACAAGCCCCACTTCAAGCCGCTCCGTCCGCACCGCTTACCGGGAGGGAGGCTGCGTGAGGCAGACCCACCGAAAGGCAGCGACGGGGGCCTCCGTGCGCCAGGCGGTATCTCGGGGTCCCCAGGCCAAAAGGCACACGTTCTTTTTGTTCATTTTTAAGATTTTTAAAAATATATTTTTATTGATTTCAGAGAGGAAGGGAGAGGGAGGGAGGGAGACATCCATGATGAGAGAGAATCATGGATCGGCTGCCTCCTGCTCGCCCCCAACTGGGGATGGAGCCCACAACCCAGGCCTGTGCCCTTGACTGGAATCAAACCTGAGACCCTTCAGTCACAGGCCGGCGCTCGACCCACTGAGCCACACGGCCGGGGCCAAAGGGCCTGGTTCTTATATCAGGGCTCAGAGCCGCGTCCCCTGTGGTCCCTAGTGAGGGTAGCGTGTCCAGTAGGGGCCTCCCCACAGCACAGGGCAGTGAGCTCTGTGGCTGGTGGTCAGGGGAAGGGGGCCCAGGAGGACTGGACTCGGGCCCAGAGTCTGGGGCTGCCAGGCTTGGACTTGAGGGGTTGAGGGGCTGCCAAGGAGGCCGCCCCAGGTTTGGCCCCAGGTTTGGCCTCAGTCACGAAATCTGAGAACTGAGCTCTGCGAACACCAGGCCGCGGGGAGAGGGGCCACGTGGGCTGGGAGTCGGCAGGGCATCCAAATGATGCTATTGAAGCAGCCCCACCCTGGTCCCGCCCCCCCCCCCCCCCCGTCCTGGCCTGCCTGCCCACCCCCCCCCCCCGGTCCTGGCCTGCCTGCCCCCCCCCGTCCTGGCCTGCCTGCCCCCGCCCCCGGTCCTGGCCTGCCTGCCCCCGCCCCCCGGTCCTGGCCTGCCTGCCCCCCCCCCCCGGTCCTGGCCTGCCTGCCCACCGCCCCCCCATCCTGGCCTGCCGCCCCCCCCACCCTGGTCCTGGCACAGCCCTGAGAGGGGCCCGGGAGGCACAGAGGCAGAGGACGGCTGGGCCCTTGCCAAGGGCACCCGGTGGGTGCTGGGATGTAGGTCATCGGAAGTGGAGGGGGGCTCCTGTGAGGACCCGCACCCCATCACGGCTCTGGAAATGGGCGGGGCGCCCTCCGAGGAGCCTCAGAGGGGCGGCATTAAGGAGCGAGCTCTCAGGCGGCGTCTGGAGGCTGGATGGCGGCAAACGACCGGCCATTTCCTGGTCCGCTGGTCGGGATTAGCATACGTGAGCGCTGCCATCTGTCTTGCCTCTTCGTCCCGGTTCCCGCCGAGGTGGAACCGCACCTCACCTTGGCGCCCATGAAGGGTGATGCCCGCCGCCGTGCACACGCGCACCCGGTGCTGCTGGGGCCGGGGCATCTCAGCTGCGGCCAGGCCAGGCGTCGGGCAGAGCCAGCCGTGTTCAGGGAGGGCTGGGGTGAAGGTGGGCCCCAAGGGGAGGAAGCGGGGACGGGCCCTGGGTTCGGATCGGAGGCCTGGCCTCTCCCCGCTCGTGCGCGGTCTGTCGGGGGTGCTTGTCCCCTCGGCCTCATCAGTAAAGAACAGGCCGTCCAGCAGGTCAGGGCTGTCCACCCAGGGCACCCTCCGGCCCTGTCCTCGCCTGTCCCCAGCGGAGGGACCCCACCCCGGCTCCCACGGCCGTCAGGGCCACCACACCCACCGCGAGGCTGCGATCCCGCTGCCCAGCCCCCCTCTCCCTCCTGGGCTGGCTGTGGCCACAGCCACGGCTGGGTGGGGGGCAGTGCCCAGGGGACGGAGAGGGAGCCGAGGCTGGGAGACGAATCCTCCCCGTGCCCGTCACAGGGCCCAGGACGCCTGGCCCATCGGCCCGCGGCGGCTCCGATAGCTGGCTCCCACGCTGAGGCCTGCGGCCGTGCTGGTTGGCAGCTGCCATGCTGCTGCCAGGAGGGCCGGGGTCTGCGGGTGAGGGGCTGTGACCTCCGTCAGGCAGGGCGGGAAGGTAGGCAGCCCCCCAGGCACCAGGCCCAGGCCCATCACGTGGTTGCCGACAATGAGCAGGATGCCAGTTAGACGTGAACGCGGGTAAGCGGTGAATGAGGTTTAAGTGTAAGTGTGTCCCAAATATTGCATGAGACCTGCTTATACTGAACCTGTGTTTTTTTTAAATATGTTTTTATTGATTTCAGAGAGGAGGGGAGAGAGAGAGAGAGAGAGAGAGAGAGAGAGAGAGAGAGAAACATCAATGATGAGATAGAAACATTGATAGCCTGCCTCCCGCACGCCCCCCACTGGGGATCGAGCCCATAACCTGGGCACGTGCTCTGACCGGGAATCCAACTGTGACTCCTGGTGCAGAGGTCGGCGCTCACCACTGAGCCGCCCACCGGGCCTGAACAGGCTCTTTCTGTTTATCTGAGGTTCAGATTCAGCTGGTGTTTGGGGAGGGAGGTGTCGATTGCTTGGTTTTTACTCTGGTATCTTTGTTTGTTAGTTGAGGGCTTTTTGCTTGTTTTTCTCATCTGGCTACCTCCCTCCCTTTCTCCTTGGCCATCTCTGGCTCTGTCGAGGGTGACTGACCTCTGAGTCCCCGGGTGGCCGCTGAGCTCCCGCCTCCCTCTCCGGGTTTAGGAAAACAGACAGACAAACGGCCCCCAGAACCCAAAGGACGGCCGGTTCCGTCAGAGTCAGAGGCGCCAGCTGACACCCGGGCCGGCTCTGCTGTACCAAGGAATCGTCACTGATTTCGCTAGGTGGTGGGATGGGGATGTATAAGAAAATGTCCTGTTTTGGAGATGCACCCTAATGTATGTAGATGGGAAATGTCACCATGTCTAATTCTTTTTCATTGTTTCTTTGGGGAGGGGGCGGTGAATATGGCAAAACCTTACGGATTAAATGTGGGGAGGGGTTTCTGGGAGTTCGTTATCCCAGTCTCTCTACCTTCCTTTATGCTGGGCAGGTGTCTTAATGAGGAGCCTGTTTGCTTCAAGGAGAGATTTCCCATAATCCTCGCCCGGCCGCGTTTGCTTTCTCACTGACCAGTCCTTGCAGAAGGGGGGCTGGGAAATGCAGTCCTTGGCTGGCCTGCTGGTGCCTGGGTGTCCTCCAGGCTCTGTCCACGGGGGAGACGGGGAGAATGGCCCCAGGCAGGACTGCAGAGCCTATGCCCAGGGCACGACTTCCCAGCTCGCTCTGCCCGGACGGGGGGGCAGGGCCACGGTGCCCAGCGTCCGCCGTGGCTTCCTTGTCGGAACAGCCCCTCCTGGTCTTGCTCAGCCTCCCGATGGGAATGTCTGCCCTGAGAGCAGCCACCTCGTCACAGCCCACCTCCCCCAAAGGTGGGGATGGCGGGGAGCTGCCGACCCCAAAGCTGTGCGTTCCACAGCTGTCCACACGGTGGGCCGCCACGTGCTTCCCCACCTGCCCCGCGGCCGCCTCTGTAACGAACACACAGTCCAGCCCGGCCGGCGGGGCTCAGGGGCTGAGCATCGACCTAGGAACCAGGAGGTCAGGGTTCGATTCCCGGTCAGGCACAGGCCCGGGTGGTGGGCTCATCCCCAGTGTGGGGTGTGCAAGAGGCAGCCGATCCGTGATTCTCTCTCATCATGGATGTTTCTCTCTCTCTCTCTCTCTGAAATCGATAAAGAAATCTTTTTTAAAAAGAACACAGTCAGGCTGCTTCCCTTGCTCTTTGAGAGGGACTTCCGTGCCCCCGGTCACTGGGCTGGCCCCGTGCAGGTGTACAATCTCACCTGGAAGACAGGTCCTTGAACAGGAAGCCACGTTCTGAGCCGTCGTCCCAGGCAAGCTTGCGTGGTGCCCCTGCCTGTCAACCAAGCAGGAACCAGCAGCACGTGGTGCGGTGCTCGCTCTGTAACACAGACCTCGAGGCCTGCACAAACATGTGGGCTGGGGACTGGGGAGGCAGCTGGCCCATCCAGGAATGAATGGATAAATACCATGCGGTACAGCCCTACAGTGGAATGTCACACAGCCATGAAAAGGGATGGAGCACCGATACATGCCACATGAACCACCCTTAGAACCATATGCTGAGCCCTAGCGGTGTGGCTCAGTGGATAGAGTGTTGGCCTGCGGACTGAAGGGTCCCAGGTTCAATTCCGGTCAAGGGCAAGGACTTCAGTTACAGGCTCCTCCCTGACCTGGGCCCTGGTCAGGGGCACGTGCAGGAGGCAACCAATCGACGTGTTTCTCTCACATTGATATTTCTCTCTGTCTTTCCTTCTCTCTCCCTTCCAGTCTCCCTAAAAATCAATAAAAAAATATCCTCGGGTGAGGATGAGAGAAGAAAGAAGGAAAGAAAGAAAGAAAGAAAGAAAGAAAGAAAGAAAGAAAGAAAGAAAGAAAGAAAGAAAGAAAGAAAGAAAGAAAAAAAGAAAGAAAGAAAGGAGAATGGAAGGAGCTGGTTACAAAGGACCACATGCTGGTTGGTTCTATTTCCATGAAACATCCAGACGGGGCGAATGGACAGACACACAAAGGAGGTGAGTGGTTGTCCAGGGCTGGGGTGGAGGAGGACGGAGGGCGACTGCTATGGGCAGGGGCTTCATCATGTTCTAAACCTGACTGTGGTGGCCCTGGCCTGGTAGCTCAACTGGTTAGAGGGCCATCCCCATGCGGCAAGGTTGCAGGTTCGATCCCTGGTCAGGGCACATACAAGAAGCAGCCAATGAAAGCGTCAGTACGTGGAAGAGCAAATTGATGTTTCTCTCTCTGTCTCTCTCAAACCAATGAATAAAAAATATATATTTTTAAAAAACTGACTGTGGTGATGGCGGCACATGCTTGTTGATTTATTAAACCCATGAATTGTGCACTTTAAGTGGGCGAGTTATTTCTCAATAAAGCTGTTCAAACAGTAAAAAAGAAAAAAACACTCTGAAATCGGGAGGTATTTTTTTTTCTTTAAATATATTTTATTGATTTTTTTTTTTTACAGAGAGGAAGGGAGAGGGATAGAGAGTTAGAAACATCCATGAGAGAGAAACATCGATCAGCTGCCTCCTGCACACCCCTTACTGGGGATGTGCCCGCAACCAAGGTACATGCCCTTGACCGGAATCAAACCTGGGACCCTTCAGTCCGCAGGCCAACACACTATCCACTGAGCCACACCAGCCAGGGCTGGGAGATACTTTTATCAACGGCAGCAGCATCGACAATATGTGGATGCCGACTGGGACTCACGAGCTCTGGACGCCCAGGAAGCTGCCAGCCACTGCCAAGCTGGGCACTCCTGGGGCCACTGGGTGCCAGGAGCCTGTCGGGCTGGACCGGGCCGGGGAGGTCCGGCCCAGTCCCTGCCCAGCAGCGAACGGGCTCAAGTTAATGGGCCTCCACTTACATATATTGATCGTTTACCTCCTTCTGTTCCCAGCGCGAGATCTATGAGCGAGAGGAAAGGAAAAAGGAGTTCAGGTTTAAACTCTTATCACTAAAGCGAGTCTCCCTCTCCATTAAAAACTGCCCAGGCCCCGTGGCGGGAACGGGCTCTGTTCTCGGGGCATAAATTTGTGTGTGTGGGAAAAAGACTTATTGGTGAATTTCGCAGTATTTTTCGTTGAACTGGCAGTTGCTAACCATTACACCAGTATTTATTTGATTCTTAAAGAGTACAAAACCATGGGCCACAAATAAAGAAGATGGAGTAATGGTTTGTGGCTGGGCCACTAGCTTTAAACTTGAAATGAAGTGTCCAGTTTTGAGTTACTGTGTCCAACCACCATTTGTACAGTTTGAAAAGTGGGGGCATTTTTCCAGGCTGTCAGAGCGCCCGCAGTTCATTGCCGTGAGTGATGTCGCCCCAGGAGCGCCGGTTGGGCTGCGAGCACCTCACTCATGACCGGAATCTATTACGGGGATTAATCGGCGCCGCCCGCGTAATTTAGGGAGGCCCTCGCGGTGACACATGCCCGTGCATCCTTGCTTTATGGCTTGCTCCCGCGGGCGACGATGTCTCAAAAGTCTTGCTCCGGATGAAGTTGAAATTACATGTCACCCAATCGCATATGCAGTTTGGTGGCTTATTTTGCCGTCAAAATTACCGCCCTGCAACAACAGGGGACGTTAATGGGGCCCGGCGTGATTTACCTCGACGGCGCCGGCGGCCGGGAGGACTCGGTGCGGCCAGGGGGCCACGTGCTCGGGAAAGCCGCGGCGCTCAGTCCCGGTTCAGCCTGGGAACCAAGCCGCGTCACCGAGCACGCAG
The DNA here is from genome assembly GCF_963259705.1 of Myotis daubentonii. Taxonomy (NCBI): domain Eukaryota; kingdom Metazoa; phylum Chordata; class Mammalia; order Chiroptera; family Vespertilionidae; genus Myotis; species Myotis daubentonii. Next base: position 63,389,479 of record NC_081852.1, on the reverse strand, counting down.
GCCTCTCCCGAGAGGAAAATCGACGTATTCGAGATTCTCTGCCAAATAATCGCCCTGAGTCGGGAGGAAACAAAAATGTGTATTTCAAGCAGGTTCGTCCTCCGCCAACAGGAAGGACTCAGCCCGTTTCCTGTTCGAACCCGGGACCGAGGTCTCTGACGGCCGTGCCCAGGGCGTCACAGGCAGATGTCTCAGGCGCAGCCTTGATTCATACCAGGAGGCGCTGCTTTCCTGCCTCTGGACCGTCTGTCACGCCAGGGAGCCGGGCAAGGCCAGGAGGCCAAAGGGCGCCTCCTCTCTTTTCTGTTAAACCTCATCCGAGGATATTTTCCCGTTGAATTTTAGCGAGAGTGGAAGGGATGGGGAGAGAGAAACGGTGATATGAGAGAGACACGTCCACTGATTGCCTTCTGCACACGCCCCGCCCAGGGCTGGAATCCAGCCTGCAACCGAGGGATGGACGGGACTCTGACTGGAATCGAACCCGGGACCCTGCAGTCCACAGGCTGACGCTCTATCCACTGAGTCACACTGGCCAGGGCCAATGGGGGCCTTTCACAAAGCTCCGGGCGGGGGGGGGGGGGGTGCCCGTGTTGGAAGACGACCGGGTGTGGGCAACGCTGCCTGGAGGCTGGGCCAGCAGCCGCGTGGGACTCGCGTGGTCCTCGGTGCTCTCCTTGTGGGCCTCTGCCTCCCCGAGCAGCTGTCCTTTCAGACACGTGAACACGCACATCACACACTGGGGATGACACATTTTTAAAGTTCGTGTTGGGGCTGCGTGGATATCAGGACAACACCTGGCTGGATCTATTACCAGGTGGCCATCACTGGTATGTTAATTTTCGTTGCTTCCGGTTTTGAAGGGAATGAAAATGGCCGTTTCTGTGGGCCGCAGGTGCCGTGCCCGTGGGCACAGCGCCCCCCCCCCGCCCCGGAGCCGCAGGTGCCGTGCCCGTGGGCACAGCGCCCCCCCCCCCGCCCCGGAGCCGCAGGTGCCGTGCCCGTGGGCACAGCGCCCCCCCACCCCCCACCCCGGAGCCGCAGGTGCCGTGCCCGTGGGCACAGCGCCCCCCCCCCGCCCCGCCCCGGAGCCGCAGGTGCCGTGCCCGTGGGCACAGCGCCCCCCCACCCCCCCCCCCGCCCCGGAGCCGCAGGATCCCACCTCGGCTCTTTCTCCCGGTTCCTTTTCTTTTCCTTCCAGGGATTCTTTCTTTTAAGGCGGGACAGCCTGGCTGCGGCAGCTCATCGAGGGGCCTCGCTGACGGGCCGGGTTGGCCCCCCGTGTCCCCCCAGCTCCCCCGTGGGGGGCATCAGACCCTCCTCCCTCCCGCTGCCTCCCCCTCCACGTATTTGTCTTTATTGACACAAACGGGCCAGGGCTGGGCAGTGGGTTTCCGGTGGTTGGAGAGCTGGGGACAGCCAGGGGCCTGCTCCCCTGGCCCGCGGGCGTGGCTGGCTGTGAGCACGGGAAAGGGTGCTCGTGAGGGGCCACCACCCGACCTCTGACCTCTTCGACCCAGGCCCTCTTCCCGCGAGTTCCGCAGGAGCTTAAAGGACGGCCGTCGTCCCCGTCAACCGCCCGCCGTCAATCATGTTTTCATCCGTGACAGCGACAGACCCGCGGGACCCGGGAGAGTTTATTAAGGTCAGTCTATAAATAAGGATTAAAAATCTTAACACGGGCGGACACCGACAGACAACTGGATAAAGGGCTTGAAGGAACCGTAAATATAAGAATGGACAGGGCGCCGGGCAGCCCGCGGGGGGCGCTCGTCTCTGCAGGCCGCATCGGAGCCCTGGGTCCCGGCCCCCGCGAACGTGGTGCCGCTTCGCTCAGCTGGTCGGGACGCGCCAGCCCGCGCCTGTCGGGCCACGAGGAGGGAGCTGGGGACACTGAATGTCCCCTCTGTCCTCACCGGCCGCAGAAGGCTGCCGGAGGGGACGGCTCCAGGCCTGCGAGCGAGGGACCGCCAGCCACCTGGTGGCACTTGCCGGCCCGGCCCTGGCCTGGGGCTGAGCCAGCAGTCAGCGTGGGCCGAGCTCCCCTGCAGCCTGCGTGTCCTCGGGGTGGACACCGGCCTTCCGCTCCCGTCGCAGCCACAGCCGTCCTGTGCGGGCTTTTTAACCCTCGGGATGATTTGATTTTAATTTTTCACTTAAAATTATTTGTATTGATGTCAGAGAGGAAGGGGGGAAGAGAGAGAGAAGCATCAGTGATGAGAAGAATCTTGGCTCACCTGCTCCTGCACGCCCACACGGGATGGAGCCTGTAACCCGGCCTGTGCCCTGACCGGGAATCGAACGGTGACCTCCTGGGTCACAGGTCAACGCTCAACCCTGAGCAGGCGGCTGGGCAGCGTGATGGTTTTTCATGACACAGGGAACCGCCGCCAACGCCCTCTTGGCCGCGAGCGGGGCCCTCACAGGAAGCCCGAGAGGCTAGAGCCACGTGGGAGGCGATCAGGACGGCAGGCAGAGCCAGGTCACGTGGGAGATGATGGCGGGGAGGTCCCAGCGCTGCAGGACAGCGGGGCTCAGCTGGCACCCCTCCCGCCAGGCCGCCCGCAGGAACGTCCCTCGTCTCACCTCCGGGGGTAACCAGGGGGCTGCAGGGCGGCCGGGCCCGGAGACCCGTCCGAACCGTGGTTTCTTAGCACTCGGCCTGGTCGCTGTTGGACCCACAGAGGCGCACGGGGCCTGTCCCTGTTCAGGACAGACAAGGGGGCTGAGGCGCCCGTGTGAGCGATCCTCACGGAGGCGGAACCGTCGATGCGTCCGAGTGCCCACCCGGAAGCAGGATGGGCAAGGGGGTGAGCTCCCCTGCCTCCCGGCAACTCCAGGTCCCTGTGACCCCAACCCAGGCTGGGGGGCCCGAGGGGTGCACCAGAGATGGGGGACGTGCGGGACCCCCACCCCCAGCAGGAGGGAGGCAGACCTCAGAGCCTAGAGTGAGGAGCGGCCTGCCTTGGAATCCCATGTGGCCAAGGTCTGGTGGGCGTGTGTTCCTCGCGGGCCCTGAGCCCGGAGCTCCGAGGTGAGGCCGGGTAGTGGGGCGGGGGGTGGGGGGGGGAGTGGGGGAGGAAAGGGCGGGGGCGTGGCCCCAGCCCCTGAGCTTCAGGGGGAGATGGGCGGCCTTGTGACCACTGTGACATGCACTGCGAGAACCGTGTGGGCTGTGTGGACACGGTTCTACTGTGAAGACCTCTATGGGGAGGAGGGGGGAATCTAGGAAGACTTCACAGAGGAGGTGTCCCCGGGGAACTGAGCCTTGAAGGACACGTGGGGAAATGCAATGTGGGAAAGGGAAGGTGTACAACGGCGTGTTATGGGCTGAGCTGTGTCCTTCAAATTCATGTATTAAAGTCCTAACCTCCTGGCCAGCGTGTCAGTGGTTGAGTGTTGACCTATGAACCACGAGGTCACAGTTCGATTCCTGGTCAGGGCACAGGCCCTGGGGTTGTGGGCTTAATTCCCAGTGGGGGGCGTGCAGGAGGCAGCCAACTGATGATTCTCTCTGATGGTTGATGTTTCTCTCTCTCTCTCTCTAAAAATCAACGAAAATGTATTTTTTAAAAATGGCAGCCATATTTCAACCCATAATTCCACCATAACTGGTGAGTTCCCGGGACCCCATCCACACAGCTCCCAGGCCTCCCTCTCTCCCCAGGGCCCCGCCTCGTCACGGGGACGACGTGCCCCTTTCCTATCTTCCCGGCACCCGAGTCCCTCGGTGACATTTTGTTTTTAATCCTCACCCGAGGATGTTTTCCCATCGATTCTTAGAGAGAGTGGAAGGGAGAGGGAGAGACAGAGAGAAACATCGATGTGAGAGAGACACGTCGACGGGTTGCCACCTGCACGCACCTGGGCTGTGAGGAGCTGCAACCAACTACGTGCCCTTGACTGGACTTGAACCCGGGACTCTGGGTTCACGGGCCGACACTCAATCCACTGAGCCAAACCCGCTAGGGCCCTCAGTGACATTTAAATCCACTCAAACGGGAAGGAAATCTCCCCTTCATCACCCTCTGAAAATATTTAATTGTTAACATTCTCTCTTTTTTTTTTTTTCTGCTTAAAGTTTCATTCCTTTTAAACAATCCAATTTTACGGGCGCTGCACCCTTAATGCGACCTAATTACGGGGGCTGTTGCGGTGGTGAGCGGGTGGGCGGCCTCGCGCTGCAGGTCTCGCCTCCCCACGGCCGGGGCCCGCGAGGGTTTTCGGGGAGTCTTACCTCATTACCCCCATAATTGCACGTGTGTATGAGGGGCTGTGAAGACGCTTCGTTACAAGTAATTAAATTAAACGCAACCGGAGCCGGGAAGATAGAGGCCTCGCAGCAAAGCAGCCGGCGGGCGGGTTCGGAGCCACGTCAGCCTCCCGCACGGGCCGGCACCTCCTCGCTCTGCTGTCCCCCAGCGAGGGCCCCACCGGGCACTCCACGTGGGTGGGCTGGGGGCGGGAACCTGGACCGGTCCTGGCTCTGCTTCCTGACCAGCATGTGACCTTGGGCGAGGACACTGAGGTCAGTGGGACTGGGAACATGGCTGAGCCTCAGTGCCCTCATCTGTACAATGGGTCCAGCAGGGGTGACCCTTCTAGCCGGGCATTTGTCCTAGGGTCACCCTAAGGATGAACCGGGTCGCCCGTGTCCAGCGCCCTGCAGAGACGAAGTGTTCGATGTGTCTCGTGATTTCCGGTCCCAAGTCCTCTCGTTCACGTTCATCACACCGTGCCCTCGCGGGAACTCCGTGAGTCTGACATTACTGATGAGGAACCTGGGGCTGGCACTGCGGGGCCGGGGGCGCGGGCCTCCTGTCCGCGCTCCTGGCCGTCCAGGTGCAAAGAGTTTCTTGGCGTCAAAAACCAGAGCCTGTTTCACCCGCACCAGCCGCCGGGCAGCTGGGAGGGCCTCGCAGTCCGCAGTCAAGCTCTGGGCAGAGGCAGGCGCTACCGCTCTGACCAGAAGCAACAAAATCCCGCCGGAGCCAGAGGCACTCAGGCCTCCAGGGACAGCCTCGCGGTCTCGCTCACCCAGAAATCGACGCGCCCGGGGAACGTTCAAGGCGAAAGGAGGCGGCCACGTCGCCGCGCAAGGCAGCTTTCCACCCAGGATCGCAGGGTACGGAGGAATATTCGCATGGGAGCCCTGCGGTGCCGGCGTCGTTTGGTGCCGATAAAATGCAAAGGATAAAAATAAAACACCACGCCGCGGCAGAAGTATTCCTATAAATCATGGAAATGTAAAGAAAGAAAAAGAGCCCGCCGCCCGCTCGCATTTGGAACAAGGTAGCCGGAGAGATGTCAGGCTGCCGGGCGGCCGCATTAGAAGCGGGTAACGAACATGATTGCGCGGAGCGTTTCCAGGGGTGAGATTTACAAACGCTGCGGTGAATGTTTACCCAGTTACAGGGGGGACGTGATCAGGGAGCATCTGTCTTGCATTTGCACCGCGTGCCGACGAATCCCACTTATAGGCGAACGCGAGGTCCTCAAACAGGTTGTGTATTCGCCGCCCCCCCCCCCGGGTCCCGCCCCCTGCCACTTTTTTCTCTTTTTTTGGCTTAACTTAAGCTCCGGGGACAACATTGTCCCTTTGAGCCTCTGCTAAGGAAGTCGAGCAGCGTGGCCCGCGGTGAGGTGTTCATCGACGATCGGTGATGACCATTCCGATTGATGGCCGCTCCCTTCATCCCGTGTCTCCTGCACAGTCCTCCCCTTCCTCCCGGGGAGACAGGCGTTTGGCTGGTGGGTCCCCCGCTGGCTCCGAGTGAGCCTGAGGGTCCAAACCCTCTTCCGTGGACGGACGAGCCCTGAGCCGGTTCATGCCGGAGGTGCAACCTTGGCGCTGAAGGCTTAGCTCCGCCTTACTGGCCGCCAGGCCTCCCCAGGGGCACAGTTTCGTCATCAATAAAATGGGGCCAGTGGCTGCGGGTTTTATTATATTTTTATTGATTTCAGAGAGGAAGGGGGAGGG